>NC_134361.1:169063257-169370757 GCF_048569485.1 Anomaloglossus baeobatrachus
GGCGGCCTGGGCTTGGCGGGCCGCACCTGGCGTGGCTGCGGCCTGATGCAGCGTCGCCGCGCCGGGCGCCTCTTCAGGGACCGCGGGCGTGGCAGCAGGGGTCGGGGCACTTGCGCTGGCAGGGGCAACACTGGACTCACCCATCGGTGGCATCATCGGGGTCTGAGTCGTCGCCGCTCGGTCTGGCACTCGTCGCGTGGCTCTCCCCTCGTAGGCCTGAACCGCCGCAGCCATCTCCAGAAGCTCCGTGCGTCCCTCTCTGATCTGCTGCACGATCCTCGCCTCCAGTCGGTCACTGAACTGGGCAAGCTCCCGGGCCCACCAGGCAGCGGAACCCGGCTCTGGGCTCCTATCTTCAGACGCCATCTTCACCGCGTCGTCGCTGCTCTCCAGGTCTTCTCTCAGCAGCAGACTTCTGACTTCTTCTTGCAGCCGAAGTGCCAATTCCTTCACTTCCTGCAACTCCTTTCCCAGCAGCAGGCTTCTGGCTCCCTTTCTGTCCCGACGTCTCTGAACGCCTCCGCTCTCATCACTTGCGAGGTCAGGACTCTGCAGGGGATCTCTGGGTAGCCACACCTCTTCGTGGGCGGTAACTTCTCCCAGCGCGGGCTGCTGTTGTTTTTCAGCGCGCTTTTCATGGTGGCAATATGGCGGCGCTTCCAATTTTCCAAGCGGACCGCCCAGGCACATGGTCACCTGTCTGAACAGGTCTAGTCCTTATCCTGTTCGTGACGCCAGATGTGAAGCCCCGCAAGTATTGTGTCGGTGCATTACCTTCAGGGACTCCACATGGATGGAACAGTCTGGTCACAGGTAGGGAACCTTCTTCTAGGATTGTCGTGACGCCACTCTCAGAATTGCGGTCAGTGGAGACCGCCACTGCAGGTTAGGGGTGCCTGGGGCTGATGGTAGGTGCAGTCAGTTGTAGTAGCCTCCTGAGAGTGAGGCATGCCCCAGGGTCCCGTGTAGGTGTGTAGAACCACAAGGCGCAGAATAACTCAACACAAGCAGGATGTCTTTCAGGGGTTTTACTCACGGAAGGTGGCAGGGTGAGTAACCCGGGCGTAGCTGGGATGAACCAGGCTGGAACCAGGTGTCCTTCAGGCTGACTGATGAGGGTGGCTACCGACTCGCCTTCCTTAGCCCTTTACGTTTTGGGGTAACCCCGACTTTTAGTCCCTATGGGGGTCACTCAGGGAAGTTGCTGGCGCCTCTCTCCCCTTCTTTTTGGCCCGTTTGCTTGTAGCCTGGACCAGGACACTCCGGCTGCTTGCCTCTTGTGAACTATGGGCCCTAACTGTGGCTACGTGGCTGCGGACTCTGTAGTGTTGTCTTGGGGGTGTAAAGTGCCCCCTCATGCAGGTTTGGCAAAGGAAAGGTGAATCTATCCCTGCACTGGGACCTGCTACCCGTTTGGGCCTGGTTCTCCCTGACAGTCTCCTTACTTTCCACTCCGTTGCTCTCTCTTTAGCTGTGTGTGGATTTCGGGTAGCACTCCCAGGTGACCGTTCTCCCCCGTCGGTAGTCACTGCGCGGACGCTGTTAGACTGCCACAGCTCCTCACGTCTGCTTTCCCTGAGCTGCACACTAAACCGGCTCACTCGTGGGACCTGCACTGCTACTCCTGTCTGAGCTCCACTTCCATGCTCCTCACTCCTCCACACTCTGCTTCAGACTGCTCTTCTCCTCCTCCTTCCTCTTTTCCCTTTTGTGCCTGCCTACGCCACCTAGCAACCAGGCTCTCTACCACACCCCTTGAATGGAGATGGAGGCTTCGCCCCCTCCACCCCTTCGATGGTGTAGTTGCGTTCAGGCGCTGAGAAGCTCTTAGAGAAAAAACCGCAAGTCACCATCTTCCCGGAGGAGGACTTCTGCATGAGCACTGCTCCGGCTCCTGAGGAGGAGGCATCCACCTCCAAGGTGAACTGGCGGTTTAACTCCGGTCGGTGGAGTACAGGAGAGGAGGCAAATGCTCGCTTCAGAGAGCAAAACGCGGCGTCGGCCGCAGGTGACCAGTCCTTTGGATTAGCCTCCTTCTTGGTCAAGGCGGAGAGAGGAGCAGTCAGGGCAGAGAAGTGAGGGATAAACTGGCGGTAGTAGTTGGCGAATCCCAGGAACCGTTGGATTGCCTTCAGTCCAGAAGGGGGAGGCCAGTTGAGAATGGAGGAGACCTTCTTTGGATCCATCTGCAGCCCTGTACCCGAGATGATGTATCCCAGGAAAGGGAGAGAAGACTGCTCAAAGACACACTTCTCATATTTGGCGTAGAGACGATTCTCTCTCAGTCTCTGTAGAACCAGCCGTACGTTCTCTCTGTGGGTCTGGAGGTCCGGAGAGAAGACAAGGATGTCATCCAGATAAACTACTACACAGATGTAGAGGAGGTCCCGGAAAATGTCGTTCACCAATTCTTGGAATACGGCAGGAGCGTTACACAGACCGAAGGGCATTACGCAGTATTCATAGTGCCCATCGCGAGTATTAAACGCGGTCTTCCATTCGTCCCCAGAGCGGATACGAACTAGGTTGTAGGCACCCCGAAGATCCAGTTTGGTGAACACACGGGCTCCTCTGAGCCGGTCGAACAATTCGGGGATGAGCGGCAGGGGGTACTTGTTTTTTATGGTGATCTGATTCAAACCCCGGTAGTCAATGCATGGGCGTAGGTCACCCTCTTTCTTCTTAACGAAGAAGAAGCCTGCTCCCGCAGGAGAGGAGGATCTCCGGATGAATCCCTTTGCCAGGCTTTCTGTGATGTAGGTAGACATGGCCCTGGTTTCGGCTGGAGACAACGGATATATCCGTCCTCGAGGTGGTGTTGTTCCTGGGAGCAGGTCGATGGCGCAATCGTAGGGACGGTGTGGCGGAAGTACCTCAGACTCCTTCTTGTCAAAAACGTCTGCGAAGGACCAATAGGCCGAGGGCAGTTCCGGTAGGTTCTCTGGAACCGGAGGTCGTCGGATGGGTTGTATAGACTTCAGACACCTCTCATGACAGGCGGAGCCCCATCGGGTGATTTCGCCAGTGCCCCAGCTGACTGATGGTTCGTGTGTCCGCAACCAGGGAAGTCCCAGCAGGATTTGATGGGACATGTGTGGAAGGACGTAGAGAGCGATGTTCTCGGTGTGCAGGGCACCGATACGCAGTTCGACCGGCCTGGTGACCCAGGAGATGGTATCAGCGAGGGGTCTCCCATCCACAGAGGCAATCACTAGGGGCTTATCGAGTAGAGTAACAGGCAACTGGTACTTGTCCACCGTGGCCTGCTGGATGAAATTGCCTGCTGCTCCAGAGTCGAGGTATGCCTCAGCCGTGAAGCGCGTCTCTCCCGCTGACACTTGCACGGTCCACATAACCGGGTCTGAGAGAGTCCCAGCACCTAGGGTGGCCTCTCCTACCAACCCTAGGCTTTGGAGTTTCCCGGCCTCTCTGGACAGGAGCGTAGCAGGTGTGTGTCCTCTCCGCAGTAAAAACAGAGACCCTTGGCGAGCCGCTCTGCTCGACGTTGTTCAGACCGCCGTACTCGGTCAATCTGCATGGGCTCGTGGACGGGAATCCCAGCTGTTGATGACTGAGGTACGGAGGGCTTCCGTGGAGGAGAGGAATGCCGTACCGGACGTCTCTCACGAGATAGCTCTTTGGAGCGCTCCTGAAAACGAATGTCCACTCGAGTTGCTAGGGCAATCAGGGCATCTAGGGTGGAGGGCACGTCACGACCCGCCAACTCGTCTTTGATGCGACTCGAGAGTCCTTCCCAGAAGGCGGCTGTTAGGGCCTCATTATTCCACCCGAGTTCTGAAGCCAAAGTGCGGAAACGGATGGCATATTGGCCTACCGTCAGTGTTCCTTGACGTAAGCGGAGAAGGGATGAAGCAGACGCAGAGGCGCGTCCCGGCTCGTCAAAGGTGCTGCGAAAGGCCTGCAGGAACTCTTGAAGGTCCTTGGTCATAGGGTCCTCCTTCTCCCACAAGGGGTTCATCCACGCCAGTGCCTCGCCCTCTAGGTGAGACATGATGAAGGCGACCTTGGCTTGGTCGGAGGCAAACAAATGTGGCAGCTGCGTGAAATGAAGGGAGCATTGGTTTATGAAGCCCCTGCAGGTCTTGGGATCTCCGGCATAACGAGGTGGTGAAGCCAAACGGAGTCGGGAAGCATCCGAAGAGGCTGCCACGGGTGCGGGAGCCGTGGATTGACTAGTGGAGGCCCGGAATGTTGAAGGCGTAACTGCCGCTTGTAACGTGTACAGGCGGGTGTCCACGGAAGTCATAAAGTCCAACATGCGGGTCTGGACTTCACGCTGGCGTTGGAGTTCCTCTTGCAAGGCCGCTAGTGCTGCAGCGGGATCCATGGCCTGATCTTACTGTCAGGGCCAGGCGGTCGGGCAGACCCAGGAGGTGGATCCACTGGTCCGAACTCTAAGATGGTGGTAAGGAGTCCGGTAGCTGAAGCACTATGGGCAGCAGAACAGTCTGTGCAAGTGAGTGTAACGGAGAAGTCCCTGGGACCACGGAGTCACAGATGGTAGTCCGGGTGACGTAGCTCAGGTTCGGAAGCCGAGATGAGGTTAGGCGGGGTCCGGAACCTTTGGAGCGAGATGACGGGTCACCGCAGGGATCCGAGATGGTACGGACTGTCAGATGGCAGACGGACAGCGTGCGGGGTTCGGGATTCAGCAGGACCGGATGCCGAGGCAGGATCAGCTCTAGAAGAGAGATACGTGAGTATGGCAAGGAGACACAAGGAGACCTGACTCCTAGCTTGGAAAACACGAAGATCAGGCCCCGCCCCCTTGGACAATAAACCCTTATATACCCTGTACCTGTTTAGCTTCATTTCCTGTTAATGGACGCTGGCCCTTTAAGAAAGGGTCAGTGACCGCGCGCGCGCCCTAATGCGCATGCGCGCCGCCTGGGTGCCAGAAGCCAGGGAAGGAAGCTGAGGGGAGGACGCAGGGGAGCCGGCCAGGGCCTGGGAAGCCGTCAGACGCCGGGATCGGAGGCCAGGAAACCTGGGAAGGACGGGCACCGGAGGCTGGAGAGCGGGGAGCGTGGCAGGTGAGCCGGGGAGCGGGGCTGAGGACCCGGGGAGCGGGGCAGAGGACCCGGGGAGGGGAGCCGAGGACCCGGGGAGCGTGACAGAGGGATGCTTCCCCCAGAAAGCTTCTACATCCCTATATTATAAGCAGGTCTATCAAATGCTGTAACGTGACTTATCAAACTTCAGAGAATCCTCCAAAAGTATAACATGACAATCAGTATGCAAAATAGTTATAAAGACATGAATAACATACATAACATGTGTCGCTAGCATTATACTACCGACATTTGATTACCGTCCATCTGGGAATTAGATAATGATGTTAGGTGGTAGTCCCTCTCGTTTCTGACAATAGATAAGAAGATTAGACAATACAAAAAAAAAGGTCAAGAAGAGGGAAATCCCAACATTGTCTGCCCGGTAGTATAAGATCACTCAGGAGAAGCAGTGCTTCCACTGGTTTCATTCATAGACCTCTGGATCACCTCTTGGCTCGAATGCTGCAGGTAGGCCTCGTGCAGCTGGTCGACAGGTTCTGGGGCTACAGTGCCATCTTGTTCTCTCGGCGCTGGAGTAATCATCGCTACTCACTCATCGGGTCTGGCAGGGACAGCTTCACCGCTGATCTCCTCCCTCTCCTGTCAGGGGCAGGGGTGGTCTTGGAATCTACAGCGGCATTCCTCACCTCACTGCAGAATGCTCTGCCATTCCTGGTGAGCACTGATGAGGCCGCTATGTTGTGCTTGGATGTCGCCGCAGCCACCTCTGTCATAAAGCACCATATGCCCTGTGTTGAGGGGCTCGGGTATTCTGGAGCAGGCTGGAGGCTTCGCCTCTTCTTCCTATTGGCCATTTAGCTGGATAAGGTCACTTGAGGGGTCTCTGAAGGGGTATATCAGCAAAACAGGGACAGAGCGATGAGACTGTGCGTCTTTATCCCTCCATGACCAGGCCACGCCCCCACAAGTTTAATTTATTTGGGTCTGATGGGAAACATTATGTTTGTTGACAAACTAGGGAAAGACTGAGCTAAACTGTGTTAAGAAGTCAGTGAAGGATGATGGAGGAAGTGTCATGGTTTGGGGAATGTTTTCTGCAGCAGGAGTTGGACCTCTCATACAGCTACATGGCAGAGAGAATGCAAGTGTGGATCAGAACCTTCTTCAACAACACATGGTTCCTTACTTGTGTTCATCACTCAATCAGCCAGCAATTTTCATGTAGGACAATGCCCCATGTCACACAGCAAAACGGGTAAAACAATTCCTTTAAACAGAAAACATTGAAATAATGAAATGGCAAGCCCAGAGTCCTGATCTAAACCCAATAGAAAACCTCTGGAAATTCCTTGGTGACAAAGTTATGGCCAAGAAATGCACAACAGTCAAAGAACTATGGAAGAGACTGTAAAAAAAAGTGGACCAAAATCACACCAGAGCAGTGTGAGAGACTAGTAATGTCCTGTGGCTGCAGATGTGCTGAAATCATTCATAAAAAAGGCCTGTACAATCCTACTGATGTACTGTTCTGATTTACTTGGAATCTTTCTCTGTGCTACAGTCATTGCTGTTCTCTAATTACGATCATCACGTTTTGGGCAAAATAAAGGTTTTATGGTGATAAACTTTAGATCTTATGTAAAACACTGTTCTAGTTGCATGGTGCACCCCTTACAAAAAACCTTCAAATGTTCATCAATGTAGATTACATTATTTCTGAAAAAAAGCAAGTGTTCATACAGTGTTCTCTAACTTTGATCCCCAGTGAATCTGTGAAGCCCCGCAAGTATTGTGTCGGTGCATTACCTTCAGGGACTCCACATGGATGGAACAGTCTGGTCACAGGTAGGGAACCTTCTTCTAGGATTGTCGTGACGCCACTCTCAGAATTGCGGTCAGTGGAGACCGCCACTGCAGGTTAGGGGTGCCTGGGGCTGATGGTAGGTGCAGTCAGTTGTAGTAGCCTCCTGAGAGTGAGGCATGCCCCAGGGTCCCGTGTAGGTGTGTAGAACCACAAGGCGCAGAATAACTCAACACAAGCAGGATGTCTTTCAGGGGTTTTACTCACGGAAGGTGGCAGGGTGAGTAACCCGGGCGTAGCTGGGATGAACCAGGCTGGAATCAGGTGTCCTTCAGGCTGACTGATGAGGGTGGCTACCGACTCGCCTTCCTTAGCCCTTTACGTTTTGGGGTAACCCCGACTTTTAGTCCCTATGGGGGTCACCCAGGGAAGTTGCTGGCGCCTCTCTCCCCTTCTTTTTGGCCCGTTTGCTTGTAGCCTGGACCAGGACACTCCGGCTGCTTGCCTCCTGTGAACTATGGGCCCTAACTGTGGCTACGTGGCTGCGGACTCTGTAGTGTTGTCTTGGGGGTGTAAAGTGCCCCCTCATGCAGGTTTGGCAAAGGAAAGGTGAATCTATCCCTGCACTGGGACCTGCTACCCGTTTGGGCCTGGTTCTCCCTGACAGTCTCCTTACTTTCCACTCCGTTGCTCTCTCTTTAGCTGTGTGTGGATTTCGGGTAGCACTCCCAGGTGACCGTTCTCCCCCGTCGGTAGTCACTGCGCGGACGCTGTTAGACTGCCACAGCTCCAGGGTCTGCTCCTCACGTCTGCTTTCCCTGAGCTGCACACTAAACCGGCTCACTCGTGGGACCTGCACTGCTACTCCTGTCTGAGCTCCACTTCCATGCTCCTCACTCCTCCACACTCTGCTTCAGACTGCTCTTCTCCTCCTCCTTCCTCTTTTCCCTTTTGTGCCTGCCTACGCCACCTAGCAACCAGGCTCTCTACCACACCCCTTGAATGGAGATGGAGGCTTCGCCCCCTCCACCCCTCGGGTGGAGGTGGAGGCTTCGCCCCCTCCTGGGATCCCCAGGGGTCCTCTCAAAGGTACATGTGTGAGACCTGATCACTATGCGCCTGTGTAGTCACACCTCGGTCAGCCCTCTGGATTACCTGTGTTGTACTGTCCCCAGCATGGGAGCAGTACTCAGTGGTGCCTGACCAGGTCAGGGGCGCCACATTCCCCCTTAGTTATCACCAGCACGTCCTCGGGCTGCAAGACAACATTTTAAAATGCGTAAAACATTAAAACATGGTAAAACGTTTTAAAACCACCAGGTACCATACATCACCACCCTCCACCCACAAGTCCGTTAACCCACCCTAAACCCTCTCTCGTTGGCCGCGCCTTCAGCCACTTCTGGCAGGATGTAGAGGCGGCTTTCATGGTCTGGTGGTTTCAGGGTATACCTGGCCTGGTGGAGCCGCGCCTTCAGCCTCTTCTGGCAGGATGTAGAGGCGGCCTCCACAGTTGGTGCTGACCAGGTACCCTGTTTGTGGTGGAGAACCAGGCCCCATAAACAGGCATGCTCCCTGGTTGCAGGCGAGCCAGGCCCCTAAACAGGCTGGCTCTGGTGGTGGTACCTCTGGGGTAACTATTTACACTGCGAGAGTTGGTGGCTATAGCCAGTTCATAGCCTTAAGGTTCATGGGTTTCTCACATTAGTTCATGTGGGCACATTTCTTGAACATTAACGTTGCAAAACTTCAAACTTTAACTTCTGTACTTTACTTTACATGCTTTACACAGATTCCTCCTCACCAGGGCTTGGGCCTGTAGGGCTGCGGCACCTGTTGCTTTCTCCATCTCTGTCATCATCTGTAGTGGTCTCATCAATGGGTTCTTTGTCTTTTCTTTCCTCTTCTTCTGTGTCTGTTTCTTTTGCAGGATTACTGTAGGGACTTCTGGGACATGGTGTAACATCCAGTGCGTACCATCCGCGTTCTCCTTGGTGCATGGTGAATTCCACTGAGTCTCCCATCTGTAGATTTCTTCCTGGATGTCCTCTGGGTAAATGTGCTCTAACATCCCTTCTGTTTACAAAGATACCTTCTTTCATGCCAGGTGCAACTATGAAACCATATCCACTCTTCAAGCTGAAGTCTTCCACAACTCCACGACAAAGTGGGCCTCTGACCTGTGATTTGGCTCTTCTTAAAGACCGTTTCTCTTCCAAGTCTCTGGCTGTTACTTCATCCTTCCTATTCGGAGATTGCTGTGCAGGGGAAAACTTTGTTCTGCTGCGGCGCCGTGTCTTGCGGGCTGGATTCTGCTGGGTTGCTACTTCACTGCTTGCAGGCTCCCAGGTGAGGTATCTGGGCAAATCTTCCTCAGCGGAGGGTGTCGGGCTCTCTTCATCCCAGCGGGAATATGGCAACATCTCTGGCTCTGGGCATGGATCCACTGCTGATGGCTCCGGGGTCAGCTCCTCAGCCTTCTGTTCTCCTCTCCCCCTTAGTTCTTCTGAGCACTCCTGTTGTGGCAGCGCTGGGGATGGGTGTTCATCAGCCGGCCAGGGCAATGGACTTTTTGGCGTGGATATTGCCGGAATCCTCCTGGGGGTGTGCGGAGGGAGCAGATACCGGTCCACCATCTCCTGTGGGAACTGGGCCTCTAGGTCAGCCTTCAGCTTCCAGTATTCGGGGTCCTCCCCTAGCAGGGACTTCCTAGCAGGGACTTCCTTAGACTGGGGAGCGGTGTCTGCTCTGGCCTTGCAGGCCGGGGTAAACAGTGGTACAGTCTTGTCTTGGCGGGCCGCGCCTGACATGGCGGCGGCCTGGTCTTGGCGGGCCGCGCCTGACATGGCGGCGGCCTGGTCTTGGCGGGCCGCGCCTGACATGGCGGCGGCCTGGTCTTGGCGGTTCGAGCCTGGCGTGGCAGCGGCCTGGTCTTGGCGGGCCGAGCAGGGCATCGCTGCGGCGGCCTGAATTGGCTTCGCAGCTGCGACGGGATCTGTGCAGGCTGGGCTGGGCGTCGCTGCAACGATCTGGGCTTGGCGGGCCGCACCTGACGTGGCTGCGGCCTGGTTCAGCACCTCACTTGCGGCGCGGACGAGCGTCGCTGCTGCGGTGGGGTCTTGGCGGGCCGGGCCTAGCATGGCGGCGGCCTGGGTCAGCGTCACACCTGCGGCGTGGATGAGGGCCGCGGCGGCAGCCGGATCTTTGCGGGCCGGGCAGGGCATCGTTGCGGCGGCCTGGGCTTGGCGGGCCGCACCTGGCGTGGCTGCGGCCTGATGCAGCGTCGCCGCGCCGGGCGCCTCTTCAGGGACCGCGGGCGTGGCAGCAGGGGTCGGGGCACTTGCGCTGGCAGGGGCAACACTGGACTCACCCATCGGTGGCATCATCGGGGTCTGAGTCGTCGCCGCTCGGTCTGGCACTCGTCGCGTGGCTCTCCCCTCGTAGGCCTGAACCGCCGCAGCCATCTCCAGAAGCTCCGTGCGTCCCTCTCTGATCTGCTGCACGATCCTCGCCTCCAGTCGGTCACTGAACTGGGCAAGCTCCCGGGCCCACCAGGCAGCGGAACCCGGCTCTGGGCTCCTATCTTCAGACGCCATCTTCACCGCGTCGTCGCTGCTCTCCAGGTCTTCTCTCAGCAGCAGACTTCTGACTTCTTCTTGCAGCCGAAGTGCCAATTCCTTCACTTCCTGCAACTCCTTTCCCAGCAGCAGGCTTCTGGCTCCCTTTCTGTCCCGACGTCTCTGAACGCCTCCGCTCTCATCACTTGCGAGGTCAGGACTCTGCAGGGGATCTCTGGGTAGCCACACCTCTTCGTGGGCGGTAACTTCTCCCAGCGCGGGCTGCTGTTGTTTTTCAGCGCGCTTTTCATGGTGGCAATATGGCGGCGCTTCCAATTTTCCAAGCGGACCGCCCAGGCACATGGTCACCTGTCTGAACAGGTCTAGTCCTTATCCTGTTCGTGACGCCAGATGTGAAGCCCCGCAAGTATTGTGTCGGTGCATTACCTTCAGGGACTCCACATGGATGGAACAGTCTGGTCACAGGTAGGGAACCTTCTTCTAGGATTGTCGTGACGCCACTCTCAGAATTGCGGTCAGTGGAGACCGCCACTGCAGGTTAGGGGTGCCTGGGGCTGATGGTAGGTGCAGTCAGTTGTAGTAGCCTCCTGAGAGTGAGGCATGCCCCAGGGTCCCGTGTAGGTGTGTAGAACCACAAGGCGCAGAATAACTCAACACAAGCAGGATGTCTTTCAGGGGTTTTACTCACGGAAGGTGGCAGGGTGAGTAACCCGGGCGTAGCTGGGATGAACCAGGCTGGAACCAGGTGTCCTTCAGGCTGACTGATGAGGGTGGCTACCGACTCGCCTTCCTTAGCCCTTTACGTTTTGGGGTAACCCCGACTTTTAGTCCCTATGGGGGTCACTCAGGGAAGTTGCTGGCGCCTCTCTCCCCTTCTTTTTGGCCCGTTTGCTTGTAGCCTGGACCAGGACACTCCGGCTGCTTGCCTCTTGTGAACTATGGGCCCTAACTGTGGCTACGTGGCTGCGGACTCTGTAGTGTTGTCTTGGGGGTGTAAAGTGCCCCCTCATGCAGGTTTGGCAAAGGAAAGGTGAATCTATCCCTGCACTGGGACCTGCTACCCGTTTGGGCCTGGTTCTCCCTGACAGTCTCCTTACTTTCCACTCCGTTGCTCTCTCTTTAGCTGTGTGTGGATTTCGGGTAGCACTCCCAGGTGACCGTTCTCCCCCGTCGGTAGTCACTGCGCGGACGCTGTTAGACTGCCACAGCTCCTCACGTCTGCTTTCCCTGAGCTGCACACTAAACCGGCTCACTCGTGGGACCTGCACTGCTACTCCTGTCTGAGCTCCACTTCCATGCTCCTCACTCCTCCACACTCTGCTTCAGACTGCTCTTCTCCTCCTCCTTCCTCTTTTCCCTTTTGTGCCTGCCTACGCCACCTAGCAACCAGGCTCTCTACCACACCCCTTGAATGGAGATGGAGGCTTCGCCCCCTCCACCCCTCGGGTGGAGGTGGAGGCTTCGCCCCCTCCTGGGATCCCCAGGGGTCCTCTCAAAGGTACATGTGTGAGACCTGATCACTATGCGCCTGTGTAGTCACACCTCGGTCAGCCCTCTGGATTACCTGTGTTGTACTGTCCCCAGCATGGGTGCAGTACTCAGTGGTGCCTGACCAGGTCAGGGGCGCCACAAATCCTCTGCAGAGCACTGCTGTAGAACTGACATTACCATTATATGTTGCTATCAGAATTGCTATTTGTGTTTTTACAATTAATTAATATTATTACATTGTTTTCTGTAATGCAATTTGTTTAGCATCAACTAGAAAGTGATGAAACCGTATTTAGCAAATCATTTCATGTTCTTTGCATTACAGAGTGAACTCCTGAACGTCCGAGCTCTGTTGCCTTAGGCACGTGTCGTAGTGTGCCTGCATTCCCAGAATAGAGCTACCGATACACATTCTTAAACTAGGACTGCTTGAGGCTTGTTGTTCAGCTTGCTTGAAGCTGAGACTGCTTGAGGGGTGTATTAACAATTAATACTGTCCTAGGCATTGCATTAGTTTCTAATGCAGTATTAAAGTTAAATTTGAAATTCAAACATTACATGGTTGATGGTTTGGTATACATGCAAGCTCGTTTGCTTCTTTTCTTGGGTTGATATGCACATGTCTGACCAAAGCACGTTCATCTCTGGTACACAGAACCCGTCTCCTTCCTGAGCGGTATGATGGCTGGACTCTCCCATCATGTTTGTACTTCACCAGGGAGTGAAAATGGCTAATTGGGCACAATCTCTCCATTTCCACTTAGGGGTGTACTCACTTTTGTTGCCAGCGGCTTAGACATTAATGGCTGTGTGTTGAGTTATATAGCGGGCACAGCATCTTTGCACTGTTATACAAGCTTCACATTGACTACATTGTATCACAGTCATATCTTCAGTGTTGCCCCATGAAGAGATATAATAAAATATTTACCAAAATATAAGGGGTGTACTAACTTTTGTGACATAATGTAAGTAAAAGGTGATTAATTGCAACACTCACTCTCATGCCCAAAAAGTGTCCTTGAAAGTTTTCCAAAATATTGGCAACTTTAAAAGTTTTACAAGAACTGCCATCACAACAGGTCCATCACAAAAAGTACCTTCAACTGTACTTTTTGCACAGCTTGTTCCTAATTTGAATATTCAGCTGAAGATTATAGTCTGAGATCAAACTAGAACAGCGGCACCACTGGTTGGGTCTTACTAGCACCGTTAAAGGTGGTTTTCAGGTCTCTCCCATATGTATACAGTACAGACCAAATGTTTGGACACTCCTCATTCAAAGAGTTTTCTTTATTTTCATGACTCTGAAAATTGTAGATTCACATTGAAGGCATCAAAACTATGAATTAACACATGTGGAATTAAATGCTTAACAAAAAAGTGTGAAACAACTGAAAATATGTCTTATATTCTAGGTTCTTCAAAGTAGCCACCTTTTGCTTTGATTACTGCTTTGCACACTCTTGGCATTCTCTTGATGAGCTTCAAGAGGTAGTCACCGGAAATGGTTTTCACTTCACAGGTGTGCCCTTTCAGGTTTAATACGTGGGATTTCTTGCCTTATAAATGGGGTTGGGACCATCAGTTGTTTTGTGCAGAAGTCTGGTGGATACACAGTTGATAGTCCTACTGAATAGACTGTTAGAATTTGTATTATGGCAAGAAAAAAGCAGCTAAGTAAAGAAAAACGAGTGGCCATCATTACTTTAAGAAATGAAGGTCAGTCAGTCCGAAAAATTGGGAAAACTTTGAAAGTGTCCCCAAGTGCAGTGGCAAAAACCATCAAACGCCACAAAGAAACTGGCTCACATGAGGACCGCCCCAGGAAAGGAAGACCAAGAGTCACCTCTGCTGCGGAGGATAAGTTTATCCGAGTCACCAGCCTCAGAAATCGCAGGTTAACAGCAGCTCAGATTAGAGACCAGGTCAATTCAACACAGAGTTCTAGCAGCAGACACATCTCTAGAACAACTGTTAAGAGGAGACTTTGTGCAGCAGTCCTTCATGGTAAAATAGCTGCTAGAAAACCACTGCTAAGGACAGGTGACAAGCAGAAGAGACTTGTTTGGACGAAAGAACACAAGGAATGGACATTAGACCAGTGGAAATCTGTGCTTTGGTCTGATGAGTCCAAATTTGAGATCTTTGGATCTAACCACCGTGTCTTTGTGCGACGCAGAAAAGGTGAACGGATGGACTATACATGCCTGGTTCCCGCCATGAAGCATGGAGGAGGAGGTGTGATGGTGTGGGAGTGCTTTGCTGGTGACACTGTTGGGGATTTGTTTCAAAATTGAAGGTATACTGAACCAGCATGGCTACCACAGCATCTTGCAGCGGCATGCTATTCCATCCGGTTTGCGTTTAGTTGGACCATCATTTATTTTTCAACAGTACAATGACCCCAAACACACCTCCAGGCTGTGTAAGGACTATTTGACTAAGAAGGAGAGTGATGGGGTGCTACGCCAGATGACCTGGCCTCGACAGTCACCAGACCTGATCCCAATCGAGATGGTTTGGTGTGAGCTGGATCGCAGAGTGAAGGCAAAATGGCCAACAAGTACTAAGCATCTCTGGGAACTTCTTCAAGACTGTTGGAAGACCATTTCCGGTGACTACCCCTTGAAGCTCATCAAGAGAATGCCAAGAGTATGCAAAGCAGTAATCAAAGCAGAAGGTGGCTACTTTGAAGAACCTAGAATATAACACATATATTCAGTTGTTTGACACTTTTTTGTTAAGTATTTCATTTCACATTTGTTAATTCATAGTTTTGATGCCTTCAATGTGAATCTCCAATTTTCAGAGCCATGAAAATTAAGAAAACTCTTTGAATGAGAAGGTGTGTCCAAACTTTTGGTCTGTACTGTACATAGCTTACAGCAAGATGGAATTGCAGCTGTATATTGCTCTGGCCAAAAGACTACTGCTACTCCAGCAGGATACAGCTAAACCCCAGTAGGTGGAGGCATCACAGGTACAGGAGGAGCCAATCACACTCACTTCCAAATATGGAGGAGGTGATGGCTGGATGGTAAAACTGCACACTATGTGTACTGTACATAGGTAGAGAACTATCAATCACCTGGAGCTGTGCGGGGAGCTTTAAACTAGACTTTCTCTGAAATGCTGAGGACTTCGGAGAAAAAATACCAAGCTGCAAGTCATACTGCTGATGGCTTGGGCAGCATAAATTAGATGACAAGTTCCCATTTAATTAGGAAGTTACAAGTGTGCAAAGTAACATTATGTGAATGCACAGTATAGTGACTTGTGGTGGTATTTTTTAGCACTGTATAGCTGCATTATGTATGTTTATTAGGACTCACTCCTGCTTGCATATGTTCTCTCATGCGAGAGCATTAGATGCGACATTCTAATGACACTCGGCTCATCCTCTCCTGCAAGCGTGAGCGGAGTGTCATTTCCAGTGATCTGATTCTCTTGCATCCAAAAATCGGATTCGGATCTCTGGTTTGGAGAAGATGAAAAACTTAATTTCTCCATCTTCTCCATTGTCTGTGCTGGCATATACAGTGAAGGAAATAATTATTTGATTCCTTGCTGATTTTCTAAGTTTGCTCACTGACAAAGTCATGTTTAGTCTATAATTTTAATGGTAGGTTAATTTAAATAGTGAGAGATAGCATATTCAAAATAAAATCAAGAAACTCACATTGTATAAATTTGCATTTTGCAGAGATAAATAAGTATTTGATCCCCTACCAACCATTAAGAGTTCTGGCTCCTACAGACTAGTTAGACGCTCCTAATATATTTGTTACCTGCATTAAAGACAACTGTCTTAAATTGTCACCTGTATAAAATATTCCTGTCCACAGACTCAATTAATCAGTCAGACTCTAACCTGTACAACAAGTTCAAGACCAAAGAGCTTTCTAAGGATGTCAGGGACAAGATCATAGACCTGCACAAGGCTGGAATGGGCTCCAAAACCATAAGTAAGATGCTAGGTGAGAAGGAGACAACTGTTAGTGCAATAGTAAGAAAATGGAAGAAATACAAAATGAGTGTCAATCGACATTGATCTGGGGTTCCATGCAAAATCTCACCTCGTGCGGTATATAGGATCATGAGGAAGGTGAGAGATCAGCCTAAAACTACACAGGGGGAACTTGTTAATGGTCTCGAGGTAGCTTGGACCACTGTCACCAAGAAAACCATTGGTAACACATTACGTCGTAATGGCTTAAGATCCCGCAGTGCCGGCAAAGTCCTACTGCTCAAAAAGGCACATGTGCAGCCAGCCCATCTGAAGTTTGCCAATGAACACCTGGATGATTCTGAGAGTGATTGGGAGAAGTACAGTGATCAGATGAGACAAAAATTGAGCTCTTTGGCATTAACTCAACTCACCGTGTCTGGAGGAAGGGAAATGCTGGCTATGACTCAAAGAACACCATCCCCACTATCAAGCATGGAGGTGGAAACATTAAGTTTTGGGGGCGTTTCTCTGCTACAGGCACAGGACAACTTCACCGCATCAATGGGACAATGGATGGAGCTATGTACCGTAAAACCTTGAGTGACAACTTCCTTCCCTTCCACCAGGACATTAAAAATAGGTTGCGGCTTTGTCTTCCAGCATGACAGTGACCCAAAACATACAACCAAGGCAACAAAGGAGTGGCTCAAAAAGCACATGGATGGTGCATGCCAACAAGACTTTTGCAACAAAGTATTAAGTCTTATTTGACAGAGGGATCAAAGACTTATTTTTCTCTGCAAAATGCAAATAAATGTATATAATTTATACAATGTGATTTTCTGGATTTTATTTTGGATATTCTGTCCCTCACTGTTAAAATTAACCTACCATTAAAATTATAGACTGTTCATGTCTTTGTCAGTGAGCAAACTTACAAAATCAGCAAGGGATCAAATAATTATTTCCTTCATCATATATGCCATGTATATGTGTGTGGGTGGATAGTATAAAGCGGGGCAGCGTATGTGAGGGATATTATACAGAGGCGCAGTGTGTGGGGGGATATTATATCAAGGGGAAGTTTGTGGGGATATTATATAGAATGGTATTGTGTGTGGAAGAGATAATATACAGAGGGGCAGTGTGTGTGTGGATATTATACAAAGGGGCAGTGTGGGAGAAATATAATGGAGAGAGGCAGTGTAAAAGTTTTATTATGGATAAAAGCGGTGTAGAAGGTGTATTATGGAGAGGAGCAGTGTAGACAGTGTACTATGGAGAGGGGCGATGTAGAGGGTGTATTATGGAGAAAGGCGGTGTAGAGAGTGTATTATGGAAAGGGGCAGTGTAGAGGGTGTATTATGGAGAGAAGCAGTGTAGAGGTTGTATTATCGAGAGAGGCAGTGTAGAAGGTGTATTATGGAGACAAGTGATGTAGAGGGTGTATTATGGAGAGAGGCGGTGTAGAGGGTGTATTATGGAGAGAGGTGGTGTAAAGGATGTATTATAGAGAGAGATGGTGTAGAGAGTGTATTATGGAGAGAGGCGATGTAGAGAGTGTATTATGGAGAGAGGCCACGTATAAGGTGCATTATGGAGAGGGGTGGTGTAGCGGATATGTTATGGAGATTGGCAGTGTAGAGGGTGTATTATTAATTTTCTGAGGGAAATACTTTTTTTTCTGGAACAACTTCAAGGGTGCTAACACTTTTGCCCATGACTTTGTATGTGTGTGCATGTGTGGAGGTATAGTATAAAGAGGGGCAGCGTATGTGAGGGATATTATACACAGGGGCAATGTGTGTGGGGGGATATTATACCAAGGGGCAGTGTTTGGGGATATTATAAAGAGAGGTATTATGTGTGGAAGAGATAATATACAGAGGGACAGTGTGTGTGTGGATATTATACAAAGAGGCAGTGTGGGAGAAATATAATGGAGAGAGGCAGTGTAAAAGTTTTATTATGGATAAAAGCGGTGTAGAAGGTGTATTATGGAGAGGAGCAGTGTAGACAGTGTACTATGGAGAGGGGCGATGTAGAGGGTGTATTATGGAGAAAGGCGGTGTAGAGAGTGTATTATGGAAAGGGGCAGTGTAGAGGGTGTATTATGGAGAGAAGCAGTGTAGAGGTTGTATTATCGAGAGAGGCAGTGTAGAAGGTGTATTATGGAGACAAGTGATGTAGAGGGTGTATTATGGAGAGAGGCGGTGTAGAGGGTGTATTATGGAGAGAGGTGGTGTAAAGGATGTATTATAGAGAGAGATGGTGTAGAGAGTGTATTATGGAGAGAGGCGATGTAGAGAGTGTATTATGGAGAGAGGCCACGTATAAGGTGCATTATGGAGAGGGGTGGTGTAGAGGATATGTTATGGAGATTGGCAGTGTAGAGGGTGTATTATTAATTTTCTGAGGGAAATACTTTTTTTTCTGGAACAACTTCAAGGGTGCTAACACTTTTGCCCATGACTTTGTATGTGTGTGCATGTGTGGAGGTATAGTATAAAGAGGGGCAGCGTATGTGAGGGATATTATACACAGGGGCAATGTGTGTGGGGGGATATTATACCAAGGGGCAGTGTTTGGGGATATTATAAAGAGAGGTATTATGTGTGGAAGAGATAATATACAGAGGGACAGTGTGTGTGTGGATATTATACAAAGAGGCAGTGTGGGAGAAATATAATGGAGAGAGGCAGTGTAGAAGTTGTATTATGGAGAAAAGCGGTGTAGAAGGTGTATTATGGAGAGGAGCGGTCTAGAGGGCATACTATGGAGAGGGGCGATGTAGAGGGTGTATTATGGAGAGAGGCAGTGTAGAGGGTGTATTATGGAGAGAGGCGGTGTAGAGTGTGTATTATGGAGAGAGGTGGTGTAAGGAATGTATTATAGAGAGAGGTGGTGTAGAGAGTGTATTATGGAGAGAGGCGGTGTAGAAGGTGCATTATGGAGAGGGGCGGTGTAGAGGATGTATTATGGAGAGGGGCAGTGTAGAGGGTGTATTATTAATTCTCTGAGGGAAATACTTTTTTTTCTGGAAGAACTTCAAGGGTGCTAACACTTTTGCCCATGACTTTGTATGTGTGTGTGTATGTATATCATATATATATATAATTTATTTTTCCAAGAGTGACGGCGGACTGTGGAAGGTTTGAGGGGTGGAGGCGGAGCTTCGGTCGAGCCTGAGCAGAGTCTCAAGGAGGCCCCAAAATTTTGCCAGTTTGGGGCCCTGAAATTCCTAATGGTGGCCCTGACCAGGCCCTAAAGGGAATGTGTCAGTACAGAATGACTGTTCAAACCAAACAAAAGTGCTCAGTGTATCATGGTCAAGCATTTAGGGGTACTTTACACGTTGCGACATCGCTACCGCTATATCGTTGGGGTCACGGTTGTTGTGACGCACCTCCGGCGCCGGTAGCGACATGAGCGACGATGAACGAGCGCAAAACAGTCAAACATCGCTGATCTGTGTCACGTCGTTCATTTTCATAATGTAGCTCCAGCTGCAGATACGATGTTGTTTGTCGTTCCTGCAGCACCACACATCGCTGTGTGAGAAGCCGCAGGAACGACAAACATCTCCTTACCTGCCTCCACCGGCAATGCGGAAGGGAGAAGGTGGGCGGGATGTTACGTCCCGCTCATCTTCGCCCCTCCGCTGCTATTGGCCGGCCATTTGGTGACGTCGCGGTGACGTCGCTGTGACGCCGAACGCACCTCCCCCTTGAAGGAGGGATTGTTCGGCGTTCACCGCGACGTCGCCGACAAAGTATGTGCGTGTAGATCAAAAAAATTGGTCTGCACTCTGACCAGTGAGTGGGTGGTGGTGCAAGTGAAAAATGGGTCCAATCCAAGATAATAAATAAATTCACTGAACTCAAAGATTGTGATGCAAACAGTTTTCCAAATTTATTGAGGCGACTGTGAAATCATGCCGACGTTTCGACCCCACCTGGGTCTTAGTCAAGAGTCGCTTCAAGATGGGTGCCTGGGATATGGAAATTTGAGTGGATTAATAGTGTTTGGTAGAGAATACCTTGAGGATAAAGGTCCTGGGTTTAGCCAGCGCAGCAGCGCTGTGGCTGGTGATATGGTGTATCCTCCTATTTTGCATCACAAGGTATGTGCGTGTGACGCTGCCGTAGCGATAATGTTCGCTACGGCAGCGATCACCAGATATCGCATGTGCGACGGGAGCGGGTGCTATCGCGCTGGACATCGCTAGCCGATGCTAGCGATGTCGCAACGTGTAAAGCCCGCCTTAGGTGCACCTTCCCATATCTACAGTTAGGTCCAGAAATATTTGGACAGTGACACAAGTTTTGTTATTTTAGCGGTTTACAAAAACATGTTCAGAAATACAATTATATATATAATATGGGCTGAAAGTGCACACTCCCAGCTGCAATATGAGAGTTTTCACATCCAAATCGGAGAAAGGGTTTAGGAATCATAGCTCTGTAATGCATAGCCTCCTCTTTTTCAAGGGGCCAAAAGTAATTGGACAAGGGACTCTAAGGGCTGCAATTAACTCTGAAGGCGTCTCCCTCGTTAACCTGTAATCAATGAGGTAGTTAAAAGGTCTGGGGTTGATTACAGGTGTGTGGTTTTGCATTTGGAAGCTGTTGCTGTGACCAGACAACATGCGGTCTAAGGAACTCTCAATTGAGGTGAAGCAGAACATCCTGAGGCTGAAAAAAAAGAAAAAATCCATCAGAGAGATAGCAGACATGCTTGGAGTAGCAAAATCAACAGTCGGGTACATTCTGAGAAAAAAGGAATTGACTGGTGAGCTTGGGAACTCAAAAAGGCCTGGGCGTCCACGGATGACAACAGTGGTGGATGATCGCCGCATACTATCTTTGGTGAAGAAGAACCCGTTCACAACATCAACTGAAGTCCAGAACACTCTCAGTGAAGTAGGTGTATCTGTCTCTAAGTCAACAGTAAAGAGAAGACTCCATGAAAGTAAATACAAAGGGTTCACATCTAGATGCAAACCATTCATCAATTCCAAAAATAGACAGGCCAGAGTTAAATTTGCTGAAAAACACCTCATGAAGCCAGCTCAGTTCTGGAAAAGTATTCTATGGACAGATGAGACAAAGATCAACCTGTACCAGAATGATGGGAAGAAAAAAGTTTGGAGAAGAAAGGGAACGGCACATGATCCAAGGCACACCACATCCTCTGTAAAACATGGTGGAGGCAACGTGATGGCATGGGCATGCATGGCTTTCAATGGCACTGGGTCACTTGTGTTTATTGATGACATAACAGCAGACAAGAGTAGCCGGATGAATTCTGAAGTGTACCGGGATATACTTTCAGCCCAGATTCAGCCAAATGCCGCAAAGTTGATCGGACGGCGCTTCATAGTACAGATGGACAATGACCCCAAGCATACAGCCAAAGCTACCCAGGAGTTCATGAGTGCAAAAAAGTGGAACATTCTGCAATGGCCAAGTCAATCACCAGATCTTAACCCAATTGAGCATGCATTTCACTTGCTCAAATTCAGACTTAAGACGGAAAGACCCACAAACAAGCAAGACCTGAAGGCTGCGGCTGTAAAGGCCTGGCAAAGCATTAAGAAGGAGGAAACCCAGCGTTTGGTGATGTCCATGGGTTCCAGACTTAAGGCAGTGATTGCCTCCAAAGGATTCGCAACAAAATATTGAAAATAAAAATATTTTGTTTGGGTTTGGTTTATTTGTCCAATTACTTTTGACCTCCTAAAATGTGGAGTGTTTGTAAAGAAATGTGTACAATTCCTACAATTTCTATCAGATATTTTTGTTCAAACCTTCAAATTAAACGTTACAATCTGCACTTGAATTCTGTTGTAGAGGTTTCATTTCAAATCCAATGTGGTGGCATGCAGAGCCCAACTCGCGAAAATTGTGTCACTGTCCAAATATTTCTGGACCTAACTGTATCTCCTCCCTTCTCTTGCTTTATGAAGCCAAAGCTGTCAATCCAAGAAGAGGAGAGTGGAGATTGAGGGAAAACAAGCAGTGGAAAGGTGCATTGAAATGTTTGACCACACCTGATGCACCAAGTGCCTGTGCTTTGTTTGAACAGTCATTTGTGCTGACAGACCCTTTAATGTCCCTTGTGAATAGACTAAAACAGGGCTGCCAGATTTTAAAATCAACTCCAATTGTTGTGATGTAGCTGCCTGAAAAGGTTTTATCAGTAAACCTTAGGAGTGAACTACATTTTCCGACACCACTGTCACCGATAATCAGCAACCTGAACAGATGGTCGTAATCCTGGGCTATGTTGACGGCCTGTGCAGCTGGTGCGCCGGCTCCCAGGATCTGGCTGAACACATGGATCCTGGGAGCCGGCCCACCTGCAGCACAGGCCACCAACATGGTCCGGGAGCTGTTTAAGTTGCTGATTATCGGTGACAGTGGTGTCGGAAAAAGTAGTTTACTCCTAAGGTTTGCTAATAACACCTTTTCAGGTAGCTACATCACAACAATCAGAGTTGATTATAAAATCCGAACAGTTGAAATTAATGGGGACGAAGTGAAACTCCAGATTTGGGACACTGCAGGGCTAAGGCGGGCTTTGCACGTTGCGACATCGCAAGCCGATGCTGCGATGTCGCACGCGATAGTGCCCGCCCCCGTCGCAGGTACAATATCGTGTGATAGCTGGCGTAGCGAAAATTATCGCTACGCCAGCTTCACATGCACTCACCTGCCCTGCGACCGTCACTCTGGCCGGCGACCCGCCTCCTTCCTAAGGGGGCGGGTCGTACGGCGTCATAGCGACGTCACACGGCAGGTGGCCAATAGCGGCGGAGGGGCGGAGATGAGCAGGATGTAAACATCCTGCCCATCTCCTTCCTTCCGCATATCCTACGGAAGCCGCGGTGACGCCGGTAGGAGATGTTCCTCGCTCCTGCGGCTTCACACACAGCGATGTGTGCTGCCGCAGGAGCGAGGAACAACATCGGACCGTCGCGCCAGCGTAATTATGGATTACGCCGACGCTGCACCGATGATACGATTACGACGATTTTGCGCTCGTTAATCGTATCATCTAGGCTTTACACACTGCGATGTCGCATGCGATGCCGGATGTGCGTCACTTTCAATTTGACCCCACCGACATCGCACCTGCGATATCGTAGTGTGCAAAGCCGCCCTAAAACAGGGTCACTCCTGGGCCAGTGTTGAGTGTTTACCCTTCAGACTAAAATTTGCAAGCCAATCCCTGAATACGTCAGAAGGACACAATTCTCCATAGCCACGGAGGGCGTCTCTGAATGTAGCTTCCCATGTAATGTTTTCCTGAGACTTAAAACACAATCAGTGACCTCCAAATGGCATGTGATACTTCAGAGACTCCACACTCTTTATTCCAAACTTTCCCACACTGGCTTATCTCAGGCTCTAGCTTATCTAAGGCTTTTAAATATTTAATACGTTAATTTATTATTTTCTGTTATATAACTGTAAGGGGGTGCAGGGCTCAGCCCACCTGCAGACTGGCTGTATATAAAGTGTGTTGTATTTTTCAAGATAAAATGTGTGTGTTATTGTAAATGGCCACTAGATGGCCATGGTGTGCTCAGCCACTTCCCTGGTGCTGCTAGGCAGGAAAGGGTTTAGTATGGAGGAGCACTGGGTACAAAAAGGTGAAACAGAGAGGGAAGTGGAGGAGAGTCCCAGACAGCAGCGTAGAGGTACCACGCCTGTGGGAGGTGTGAGGAAAATCCCCCAGGAGAAGTAATTCTGACCCACTGGATCATATCCTGGCACCGGACATGTGGGGGCCTGGTGAGAGGTGGGCTGACCAAACCACGTGCCAAAAGGGTGGTCCAGACGGCCTGGATGGTGGCTACCCCCTGGCAGGTACCCAACAAACCCCCTCACCAGGGTGAAGGTCAGTGGTCTCCGCAGAGGGAGTAGGTCCTGACAACCGGGACAGAAAAAGTGCCGTCCCCAGAAACCCCCCCCGTCATGGCTTATAGCTAATCCCTGTAGCTGGGAGACGGACCCCTGAGGGACTACATGAATCTGCCCAAAAGATGAAGATGAGTGAGGGGATGAGAGGCTCAGAGGCCCGAGTACCAGGGAGGTAGCTGGCCAGGAAATTAAATGTAGCGACCCACGGGGCAGGTGTTTTAACCTACTCGTTGCCAGGCCGAGGGTGCAGATCCTCTGCGTCGTCAAGGGGTGGGGTGGCCTGGCCTGGTTACATTGCCCCGAGGCGTACAGGAGGGGAGGAAAGGCGGTGGACGGGAGGCAGGAATGGAGGATGTAGTGACGGTTAGTCTTTTAAGATCGTGACGCCACCTGTGGTATGCGGCCAGGGATGGGGGCCGCCGCTGCGGGTACTGCTCTCCGGGGCTGACGGTGAAGGTCGCAGCCGGGATGGTGTCGGAGCTGAATTACCCCGGGGATGATTATGGAGGAGGACGGGGGTGGTGGTAGTCCCTGTTGCCTGTAAAGGAGAGGCAGAGACAGGGGCTGTGGTTCCAGGTCTTTTACTCACAAGTAGTTCAGACGCTGCCCCAGAGTATCGATCTATGCCACAATGGGCTCCAGCCGATCCCGGATAGTCACTGGTCACCGCCGGTGCCCGTGAAAGTCTTTAAGTGAAGTGTCCCTTGGTTGCTATCCAGAACCCGGGCCGAGCCTCATGCTCCAAGCCATGGGCCCACGAGGAGAGAGAAACACTAACTCCAGTTGTCAGTGCTAGATGTTATCCCAAGCTGTGCCGGGAAGGTTCTGTTTTAAGGTGCTTACTCACAGGTGGTTGGACTAGGACAGACAGGATAGTTAGCCATCACGAAGCATGGGACTTTCCCAATCTCTAGGACAAACACTGGGGGTGGGCACCACATGGGGTTAAAGTAGGCGCAACACACTTACTTACTTACTGTTGCATGTGTGTGTTTTGTGAAGGCACCAGCAGGTTAACCCCTACTGACTGGGATAGATATTACCCCTAAAAAGTGGTGTAATACCCTGTGGCGCCTGAAGCCCAAGGGCGCCACAAGAGCGTGACTACGGTCGCTATGGACAACCCCGTTGGGGTACTGAAGCACACGGCTGAAGTAATGAGACAAGATGTAATTGTAACCCCTGTAACATTTAAGAAGCGTGCCCGCTGATGGCGTGATAAGAAACTGTTTAGTAAAGAAGTATTGTTGTTCAAGAATGAACGTGTCCGTGTGTTGTGTTTGGAGACACTGGGGCCTGCTGCAGTCAGCAGCTGTGAAGTGGCCCAGGAGAAATGAGAACCGGTCCTGGCCTCTGGCCTGAAGGTAAAAGTCCCGCACCACAAGTCCCAGCAACCCTTCCCCTGTAGTGGAATGAAGGCGGCAGTGTAATGTGCTGATCCAGGGCTGCGCTGTGGCCAGGGGCGTAATGACCGCGGTCGCAGAGGTCGCCACTGCGACCAGGCCCGCAGGGTTATAGGGGCCCGGCAGCCGGCTCTGCAGAGCCGGCTGCCGGGCCCCTATGTGTAGTGCCGCTGTGTAGTGGCGGACAATGCGACCGTCAGGGGGTCGGCCTGTGATTCAGGGGAGCCCAGTGTCAGTAGAGAGGCCCACCAGCTGTGTCTGAGCTGCAGCAGAGCAGGAGTGCTCCTGACCTGCACAGCAGATGGAATAATCCATCCTGCAGGACCTGCGATGATGTCACGCCCATGTGACTGTGTGGGAGGAGACAGGATGCCGGGCAGAAAGCAAGAGATACTGATTCCTGAAGGAGATTTGGACACATGATGACTGGTAATAAGAAAAGAGGGGACATGAGGGGGAGGGGGTGCAGAGTGAGTGCATATGAGGGCTGCAAACTGTGACAGAAGGATCTGAAGGGGTGCAGAGTGTTTCAGAGGGGTAAGTTGGGGTACAGGCAGGGTGAGATATGTGGACAGGGTGTGTGAGATATGGGGGTGTAGTGTGTGTGATATGGGGGTGTAGTGTGTGTGATATGGGGGTGTAGTGTGTGTGATATGGGGGTGTAGTGTGTGTGATATGGGGGTGTAGTGTGTGTGATATGGGGATGCAGGCTGTATGGGGAGCGGGGTATGTGACATATGTTGGTGTAGTGTGTGTGATCTGGGGGGTGCAGGCTGTATGGGAAGCATGGTGTGTGTGATATGGGAGTGCAGGCTGTATGGGGAGCAGGGTGTGTGTGAGAAATGGGGGTGTAGTGTGTGTGATATGGGGGTGCAGGCTGTATGGGGAGCAGGGTTTGTGACATATGGGGGTGTAGTGTGTGTGATATGGGGGTGCAGGCTGTATGGGGAGCAGGGTGTGTGACATATGGGGGCAGGGGCGTAACTTCCGCGGTCACAGGGGTCGGAAGGAGAAGAGAGGTACTGTTTTTTTATTTTGCTGGCTGCATGACACATGGAGGCCTGCGGAGGCTGCATTATATATGGAAGTCTATGGGGCTGCATAATAAACATGAAGGACACCCTATACATGGACTAGGGGTGCATTATACATGGAGGAGTATGGGGCTGCATAATACAATATGAAGGACACCTTATACATGGAATATAGGGGTGCATTATACATGGAGTATGGGGCTGCATAATACAATATGATGATTTATGGCGCTGTATTATAATACATATAGGACAATGGGGGCTACATTATAATATATGGAGGAATATGGGGGCTACCTTATATATGGACTATGGGTGTGCGTTATAAAACATGGAGGATTATGAGGTGCAGTATAATATATTGAGTACTATGGGGTGAATTATATTACATGGAGAACTTTGGGGAAATGCATTGTAATACATGGAGAACTATGGGGGTGCATTATAATATATGACGGGTTATGTGGGACCCTTTATATTATACGAAAGGCTATGTGGGGGCCATTATAGTATTTGGAGATCTATATACAAGGGGGGACAAAGATACAAGTATGGGATGGTAATGTTTTGTGCTGAGGGAAAAAGGCTCTTTCCCTCAGCACCCAGCTTTAACCATGCTCTGCTATACATCTTTCAGCACCCAGCTTTCCCATGCTCTGATATGGGAAAGCTGGGTGCTGAGGGAATGATGTATAGCAGAGCATGGGGAAGCTGGGTGCCGAGGACAAGATGGATATCAGAACATGGGAAAGCTGTATGCTGATAGAGGGATTTCAGATCATGGGAAACCTGGGTGCGGAGGGTAAAAGCCAAGTGTCGGCGTCATTATCCTGTACCCCAAGTGTCAGTGTCATTATCCCATACCCTAAGTGTTGGTGTATGTGGAGGGGGGCCCCGGTCCAAATTTTGCACCAGGGCCCATCAAACTCTAGTTACGCCACTGGCTGCGGCCATACAGCGGTACCCGCTGCGACTATCACTGCACCCCGCCGTCCCCTCTACATAACAAGAAGATATTTTTTTAACAACAGATACTGTAGTATATACTGTGTATCAAAGTAATGACAGACCTCTTCATATAATACAGACTTGTTCTTCCAGGACCATAGTATTCTGCAGTATTCACTTGCACCTTGTGCAGACTATGATCCAAGCTATTTCACTGCCTGACATAGAGCCCTGGAACACACCATCAGATGTTTCCCTGACAGTGAATTAGAACCATTTGAGAGGACGTCACCATTTGTTGTGTTCTATGGTGCTAGTTTGCTGTCAAAGAAAAACCTGGCTGAGTGTTCAATGACTCTGTTACAGGTAGCAGTTACATGATAGAAATGTCTCCTTACACTGTATCCCCCTCAAGCTGCTGCATCCCAGTACTACTTCTCCTCTTTGCGCCCCTCACATTGCCCCCTCTCCAAACTGTGCCCCCTTTTCACACTGCTCTATTCACATTGCTCCCTCTCTGCTGCACTCCCTCTCATACATCTAATGCCCTTTGCCTGTATAATTTTCCCACCATACTGAGCCCTTACACAAACCCATTCCATCCATGTCTCCAATAAAAGTTGTAAAATTAAAAAACTGATGCTACTTTCTAACAGACAAGTTTGAACAGGTGCATACTGAACATGGAACATACACCAATAAATAAACAGCTGCACTCTGAAACACTAAAGCATGCAAACCTTGAATACAGGAATTTGGACACGTTACTGCTAAGGAAATACATTTAAAAATTGACATTGTGCATAAAAAAATGCCAGTTTTATGTGAACCCAGCACCCAGCGTCAAGGCATATCTCTTTATGCTGGGTCCCTACCTAAATGCCTTTACCTGGGCTAAAAATAAACTACAATTTTAATAGGAAATCAAATTTCCCCTTAAGCTGATGAGCATTTTTCCAATTAATAAATAGGTGACCGAGGAAGTGTGGGGGAGCCTTTATTCAAATAAACAATTTTTTCCCTGTGTGTTTTTTTACTTTACACTTACCGGATTAGTAATTGGGGTGTCTGATAGATGCCTCTCCGTTACTAACTCCTGAGCTTGATGACAGCTGTCAATCCACAGCTTACATCAACCCCAAAAGAATTACTCCGATTTCCACCGCACAAAGGCAATTAGGAAGAGCTAAACAAAGCATCAGAATTCACACATCTAATGGATGTGCCACTTCTAGGTTGGCTGTGGGCTGCTATTTTTAGTTTGGGAAGGACCATATTACCATGGGCCCTCCCAGCCTGATAATATCAGCCACCAGCTGCCTGGTTTACCTTGTCTTTTTATAAAAAATGAGGTGCAGCCCATGTCATTTTTTTTTAATTACTTATTTGTTAAACAAGGCTAGAAACACCCCTTAGTGCCTCTTGAAAATATACAATATATAGGGGGACTTACTACACCCCTTAGTGCCTCTTGAAAATATACAATATATAGGGGACTTACTTCGCTTTTGTCAACTTCCAGAAGACAGTGTGTGCTGAGCATCGTGTCACAGGGTCCTATATAGACCCAATAACTCCATGTAGCCGGCCAATCACAGCTAGGCCAGTAATCGACATGACTGTGTTGGCTGCAGAAGTGCCTACAGCTGAAAAGCTTGTTGATTGGCTGTGCTGCAGCTTTTTAACAAACTTTATTTAACATCCAAACAGCATCTAAACCCGAACTTGACCCCAGACTTCCATGAGAAATCTTAGCTATACAACTAATTTGGAGAACTGGACAAAACACACTCCTAATGGGTGGCAAAATGTTGCCCCTTAAGACATACAGTTAGGTCCAGAAATATTTGGACAGTGACACAAGTTTTGTTATTTTAGCTGTTTACAAAAACATGTTCAGAAATACAATTATATATATAATATGGGCTGAAAGTGCACACTCCCAGCTGCAATATGAGAGTTTTCACATCCAAATCGGAGAAAGGGTTTAGGAATCATAGCTCTGTAATGCATAGCCTCCTCTTTTTCAAGGGACCAAAAGTAATTGGACAAGGGACTCTAAGGGCTGCAATTAACTCTGAAGGCATCTCCCTCGTTAACCTGTAATCAATGAAGTAGTTAAAAGGTCTGGGGTTGATTACAGGTGTGTGGTTTTGCATTTGGAAGCTGTTGCTGTGACCAGACAACATGCGGTCTAAGGAACTCTCAATTGAGGTGAAGCAGAACATCCTGAGGCTGAAAAAAAAGAAAAAATCCATCAGAGAGATAGCAGACATGCTTGGAGTAGCAAAATCAACAGTCGGGTACATGCTGAGAAAAAAAGGAATTGACTGGTGAGCTTGGGAACTCAAAAAGGCCTGGGTGTCCACGGATGACAACAGTGGTGGATGATCGCCGCATACTTTCTTTGGTGAAGAAGAACCCGTTCACAACATCAACTGAAGTCCAGAACACTCTCAGTGAAATAGGTGTATCTGTCTCTAAGTCAACAGTAAAGAGAAGACTCCATGAAAGTAAATACAAAGGGTTCACATCTAGATGCAAACCATTCATCAATTCCAAAAATAGACAGGCCAGAGTTAAATTTGCTGAAAAACACCTCATGAAGCCAGTTCAGTTCTGGAAAAGTATTCTATGGACAGATGAGACAAAGATCAACCTGTACCAGAATGATGGGAAGAAAAAAGTTTGGAGAAGAAAGGGAACGGCACATGATCCAAGGCACACCACATCCTCTGTAAAACATGGTGGAGGCAATGTGATGGCATGGGCATGCATGGCTTTCAATGGCACTGGGTCACTTGTGTTTATTGATGACATAACAGCAGACAAGAGTAGCCGGATGAATTCAGAAGTGTACCGGGATATACTTTCAGCCCAGATTCAGCCAAATGCCACAAAGTTGATCAGACGGCGCTTCATAGTACAGATGGACAATGACCCCAAGCATACAGCCAAAGCTACCCAGGAGTTCATGAGTGCAAAAAAGTGGAACATTCTGCAATGGCCAAGTCAATCACCAGATCTTAACCCAATTGAGCATGCATTTCACTTGCTGAAATCTAGACTTAAGACGGAAAGACCCACAAACAAGCAAGACCTGAAGGCTGCGGCTGTAAAGGCCTGGCAAAGCATTAAGAAGGAGGAAACCCAGCGTTTGGTGATGTCCATGGGTTCCAGACTTAAGGCAGTGATTGCCTCCAAAGGATTCGCAACAAAATATTGAAAATAAAAATATTTTGTTTGGGTTTGGTTTATTTGTCCAATTACTTTTGACCTCCTAAAATGTGGAGTGTTTGTAAAGAAATGTGTACAATTCCTACAATTTCTATCAGATATTTTTGTTCAAACCTTCAAATTAAACGTTACAATCTGCACTTGAATTCTGTTGTAGAGGTTTCATTTCAAATCCAATGTGGTGGCATGCAGAGCCCAACTCGCGAAAATTGTGTCACTGTCCAAATATTTCTGGACCTAACTGTACCTTGGATGACAGCCTAAGCCAAGATGCTCATGTCACCTCTGGCAAAAGGGATCCTGTAATTGTTTTATTTGCATAAATATATGTTGATTTTAGAATGACTATTTGTGTTCTCTCAATTATTATTATTACATTGTCTTCTGTATGGTAATTTATGTACTATCATCTATATTAACCTAAAACAATATTTAGCTAATTTGCTCTATTTCTTAATATCTGAGACAACTGCTGAACTGTTCACCTTATCTGTTTTGACTGTTTCAAGCAGCAAAAGTAGAGGAGCAAATTTTTCCATGCATTTACTGGCAATAGTGTATTGAAAACAAATGTAATTTATGAAGAAGAAAAAAACTGATTGTGACTCATCTATAAAGTTTTCTTTATTATAGACTGTCAGAAAACAAGGCCAGATGGGGAACAGGCCTTTGTGAACTCATCTGTTCACTTATGTCTTTTGGAAGCTCAAGTCAAGCTTTAACCCTACACCACAGAAGAGAATTAAGAAAAACGAAAGACTGCATGAGCAATAAATAAAGTCATATAGTTTCTCATGTGAGGTAAAGAAAAAATATTGATTTTAAGGCCTAGGGTTATAACACATTTGTGCCATACATTTGATGTACACATTACCTATAACAAGAGATAGATGCAAACAGGGCTCCTTTTTGCATGCAGGAATCCACGCCCTCTCTTCAAATCACCTTTAGTGATGAGCAAGCATGCTCGTTACTCAATTGAGTATCAGGGTGCTCGGATACTCGCGGAACTCGGCCTAGTATCATGGGTGCTCAGATATTTTGTCTGTGAAACAATGACCACAATGTACAGGCTTGTGTCACTGCATGATATGGGCTGGGACCTCAGGGACAACCAGGCTCTGAATGGCTTTCCCCCGAGAGATAAAACAACATTCTCTGTTAAAGTGATCTCCCAAACCCAATTCTCTGGAAATGCTATTTTTATGGCTGTCTGTATATGGGCAGAGACCCAAACAGGCCAATGAGTGATTTTCCATAATGCTCATTACCCATGAAGCTCGTCCAAATGTCTGGCCAGCTTAGATCGAGTAGTGAGCATTAGAGCATTTTAGTGCTCACCCATGATTAATCACCTCCCTTTCTGCAGATTATACCTATGCAATTCTTTGAAACAAGTGCACATACTGATTCCAAGACTTCCTGTAGCTCTCCATAGGTGGTCATTGGCTCCTAGACAACTCTTTTGATAACTATTTTCACGCCTGTCTGAAATTTTGTATGTATGTATCATCATTATGTTATACAACAATAAGATTGCGAAGATCTTGAGACAGATCACTGGCCTTACCCATCATGGGGTGCTTCTTGTGTGGTACGTTAATAATAAGGCACCTTTTTATAGGCCATCAGTTGAACAAGCTAGCTGATATTATTTTTCACTAAGTGGTCGGATTGCTTTCTAATTACTGATAGTTTCCCGCTGGTGTCATGACTTTCCATGGCTTTTCACACCTCTCTTTCTTCATGGCCTCAATACTTTTTATCTGTGTAATTACTCACTATTATGTGATATTACTAACTATGGTTAGACAGAGACCTGGAGAGGCATACAAGCCAAAGTGTCTTGCACCCACTCTGAAATTTGGTGGAGGATCGGTTATGATCTGGGGATGCTTCAGCAAGGATGGAATTGGGGAGATTAAACTTTGCAAAGGACGTTTGACTCAAGCTGCATACAATGTTATCCTGGAAAAACAGTTGCTTCCTTCTGCTCATGCAATGTTCCCCAACTCTGAGGACTGTTTTTTTCCAGCAGGACAATGCACCATGCCACGTAGCAAGGTCAATCAATGTTTGGATGAAGGACCACCACATCAAAACCCTGTCATGGCCAGCCTAATCTCCAGACCTGAACCTCATTGAAAACCTCTGAAATCTAATCAAGATGAAGATGGTTAGTCACAAGCCATCAAACAAAGAAGATCTGCTTAAATTTTTTCACCAGGAGTGGCATAAGGTCACCCAAAAGCAGTGTAAAAGACTGGTGGAAAGCATGCCAAGACACATGAAAGCTGTGATTAAAAATCATGGCTATTCCACAAATTCTTGATTTCTGATCTCTTCCTGAGATAAAACATTAGCATTTTTGTTTCTAAATGATTCTGAACTTGTTTTCTTTGCATTATTTGAGGTGTGAAAGCAATGCATTGTTTTGTTATTTTGACCATTTCTCATTATCAGAAAATAAATCCAAAATTTATTGCTTGGAAATTCAGAGACATTGTCAGTAGTTTATAGAATAAAAGAACAATTTACATTTTACTCAAAAATATACCTATAAAGAGAAAAATCAGAAAAACTGACAATTTTGCAGTGGTCTATTAGTTTTTGCCAGAGTTGTATATTAATTTCTTAAATTATTTTAGTTAGAGCCAAACACAAAACACAACACTCACCTATATATCTAAAGGCTATGCTATAAGAAACATGCAAAAAAATAAAAACATTGAGAAAACATTGTCATATAACACAACTAATTGAAAAAATTTAAAGGGTTAAGAGTTTTATTCTTAAAAGCAGTAGCGGATTACGTAAGTCATTAGGACAGACATTAACTTAAGAAGCCACATTCCTATCGTATGCTGGGTTAACGATGAGAAACTTTTAGGTCATAGTTATTCAGTGTTTTTAAAGTAAAAGGGAAAAAGTTACATTGATAAAAAAAGAAATGCATGTGTATTAAGTGGATTGGATACAACGTTATACCTAAACATGCTGTAAACATGGTCCTTCATCCAATCACAATAGTAAAGAAAATGAAACAAATGATGAAAAGCTTTGAAAGTCCATAAGAGCAATAGCTGATTTATCGCTCTATCTATCTATCTATCTATCTATCTATCTATCTATCTATCTATCTATCTATCTATCTATCTATCTATCTATCTATCCATCTATCTATCTATCTATTCCTCTATCCATCTATCTATCTCATGCAGAAAGGTGCACAAAATACAGACAGTGATCACCTATGTGGTAGTTGTAACATACTGTAAGGTTCCACATTTTATAGTACTTTCAAAACTAATAAAGGCTGGAACAGCTGTCAAGGAAAAAAAGACTATTGGGTGCATCAGAAGGGGCAGTAATACACATATGTAAACTTACTATTCACTTCTATAGACATGATCGCCTTATTTTTTTGTTACAGGACTTTTTTCACCTAAGAAACACCAGATGCTATGAAAGGCTGAACCCCATAATATTATTTAGGGTGTAAATGGTTAGACCCTGCAAACAATATAACCAAAAGATTGTCACAAGGAGGTTATTGTAGGCATCGCTGACTGTCATGGTGGCATCGGGAGCAGTGGAGACTATAAATTCTTATTTTTGGTTTTGGGACGACCTCTCCATGGTGAACGATTTTCACCATTTTTCAGGTCGCTTAAGGTCGCTGGTAAGTGTCACACACTGCGATATCGTTAATGACGCCGGATGTGCGTCACTAACAACGTGACCCTGACGACCAAACATTAACGATATCGTAGCGTGTAAAGCCCCCTTTAATCTCTGCTTAACTACTTCATAGTCTCCTTGGTCACATGTTATGAGAAAGCCAGTACATTTGGTCTCCTCCTATATATGCTGTCTGCACAGTTCTTATGGTGCCAACTATAGCTTATTATACCTGGCCTGGAGAGGTGTTTTTTTATCAGACTTAATGGTGGCTGTAATATTATTGGTGTGTGTGGTTGTGGTGTTAACCCTTGTTGTTCTTTTGTTGTTGCATTATTCCTCTTGCTTTCCCCTTTAGTTTTTTACTGTTTATTCTTGTGAGTGTGCAGTGTGACTGAGTTTCTGTTATTCCTCTCTGTCTCATCTGTGTTTCCATCTCACTCCTGCCCCTTCCTTCCCTGGGGGTAAGGGGGGAACAGATCAGCTTAACTGAGAAGTATAAACTTTCTGACAGTGAGGGCACTCAGAGAGTGGAACAGGCTACCGCAGGAGGTGGTGAGTTCTCCATCAATAGAAATTTTCAAGCGGAAACTGGATAAACATATAGCTAGGATGATTTTGGAAAGCCTGCACTCGCAGAGGATTGGATCTGATGGCCCTTGAGGTCCCTTCCAACTTTATCATTCCATGATTCTATGATTCTATAGTAAGGCATGGGGCTCTGGCGTCTCTACCATCAGGAGTAATCCAGAGGACAGGGATAGTCTAGTGTCCCCTAGCGTGATGGACAGCATAGAAGCTCCTTGTCCCTCGTTAACCCACAGTGACATCGTCACAAAGATAATGATGACATGAGCTTTACAAATTCAAACAATATACAAATAGTATTAAACCGCATCAGTAAAGTTACAAATAATTAAAAAATCTAAATTAGAAGAAAGAGACTTCTCTTACCTCTAAAAAATAAAGGGTAATCCCAAGAAAAAAAAATCATATTGTGAGCGAAATACACTCCTTCTATGCCATTGGAACTCCAAATTAATAAGATCTTTTTACAAGCGCTTGGGAATCAATACAGCGCACACCATCTATGGTGTACTGAAAGTTTGTGCTTTATTACATCATGTGACAAGTTTAGAAAGGTAGCTATGATTGTTTATTCATCTTTGACTATTCCTATGAATTGCCAGGCAGGACTTGCTCCAAATTTTTTATTAGTTGCTGACTATGGCGATCAGATTTTGGCAAGAGAAAAATGTGGATTTCAGCTCACCCGTGTGATGTCCTTCAGGCTGGAGTGGATGCCCGTAGTCCCCCGGACAGGCAGGTCCGTGATCCAAGGCAATAGCATGAAAGGAAAGGAGGGATGGGACTCAGCACCAATTCTGATCAGATTTTGGCACCGCTCTGTCAACACCCTTTTATATGGGTTGACAGTTTGAATCTCAGACAAAAATCTACTTCACCAAAAGAGAACTGGCTCCTGAATGTACCATATATTTTGATCAGTGGTTCGGAACTAGTCAATTGGATTTCTGTCTCCATGTGTTGGCAAATTGGCAAGCTAGGAAAGGACTTGAATGTTGGATAAAGAAAATGAAAAGCCTATGCAGAGAATGAATTGATAATGGGGATGTTGACATGAACCCTTATGAGAATTAGTATATTACAAGATGGAAAGTGGAGAAGACCGGTTGCTAAGTGATCCAGGAAGGGTTGTTGTTGTCTTGGAGGGAGGTATACCACTGGAAGAGTCTTATGATGTGGACTAGACATGGATGGATTGATTCACGGGAGTCCAGCCCTTTGGCCACCGTTATGGTGCAGCTATTGATTAACCAGGCTGGCACAAAGTCCTATGTGCATCATGCCACAGTGATGAAGTTATGCCAGCCCAGCTAATTAAAGGCCAAATCAATGATTCCAAAAAGTAATAGATTTACAGAACTCCCATTTAATTGTCAGAAACTACTGACCTCGCTAATGGACTGGAGTACCGCAGATCAGCTTATCTCTAACGTGGACCACATGAGTAAGGGTACTGCGGGGACTTCATGCAAAGAATGAAGAAGGCTACCAGCCATGTTTTGGTAGTTCTCACACCTGGGAGTATGAGAAATGATAAAAAAAGCACTGCGGCAGAAGATGTGTTATACTGTTGAAGCCAAGTCTTATAAAAAGTCACCAGTTTAAGAGATTTTAAAAGGATGAAGACATGAATGTAGGGAGGATTCTTGATCAATGACCCATATTTGATGTTTTTGTAAAAGTAAGATATTGTTGTTTGACCATCAGGAAATTCTATACCAATTCACCATCACCGATCACCATCACCATGTCATTGTAACTGAATCAGATATAAATTGTATTAAATCTAATCTAGAATAAGATCTGGTATTACCCAATTAACTATTCCATATTTCAAAATAACCAATGCTTCCTTGTTAAATTTCATATTACTCAGTTTTCTAAAGCCAATTGCTCTCAACAAGCCAAATTTTGTTTGCTGACCTTTCTTTGTACTCGGATTACAGATTTTTGGGTGATTATATCAAGAAATATTAAGAGAGACAAGAATACTGGGAAAGGAGGTGGAAAGTTGAATATCACATGCAAACATATTGACTTTTACCACCATACTCTTCACTTTCATTCATCAAACCCAAAAAATCTTGTATAACCTGTCTGTTGTTGGGAGCTGGATTTATCCAGAAGAAACTGTAAAATAATAATTCTTAGGATTATTGTAGATCTCACATTTAGACCTCTTGCAAATCAAGAAAAGTGTGCATATCCTAGCAAACCATCTATTCTAAAGCTTAAAATACTATTTTAACAGTATTCTATGTAAGTATGAACAAAGTTAGGTGTTTGAAAGATTACTAGTTAGCTGTAAGATATAGAATTGAAGATTACATAGAAGAAAACATAAATACACCCTCTTTCAGTGCTTTAGCTTTATATATGATGCCATAGTAAAATTACATGTGGCCCTTAAACATTGTTTAACCCCTTAACGATCGCAGACATGCATATGTGACGCCCTGGCCTATCAGGTCATCACAGGGTATTGTGCAATCTGCCCTTCTGCATGTTATCGTTGTCCTCCTTGGTTACAGGTCCCTGGCCTTTGGTGTTGCTAAGAACAAGCTAATCAAAATCCTAGGAACACTCTGCATCACACCCACCAGACACACCAGTGGACAGCCTGAAGGGAATAGGGCTGGACACTTGGGGGGTTGGTTAGGGGAGGTCAGGGGTGTTAGGAGACAGTTGAGAGTTGGAGTGTTGAGTGGTGACTCTCGAGTGGAGAGGTCAGGGAGCTGGGCTCCTCAGTTACTAGGTGGCAGACGTTGGTCTGGGCCTGGTAGGAGCGGGACCCATTCACTTTCAAGCTGAGAGGGACAAACTACAGACAGAGGTGCCAAGGTCAAGGTCACAGGCTAACAAGCAACACCATAGGGCACGGGACCCGGCGTGCTCCCTCCTTGCTACAGCGGTGCTAAGAATTCTGGTTTACAAGTTGTCAGTGTTAGCGTTATTGGACTGAGTGAGTACGCAGTGACCCTTTCCTCCCCAACGGCACTCCCCTGTCACCATCACTAATCCCGGGGCATCTCCCCCCTACCCACGGAGGGGTTAAACATCTGGCTGCCATTCCACCGCCAACGGGCGCTCCCAACAGCAGCGGTGGTATCCCACTTACCACACACCGTGGGTGGCGTCACAAACTCTAACCACAAAATTCCCTGTAAATACCCCCCTTTTAGTTCGAGTGTCCGCGCTACCCCACTCGGGTCCGGAGACCCCTCGAGCCACCGCGGATCCGGATCCGAGCGGCGGCCTGGCTGCTGGCGCTGGGGCGGTACACATATACACGGTGTTGGTTCAAGGGCCTTATTACCTCATCGCCATTTTAAAATGGTGATCGGGAATAAGAGAATAGTGTCACCCTGTAGGTGGGTACCCGTACAAGTGATACGCATCACCTTTAAGACACAGTACCCCTGTTTCAGTTCTCATGGACTGGCCAGCTTAGTCAGTGCTGCTTTTTTTCCTCCCTGTGTAGCTGCACTCTTGGTTTACTCTGCTGGAAAAGAGAAGGAAAAGGAGAGTCTAAGAGAGAGTGTTGTGGGCAGAGTCTGTGGTTGAGGAGGGTGACAGGACGGGTACATGAGAAGAGCTGTCCGGTTGCAAAAGATAGGAGTACTGCAGTAAGAAGAATTATGGGACCGGTGCAAGAATCTTACGGCAGCTGGACCATGAGTGACCCCCTGAGTTGAGCAGTGGGAATACCGAACTGAGTAAAACTTACCCCCAAGGCTGGCGAAGCCTAATCCAGGAGTCAGAAGAGAGACCAGGTCCACAGCAAAGGAGGAGGTCCTTTCCCCACTTGCAGAAGTGAACGCCAATGCCAACACCAGAACCAAAACCCTAGACATTCGACCGACCCTCCCCCCCTCAGCAGTATTGGGAGTCAATACTGTGCACACACTCTGTAGGGTGTATCGTAGGCCTCATTAGTAAGAGCATGGCTCCATTAGCAGAGGCCTGTTAAGTTGTAACGTTGCATAGTGTTGCGGGCGGAGGGGTTGGGAACGCCGCTCGCCTGGGAATCGCTGGCGCTCGGGTCCGGTGCTTCTGCTCCTCGGTAACTCGAGCACGGGGCTGGACCTGGGGGCTCGAGCAGCACCTCCTCGCCCACGAGTGAAAAGGGGAGGTTTGGTGGTGGGATGTCGGTTGTGATGCCACCCACGGGGTTGTGGTGATGGTTGGCACTACCGCTCCTGGTGACAGGGATTCCCGGGAGCGATGGTGGGGAGCAGCTGAGGTGTTGGCCCCTCCGTGGGTAGGGGCGGTTGGTCCCGGGGCCCCGGTTGGGGGGATGGATGTTGGTGGGTAGAGGCTAGGTGCAGGTGCCAGTGCGGGGAGGCAGCGCGGAAGCGGGGCAGCGTTACGGTGCAGCGCTGTGCCGGATGGCACTGGTGTACTCACTCAGGTAGTCAATAACAGAGTCTCTGGTAAACCAAACGGCTGGATGGACAGGGCCCGCAATTGGCTGCGGTATCTTCTCTCTCCCCAGACGGGTTGATGGCGGCTGTATTTCCCTGCACCTGTGTGTAAGTGTTTGACCCCTATGGATTCCCAAGGGTGGTCCGCTCCCCGGCTTGTACGTGTCGGGAGAGCCCGTTTTGCCCGCAGGCGCTGGCCCTTGGATCTCTGGCCGTTGGCGGTGGCTCTTATCCGACCGGGTTGGGCTGTTGCCTTCTGACGAGACTTGGGTGGGAATGAACCCCATAGGTCCAGACCGCAATCAGAGAATTTGACCATTACGGCGGCTTCCGAGCCTAGTCGGGGTCTGAGTACCCTGCCTTGGTGCTTAGCTTCACTCCGCTCCCCGGTTCGGTACCGGTGGGCCACCGCCCGACCCCGGTCCTACGGTTCCGCAGACGTCCACTAACTCCTGCAGACGACCACCACCGTCTGCCGACCTTGCTGACTGTGCCTGGGCTCCGACCCAGACACACACAGTCTCCACTTCCACTCCTCACTACCACTCTACTTCACCTCCAAACTGAACTGACTACTTTTCCCGCCTCCAGGCCTGTGAACTCCTCGGTGGGTGGGGCCAGCTGCCTGGCTCCGCCCCACCTGGTGTGGACATCAGACCCTGGAGGAGGCAACAAGGGTTTTGTTGACGGGTGTTCCCTACCAGTGAAGGTGGTGTCACACATAGTAGTTGTATTGCTTCATTTGTTTCATATTCATAGTCTTTTGTCTGTGATAGTTGGGCTTGTGGTATGCTGGCCTCAGCTAGAAGTCAAAGCTTGTAATATCTTATTGCTCTGATAAATATTCCCCTGACTGCTTTACCGTCGTTGTGTGTCTTGCCTGTAGATAAAGCAAACTCTTGTTTTCTTCTACCTCATCTTGTGTTTCGTAGTTGTACTTTGCACTGTGGGGGTCTCGCGGCTATTGCTACAGCCCAATGGCTGAATAGCCCATGTCGCGGGCGGAGGGGACGCGCCCGCCACGCTCGGGTCCGGGGCTTCTGCTGCTGCTCGGTGGCTTGAGCGGTGTGCCGGACCTGGGGACTCAAGCAGCGCTCCTCGTCCACGAGTGAAAAGGGGTGGTTTGTTTTGGGAGATAGTTTGTGACGCCACCCACGGGTCGTGGTGATAAAGGGCACCACCGCTGCTGGTGACGGGGATCCCGGGAGCGATGGTAGGGAGCAGCTAGGATGTTGTCCCCTCCGTCGGTAGGGGTTGGTGATCCTGGGGCCCGGTGGTGTAACGGGGAGGCTGGATGGCTGGGGTGCAGGGTTGCAGGGGCAGCGTGGCGCGGTGCCGGATGGCACTGGTGTACTCACTCAGGCAGTCAATGACAGAGTGTCTGGTAAACCAAATGGCTGGATGGACGGGTCCCTCAGCCGGCTGCAGTGTTTGTGCTCTCCCCGGACGGCTGATGGTGGCTGTCTTTCCCTGCACCTGTTAGAATGTTCTGATTCCTGTGGTTGCCCACCGGTAGTCCGCTCCCCGGCGTATAGTGCCGAAGGAGCCCGTTTTGCCCGCAGGCGCTGGCCCTTGGATCTCTAGCCTATGGCGGTGGCTGTATATCCTCACGGTGTGGACTGTTGCCTTCTGTCGGGTCTTGGTTGTTGGGAAACCCCTGGGGTTCCAGTCACACTCGGATTTGACCGTTGTCAGCGACTCCAAGCCTAGTCGGGGTCCGATGGCCCTGCCTGTGTGCTTAGCTTCATTCCGCTCCCTGGTTCGGTACCGACGGGCCACCGCCCGACCCCGGTCCTACGGTTCCACAGAGATCCACTAACTCCTGCAGACGGCCACCACCGTCTGCCATCCTTGCTGTTTGTGTCTGGGCCCCTACCCAGACACCGACAGTTTCTGACCACTCACTTTCACTGTCTACTCAGATCTGTCACTTTTCCCGCCTCCAGACCTGTGAACTTCTCGGTGGGTGGGGCCAACCGCCTGGCTCTGCCCCACCTGGTGTGGACATCAGACCCTGGAGAGAGGCAACAAGGGTTTTTGTTTGACTGGTGTGACTATCCAGGGGAGGGGGTGTGTGTGGTGTTATGTCTGTAACTACCTGGCTAGTCCAGGGCGTCACATTCCCCCTTGGTGAAATGCAGACCGTCTGCGGGCTGCCCGTCCATCACCGGTTTTATTTTTCTGAAAAAGATAAATTAACATATAAAACATTTAACAAAAGCATATTTGTAGTTCTTCCCTTACGGAAGGCATGGCACTTTAACGTTTCAAAACATATGTAAAAACACTTTTAATAATAACGGACGGGTTCATGTTCATCCGCTTCCCCACCCAAGCAACCTAAACCTTGATGCTGCCCCTAAGAAATGGGCAGCACCCCTCTTTCCCAGTCCGGAAGCAGGAACTCTGTTCCAGGTCACCCAAGCGGGAACGGGTACGGTGTCTCGCACCCGGCTGTCACTTCAGGGGACCCCACGTCCAGGGGGACCTCTGACCCCCAGAGGATGGCCACCGGTCCTGGTGGTGGCCGGACTCCAGCCTGCTCTGCTGCGGGTCCTTCCTCCAATCTGCCTCTCCGGAGGCGGTAACGGAAAACAGCCCAGCAAATTATTTACAAATCCACAAGTTTGTGGTTGGCCTGCAAGTTCTCAGCCTTGTCTCTTAAAGGGCTAGTAGAAACACATAGAGTTCCTACGGGGACTTTAACATGGTAGCCGGGAACCTCTACCTTTCATCACTCTTCTCTTTAAACAGCGATCTCGTGGCGCAGCTGCCGTAGCTGCCGCTCCCAGCATGGAGCATCTTCAACCTGCTCCGGGTCAACTTGTGTGGAGGACGGGCCCAGCTGGAATCCCTTCGATAACGAGGGACCCCGCTGGTACGTGGCCTGTTCTGCCGCTTGGCAACTACATCCCCGCCGTGCCTCAGCTGAGGCCGAGTGTCTGGGAGCGGGCATCGGGACTTGCAGTGCTGGCTTCGGGTCAAAGATCGCTTCCGTTGCGGTCGGGTGGACTGCCGGGGCCGTCGTCATCTCTGTCGCAGCCGGGATGGAAGCCGGGACGGGTGCCAGGGCGGTGACAAAGGTAAGGCCCGGGGGCCCCAGGTCTGGGCCCTCTCCCTCAGATGCTGCGGGCTCCGCTACCGGTGACAGGGGTAACGGGTCGGTCGGGGCGGTGGCCGCGGGCATGGGCAGTGAGGGAGGTGGCGTGGTGGATGGCAGCAGGCCGGGTCCCTCAGCCACAGCGGCCGTTCCCTCGGGGACATAGGGGCGTGGGTCGCTTACCCGCTCCTCGGAGACAACCTCCATTTCACATGCCCGCACGGTTGCAACCAGGCCCTTCATCTCCGACATCCACTCCGCCATCATAGAGTGGACTGTGGCCTGTGGCTCCTGGCACATCTTGCTGCTGGGTCAGTCCAGGAACGGGTTTCGGCAGAGTCCTGGCGTCCCTGCACTCTGCGGCGCTAGTTACATGCCACCATTCTTCACCCGCTCCCCCCTTGGTTCTTTCTAGCACTTCCTCTTTGGGGGCGGGGCTTCACTTTCGCGCCTTCCCTGCTCGGGGAAGATGCTCGAGCGGGAAATCTTCTCGCCAAAGATGGCGGAACTTCAAATTTTTCGGCCGGACCCCGCCGGCGGGGACTGCAAGGCGCACTTCTACCGGTAGGTAGATCGGTTCTATCCTGTTCGTGACACCAAATTGTCGCGGGCGGAGGGGACGCGCTCGCCTTGCTCTGGTCCGGGGCTTCTGCTGCTGCTCGTTGGCTCGAGCGGTGGGCCAGACCAGGGGACTCGAGCAGCGCTCCTCGTCCACGAGTGAAAAGGGGTGGTTTGTTTTGGGAGATAGTTTGTGATGCCACCCACGGGTCGTGGTGATAAAGGGCACCACCGCTGCTGGTGATGGGGATCCCGGGAGCGATGGTAGGGAGCAGCTAGGATGTTGTCCCCTCCGTGGGTAGGGGTTGGTGATCCCGGGGCCCGGTGGTGTAACGGGGAGGCTGGATGGCTGGGGTGCAGGGTTGCAGGGGTAGCGTGGCGCGATGCCGGATGGCACTGGTGTACTCACTCAGGCAGTCAATGACAGAGTCTCTGGTAAACCAAACGGCTGGATGGATGGGTCCCGCAGCCGGCTGCAGTGTTTGTGCTCTCCCCGGACGGCTGATGGTGGCTGTCTTTCCCTGCACCTGTTAGAATGTTCTGACTGCTGTGGTTGCCCACCGGTAGTCCGCTCCCCGGCGTATAGGTGCCGAAGGAGCCCGCTTTGCCCGCAGGCGCTGTCCCTTGGATCTCTAGCCTATGGCGGTGGCTGTATATCCTCACGGTGTGGATTGTTGCCTTCTGTCGGGTCTTGGTTGTTGGGAAACCCCCGGGGTTCCAGTCACACTCGGATTTGACCGTTGTTGGTGGCTTGAAGCCTAGTCGTGGTCCGATGGCCCTGCCTGTGTGCTTAGCTTCACTCCGCTCCCTGGTTCGGTACCGGTGGGCCACCGCCCGACCCCGGTCCTACGGTTTCACAGAGATCCACTAACTCCTGCAGACGGCCACCACCGTCTGCCAACCTTGCTGTTTGTGTCTGGGCCCCTACCCAGACACCGACAGTTTCTGACCTCTCACTTTCACTGTCTACTCAGATCTGTCACTTTTCCCGCCTCCAGACCTGTGAACTCCTCGGTGGGTGGGGCCAACCGCCTGGCTCCGCCCCACCTGGTGTGGACATCAGACCCTGGAGGGAGGCAACAAGGGTTTTTGTTTGACAGGTGTGACTATCCAGGGGAGGGGGTGTGTGTGGTGTTATGTCTGTGACTACCTGGCTAGTCCAGGGCATCACACCCACCTGTGACAACTGTATATGACATCTGCCACCCGCGGGCATCTGCCTCCAGTTTTGGAACTGTTCAGGGCTGATTGCCTCCTTAAATCCTTAAATACCTCTGTGAATCAGAAAAGCATTATGTATGTAGTTAAATGGGAGTTAAAAGACCCCCTTTTGCAGGATCAACCCACCGCAATTGAAATTGTGGGTGTTGATTGTTTTTCATGGTACCCTGAGTTCATCTAATTACCCCAGGGTACAGTGGTCCGTAAAATCCTGTTATAAGTAGGGTATTACAGACACAGTCAGTGAATCACTGAGAGGACTTATGCACTCCTATACTTGAGTACAGTGTGTCGCCCAGGGAATGGGGTACTCGGTCCCGGGCAGTGTATAACTGGGGAATGTCACTTTGGTGGCCGTTGCCCGGTCCCGTGCCCTGGGTGCTTTTTAATGGGGAGTATTTACAGGGGAGATTAATTGCAGGTTGCAGTTAATATGGGAGAACGGCCGCTTCTGAGTTGGTTACCTCTAGGGCTGGTGGTAATGGCAGCTGTGGTGGTAGTCCCTCCGCAGGCAGGGCTTAGCCCAGGGAGATGTATTATGGAGACTTTCGCTGTTAAGAAAGGAGGCCACACTGTGGGTTGCAGTTAACAGTCTCTACTCACTCTTCAACCTCGGATGGTTGGTTCAGGTCCCTGTAGTTCCAGTGCCAGTTGATGACTTGGCTGCTCTGTCCCCAGCACCCTCAGTGTGGTTGGATCCCCGTAGTGTGGAGCGGTTGGGGGCCTGACTGTCCCTTTTTGTGGCAGTCTCATTGTCTGTACGGTGAGCAGTGTGGACTTGTAGAGCTGGTCTGTGTCCCGAACCCTGATCCATTGCTTTACTGCTGGTGCCCCCGGATTTGTGGGTCAGTGAGGTCTGTGAAAGTCCCCTCACTGTGCAGGTATTTACCAGGCCATATGAAACTGACGCCTGACCTAGGGCCCTGTGCCCCATTGGTGCTCTGGTCCCAGCGGTACTCGGGTGTACTTGCCCTGGCAACCACTCTACTGTGCCCCCAGGTCACCGTTACACGATCCAGCTCTAGCCACGTCTTTCCACTTTCACTCGCTACTACAGACTGTTTACTGTCCCCTCCCGTCAGTTTGTCTAGTCCCCTGGTTTGACTCTGCCCTCTAGGTGGCCATCCCCTTGTGTCTGACTAGCCAATTACTCCTGGTGTTGAGTGTAAACTGGGATTTTGGTGTGTCTAGGTGTTGCTGGCACTGATGTTTCAGGTCCCTGCGGGTAGACCCTGCATCCTGGTGAAGATCAGTACCTAGTAGTGCCCTGAGTGGCTCAGGGGCACTACATTCCCCCTTGGTAAAGCACAGCACGTCCTCGAGTTGTAAAGAGAATAAAGGTTTTAATACACAACATATGAATAACATTCTTTCCAAACAGGGGAGGCTTTACCTGAACGTTCCATGAGAATTTTTCCCTCCATCAACCTACCACCCAAAAGTCCTGAACCCAGGACCCACTAAGGAGGCAGGTCACTGGTCCCTTTGGTGACCAGGTCCGGGCCAGCTCTATCCCAGTCCTTTCCTCCAGTCTTCCTCTCCTTGGTGGTGGTATCAATGTCCTGATGGCAAGGCTTACTCTGGGGTGCACACTTGGTGCAACTATGTACACTGCGAGTGTTTGGGTCATTCCCAGTCCAATGACCAGTGGTCCATTTATCTATTAACTTTTAGGCATGGTGCAGGGTCATGCAACTTTTTTCAACATTTTTATATAAAACAGCAATAACAACAACTACTGGGGTAGTCTGGTTCAGCTACCGCAGGGTAGGTGTACTTGGAAATGGAGGAGGAGTGGGAGGATTAGAGGCTGGCAGTTTTTGGATCTTCTGGACATCTAAGGCGTACCAGCCCTGCTCTCCATGGTGTCTGGTGTATGTAACCACGTCACCCAGGTGCAGGTCACAGTCTGGATGTCCCTTTTGCAGGTAGTCCACTACGTCCCTGCGAGACACAAAGATTCCCCGCATGCATGCCAGGCTCCTTAATACACCCCCAGCCTTTTTGTTGGTTGAATCTGTCCATGGTACCCTGGTACCGGACCCCGCGGGCCCCCAGCTGGCTTGGCGCAGCGCAGGCTCTGCTTCTCTTGCAGATCGCGGGCCTTCACCTGCTTCCTCCTGGTTGTCCGCTCCTGCTGCTCCCGAGCCAGCTGCTGAATGGTGGCCTGGCAGGCTTTGTCGACCTCCACATCCACGACAGCCCGCTGTGTAGCACTAGCCATGCCTCACACCGGCTTGAACCTCAGACTCCCCAAACGCGAACAGTTTGCATACGGATCACCATCAGTGGGTATTTGCTCGGCCTGGTCACCGGCAACTCCTCTGGCGGTCATTGGGTCTTCCAGGGCTGCTTCCTGCAGCACAGCTGGGTCTGGTCGAGCTGCTGGGAAGGGAACAGCTGGAACCTTCTCCTCCGGAGAAGGTGATACGGACGGGTCTGGTCTGGCCGTGGATGGAGGCGTTGCAGCCTGCTCTGGTCTGGCCATGGACGGAGGCATTGCAGCCTGGTCTGTTCTGACTGTGGACGGAGGGTCCCTTGATACCTGCGGGTCAGCGGTCAGGGGTGGTACTGGTTCTGCTACCATGGGGACTAGTGGGACCAGGGAGGCTTGCACTCTTACCAGCTCCCGGCGCTGCTCTTCATACAGGGCCCATTCTTCGTGGGTGAGCAGGTCACTACCATCCCCATCATTTGCGAACGCCAGTCCTCGATCTGCTGGATCATCTGTGCCCGCATCTGGAGGCACAGCTGCCCCAACTCCTCTTCGAACCAATGTAAGGTTCCGTGGCTGGGCCGCTCTGGTCTCTGGTCCATGGGACCAGACATCTTGTCTTTTGCTGCGGGTTCACTGGTCTCTCGATCCAGAACTGCCGTCCCTAAAGCGCACCAGGGTGCATTCTGCCGGCGCCTCTTCCGGCTTCATCAAGCAAAAGATCTGTGAGGGTGAGAGGCACTTCAAATCAAAACAGCAGCTCTGGGAGGCTATTCTGACATGACTGTACTATTGTAGATGCTTCCTTCTTGCTATGCACTAATCCCTTCATCCCACAGATTCCCCTGTGAATGAAGACATGACACCCGCTTGGATAATTTGGCCAAATCGGTCTTTATTACACAAACATGACATTAAATAAATACCTTTCTTTAAAGCGAGGAGGGTTCTTGGAGCTCCAAAACCTGGCGGACGTTCCCATAAAATTGATAAACCATCCGGAGTTGTCCGCAGCCGCAAACGTCCACAAGCTCGGGGACACCATGACCGGAAAACCATTTCCCTAACACCGACTCCCAGGGGACCCCACCCTGGAGAGCCCCAAAGTCTGCCAGGTAATTACCATTCCAAATAAAAGAAAGGGGGTTACCATCCACCTGATGTACAACCCCCCACCACCATTTTACCACCAACTCCAAGAACCCCACCTCACTACCGCAACATGACAGAAAATAAATAAAATACCCAGCCGAAATGACGCCAACACATTACTAAAATATACAAAACTTTCTCCTGATGAAACCCACACCCCCAGCATAACACAGGGCGGGAGGGCGGGACCTTTTTTGCTGGCTTCACATGCTGTTCTGATAGTACCCACCCCTTCTACTGATCCTATATTCCCAACTGACCACCCCTAGCACTTAACCCAGCCTCTTAAACTTCTGACCCCCCACAGCCCGCGCTTTCTTTCCCTTCAACCAGTGTTAACCCCTCGTTGCCCTTCAAAGTCAGTCATGAGTCACTTTGCCCATGGCTCCGCTGTGGGATCCGTTCAGCCTTGACTGTACTATTGTAGATGCTTCCTTCTTGCTATGCACAAATCCCTTCATCCCACTGATTCCCCTTTGAATGAAGACATGACACCCGCTTGGATAATTTGGCCAAATCGGCCTTTATTACACAAACATGACATTAAATAAATACCTTTCTTTAAAGCGAGGAGGGTTCTTGGAGCTCCAAAACCTGGCGGACGCTCCCATAAAATTGATAAACCATCCGGAGTTGTCCCCAGCCGCAAACGACCACAAGCTTGGGGACACCATGACCGGAAAACCATTTCCCTAACACCGACTCCCAGGGGACCCCACCCTGGAGAGCCCCAAAGTCTGCCAGGTAATTACCATTCCAAATAAAAGAAGGGGGGTTACCATCCACCTGATGTACAACCCCCCACCACCATTTTACCACCAACTCCAAGAACCCCACCTCACTACCGCCACCACAAGCATTACCTGAGACCTCATAATGCGAGTCACCCCACCAAACAAAGCGCTCGCTCCACCTTCCTGAACACCTACTAACCACAGGTGCATCCACCGCACCGACCTGTCCGTTCCAAGTCAAGAAACTCCCCACTGCCCTATCCACCTTAATTTCAGTCCTGTCGATCCCCTCTATCGACCAAACCACCAGTAAGGTTTTGTAGGCACAATATGCGACCGCACCATCTTCACCTCTCGGGGAGGCGGAGCATAGCTGCAGTAAACCTCGGCAAATAACTCCAATTTAATCCCCCATAGGGGGATATCCCCACATAATTTTCACCTGTGTGCAACACCAGCACATCGGGGGCACGATCCAACCTTAAAATGATGAAAATCCAGTGCTACCTTAGACCACTCATATCTGAAACCAGATCCAAAGCATTAGAACGTGATCTCTCAACCAACCCCGCTGGCACTCATTCCTCCACTCATCTGCCAGCAGCCCCCCCCAATTTAGGACAGTGACCCAATTATCCAACCAGTGGCGCACCGCCTAGGAGAACGTAGAAAACACTGGGGGGGGGGGAACATTTTTCCTTTTTTTTTTTTTTTAAATATTTATTTGAGATGTATTCAGTTTGACCATTCCAACCAAACACTCCATGGGGTAGGTTAACCCCACAACATCCTGACTCAACATGCCACCTCCACTTGACGATGGAGCCACCAATTCCCCTAATTCCCCCAAGAGCAACTAAGAACAACCAGCCTTAACCACTTCACCTCAAATGGGGGTCTTACTCACTGGTCTTGGAAGTACCCACTGTTCCAAGCAATTAACCAGTCCAGTTAAAGGACTCATCCCGCAAATCCCTCAAAAATTGCACTAAACAGTTTAATGACATCAACCAGACATTGAAACTTACAACCAGAAGTGGTCCTGAGCCATAAATTATTAACCTCAGACTCAGACCTTCCTTCAGCCGACACCCTACGTAACCAACACAGCAGTGCCCCTACCAAATCCTCCTCAGCCTCTCCCGTGCCGAATTCCTGTCTCCGATCCCCCATTGCCTCACCAATCCGCCTCATATGCTAACCTAGTACCCCCAGCAAAGGATACTGTAATGCATAATAAGCCTAGTGCCCAAATACCACCTCACAAAGCTCCTCCGGCCACTTGCAGCTGGTGGACTCTGCCTCTAGTGCCAGGCACCAAAAGCGATCCCACTACAATTGAAAAAGAGCATTAACGCTAATTTCCAAACACCTGGTGCCTGCACTGCCACTCTCTTCGTGCTTAAAGCAAAAAAGGCGCCGTAACCCAAAGTGCCTCCATAGCCCCATTAACGGAGGAGAAACACCAAAAATTAGTTGCCAAAAACACCTGTTGACGCAACGAAAACTGATGTTTTTATTGCTGAAGTAGTCCCCCCACATGGAACTGGCCACTACCAAGAAAAAACTCCAACAAAATCCGATTCCTGGTAAAACACTGCCTCCACCCAAGATCGTGGCTCTATGTCCATCCCCCATTTGCCCTGCTGAAAGCTCTGACAACTAACCCAACCTGCCGCTACAGTAAAAGTTCACAATCAAAATAGACCACAAGCTCCAAAACCCTAACGACCTTCCATTATAACTACCGAGGAAAATATATCCTGGCCCCCACTGCCAGGTCGTTGAAGAATTCCTCCGGCAACCGTATACAAAGCGTGGGGGCCTTGCCCCCGCCATAGCCACTTTCTCACTACCCGAAAAATTCCGGCTATGGGCACATGCAAAAGCAAAGTAAAGCATGCCCAGCAACCACCAAAGGTCTGCCACTGCATTTGATTTTACTTATTTATTTTTTTAATATATAACCCGCTTTGCGCACTTCAGTGAGGAAATCCACACTTCCTTGTCCCGTAACCTGTACTCAATCCTCCCCTGCTCTCCATCCTCCTAGAAACAAAGGAGATTCCCAAGATGTTCAGACAATTGCCAGGGCCCTTCTTTCTCTCTTGGTAAACTGCCGAACTATCCATGCCCCAGCCCTTAGCAAAGATGGCAAAAATGGAGAGCTGACCGCCCCATGTACAGGAAGGTTTTTTTTTGAGGTAAGACTCATCATCAGCAACCTAGCCATACTGCAACCCCCCATTCTAGAAATGAACCAAACCCTTCCAATAGGCACAAGAAAATAGGGCGAACCATAAGTAAGCACCAGTACACAAAATATGAACCATCCCAAAACAACCTAACAAATGCATGCTGTCAGGACGCCCTGGCAACGAACGGCATGTCAGAAACGACAACTCCCAAGTGACCCGGAATTTATTCGGCTCCTTCTTTTGCACAACCCCTAATCGAAGAAAAACCACCAGAATCAGAAATGGCAGAGATAAAACTGAACCGCCCAATACCTGCACAATACCTCGCGCCCAAATTATTATTATATTTTATGTACATTTACTATTATTATGATTCCAGAACCCACCGCAGCCTGAACCCTGGTATCTGAACGAGCCGTAAGGCCCCGTCACACACAGAGACAAATCCCCGGCAGATCCGCGGCCGCAGCAAACCCCCGGATACACCGCTCCATCTGTACACAGCCACAAACCTGAAACTGATTGTCCGCAATTTCACCGCGACCACCGATCCACCGCAGATCCATCCCCGTGTGCGACAGGGCCCCCAGAGCTTTCCGATCTTGCTTTATGCAATGTCACCCATCCTTCCACTGCCTGAACTGCCCATCATGTCAACACCGAGTGTGATCGCCACAAAACCAATGAACCTTCCTTGTAGCAGAACACACCTAAACAATTCTCAGGCCCCTCCCCTTTTTTTTTTTTTTGTGTGTGCCTGGGTGCTTGCAGAAAGGCAAACACCTGAAGCCAGTTAACAAAATCGAAAGTTTAACCACTCACCCTTCTCTGTATGCCCTGACCCCGCGACCCCCACCACAAGATGTGGCCTAACTTGATGACCAACCGGTGACCTACCTCAACGCCCGACACCCAAAACGGAAACAGAGGACCCCATTGACCCGACCTTTGCCTGCTCCACACGTTCCGTCAACTCCTCCCAAACCCTAACATGCTGCAGACCCTACTAACTTACCCCACAGAGGCCCCCCAACATGCTAAAACTAAGATTGCCACCATTCCCCCTGGGCCAGATAAAACACCCACCCAGGAAAATCACACTAGATGAACACACACAGAACATAGAATTAAACTCACCAGGCTGCGTGGGGGCATGGAACCCACCAGTCGGAACACCCGATTCCAGCCAATGACTCTCCTCAGGATGTTGAGGCACTCAAGCCGCTTAAGCAGCTTGCTCAGGGAGACCCCAGCAAGCCGCCGCGCTCAAACCTAGCGGGACCACCAGGGAGCGGACTACCTGTTGAACGACCTCTCAGGACGTGGATCATCCCCTCCTAGATGACGACCTCTTCCTCGACACGGACCCCATCCGTGAAGACGAGCCCCTACGTGCTGCTGACCTCCAACATAAAGGCGACCTCCATCGTGATGACGACAGCCTCCTCCTCAATGCTGACCTCTTTCCAGATGCCAATACCTGCGCCGACCTCCTTCCCGATAACCATTACCGACCTGAAAACGACCTCCACGCTGACCTCCAGCCAGATGATGACCTCCGCACTGACCACCACACTGAAAACGACCTCCCCGATGACCTCCAGCCAGATGATGACCTCCGCGCTGACCACCTCACTGAAAACAACCTCCATGCTGACCGCCAGCCAGATGATGACCTCCGCGCTAACCACCTCACTGAAAACAACCTCCATGCTGACCGCCAGCCAGACGATGACCTCCGCGCTGACCACCTCACTGAAAACAACCTCCAAGCTGACCGCCAGCCAGACGATGACCTCCGCGCTGACCACATCACTGAACACAACCTCCACGCTGACCTCTATCCCCGATGACTACCTCCACGCTGACCTCTGTCCCCGATGACGACCTCCGCGCTGACCTCTGTCCCCGATGACGACCTCCGCGCTGACCTCTGTCCCCGATGACGACCTCCGCTCTGACCTCTGTCCCCGATGATGACCTCCGCGCTGACCTCTGTCCCCGATGACGACTTCCGCGCTGACCTCTGTCCCCGATGACGACCTCCGCGCTGACCTCTGTCCCCGATGACGACCTCCGTGCTGACCTCTGTCCCCGATGACGACCTCCGTGCTGACTTCCATCCCCGATGACGACCTCCGTGCTGACCTCTGCCCCCGATGATGACCTCCGCGCTGACCTTTTCCTTGATGTCGACCTTTGCTTTTCTGACCTCAAGCCTGAAGCCGCCCTCCGCGCTGACCTCTGTCTGTCGGAGTGTTTCTCCGGATGTCCAGTTGCTGCCACCACAAGCAGTCCCCCCAACAGGTATATCAGTGGGAAGGATCGCCGCCATCTTGTTGAAGCCCTGATCACTAGAGGCTTGAGGCAGAGCCTCGGTCACGTAATACACCGAGGCCCCGCCCACCTCCGCAGGTCCCGGCTGCCTTGTAAGATTCCTCCCCTGTTCCATCTGAAAGCACAGGATGGAGAGATGGACAGGGAGGGTCCCCGGGGAGGGGAGCTCTTGCGGCACCACATAGACCTCAGGAGCTGCTCCTGGTTGCAGACTGTCAGGCACCCTCGCCCTGCGTGCCCACTGGGGAAGTGGATCTTCTGCAGCACCCCCCACAGCCGAACCTCCCAATATCTCCAGCACCTGTGCTCTGATGTAGCTCCATCCACGCTGCTGGGAGCACCCTGCAGCTGCTCCAGAAGTTTTAAATCACCATGATCACATTCACTGCAGGAGACGAGGTGAAAAGAGCTCAGGACCTTTTTTGCTGGCTTCACATGCTGTTCTGATAGTACCCACCCCTTCTACTGATCCTATATTCCCAACTGACCACCCCTAGCACTTAACCCAGCCTTTTAACCCCTTAAGGACGAAGCCAGTTTTGTACTTAATGACCAGGCCATTTTTTGCAATTCTGACCAGTGTCACTTTATGAGGTCATAACTCTGGAACGCTTCAACGGATCCCGGTGATTCTGACATTGTTTTTTCGTGACATATTGTACTTCATGATAGTTATAAATTTAGAACGATATTTTTTGCTTTTATTTGTGAAAAAATCGGAAATTTGATGAAAATTTTGAAAATTTTGCAATTTTCAAACTTTTAATTTTTATGCCCTTAACCCAGAGAGTTATGTCACACAAAACAGTTAATAAATAACATTTCCCACATGTCTACTTTACATTAGCGCAATTTCTGAAACAAAATGTTTTGGGGTTAGGAAGTTAGAAGGGGTCAAAGTTCATCAGCAATTTCCCATTTTTTCAACAAAATTCACAAAACCATTTTTTTAGGGACCACATCACATTTGAAGTGACTTTGAGAGGCCTAAGTGACAGAAAATACCTAAAAGTGACACCATTCTCAAAACAGCACGCCTCAAAGTACTCAAAACCACATCCAAGAAGTTTATTAACCCTTCAGGTGCTTCACAGGAACTAAAGCAAAGTGGAATGAAAAAAAGCAAAAAATAAAATTTTACCTAAAATGTTGCTCTACCCCAAATTTATTCACTTTTAGAAGAAATAACACAACAAAATGAACCCCAAAACTTGTTACCCACTTTCTTATGAACGCGCCAATACCCCACATGTGGTCAGAAACCTTTGTTTGGACAAATGGGAGGGCTCGGAACAGAAGGAGCAATATTTGAATTTTGGAAAGCAAATTTGGCTGAAATAGATTGCGGGCACCATGTTGCATTTACATGTCCGCCAAGGTACCTAAACAGCAGAAACCCCTTACAAGTGACACCATTTTGGAAACTAGACCCCTTAAGGCTTCTATCTAGGGGTATAGTGAGCATTTTGGATCCACAGGTACTTCACAGATTTTGATAACGTTACGTTGTCACATTGAAAATTTTCATTTTTTTCTCAAAAATGTTGCTTTAGCATCAATTTTTTCACTTTTTCAAGAGGTAATTCCAAAAATGTGACCCCAATGTTTGTTACCCACTTTTTTATGAGCGCGGTGATACCTCACTTGTGGTCTGAAACCTTTGTTTGGAGAAATGGGAGGGCTTGGAACGGAAGGAGCAATATTTGAATTTTGGAAAGGAAATTTGGCTGAAAAAGATTGCGGGCACCATGTCGCATTTGGAGGACCCCTAAGGTACGTAAACAGCAAAAAAACACCACAAGTGACCCCATATTGGAAACTAGGCCCCTCAAGGAATTTATCTAGATGTTTGGTGAGTACCCTGAACCCCCAGGTGCTTTACAGAAGTTTATAACGTTGAGCCATGAAAATAAAAAAATAAAATTTTACCACAAAATTGTTACTTCAACCAGGTAGCTTTTTTTTTCACAAGGGTAACAGGAAAAAAATCACCATGAAATTTATTGCGCAATTTCTCCTGAGTTTGTTGATATCTTGTATGTGGTGGAAATCAACTGTTTGGGCACACTACAGGGCTCAGAAGAGAAGGAGTGCAATTTGACTGCAAAATTGGCTGGAATCAATAGCGGACGCCATGTTGCATTAGGAGAACCCCTGAGGTGCCTAAGCAGTGGAGGTTCCCCACAAGTGACCCCATTCTGGAAATAAGACCCCTCAAGGCTTTAATCTAGGTGTATATTGAGCATTTTGAATCCACGAATACTTCACAGAATTTGATAAGCTTAGGTTGCCATATTGAAATTTTCATTTTTTTCACAAAAATGTTGATTTAGCGACACATTTTTCACTTTTTCAAGAGGCAACAACAAAACGTGTACCCCACAGGTTGTTATCTAATTTCTTGTGAGCGCAGGGATACCACACATGTGGCCAAAAACCTTTGTTTGGATAAATGGGAGGGCTTGGAATGGAAGGAGCACCATTTGAATTTTGGAAAAGTTGAAGTAAATTGCGCGCACCATGTCACATTAGCAGGGCCCCTTGGGCACCTATACATCAGAAACCCCCCACAAGTGACCTCATTTTGGAAACTGGACCCCTCAAGGATTTTATTCAGGAGTATAGTAAACATTTTGAATCCACAGGTACTTCACAAAACTGTTGCTGTAGCAAAAAATTTCTCACTGTTAAGGGGGCTTTACACGCTGCGACATCGCTAATGCGGAGTCGTTAGGGTCACGGAATTGGTGACGCACATCCGGCCGCATTAGCAATGTTGCTGCGTGTGACACCGATGAGCAATTTTGCATCGTTGCAAAAACGTGCAAAATCGCTCATCGGTGACATGGGGGTCCATTCTCGATTATCGTTACTGCAGCAGTAACGATGTAGTTCGTCGCTCCTGCGGCAGCACACATCGCTATGTGTGACGCCGCAGAAACGAGGAACCTCTCCTTACCTGCCTCTTGGCCGCTATGAGGAAGGAAGGAGGTGGGCGGGATGTTCCGGCCACTCATCTCCGCCCCTCCGCTTCTATTGGGCGGCCGCTCAGTGACGTCACTGTGACGCCACACGGACCGCCCCCTTAGAAAGGAGGCGGTTTGCCGGTCACAGCGACGTCGCCGGGCAGGTAAGTATGTGTGACGCATCTGCGCGATGTTGTGCGGCACGGGCAGCGATTGCCCGTGTCGCACAACAGATGGGGGCGGGTACCCACGCTAGCGATATCGGGACCGATATCGCAGCGTGTAAAGTAGCCTTTAGGCTATGTGGCCATGATCCAGCGACACGGCGTCTAGTACACAGTGTCAGCCTCCTGCAGAAATGTGAGTGTTGTCCACGGGAGAACGCAGCTGCCCATGCCCACGATTTGGGTTCAGGCTGCTGTGGACTTTAGTTCTATTCTACCTGCAAAGAACACTCATCTCCGCAGCATAAATTGACATCCTGAGGCTCAGGAAGCTGCGCCACAGGTCGATTTATGCTGCGGAGAAAAGAAACACAGTGGGCACGGGATTTCTAAAAATCCTGCCACTGTGCTTCTACTGCACAACGCAGCGTTATGGACGCAGGGAAAACACTCTGCGCCCAAAACGTTGCAAACCCTGATTGTGGGCACACAGCGTAAAATGCTACAATGGATGAATGGATAGATGTCAAACATATATAACGTCCCACCCCCCTGCATATTCTAAGCTGGCGCCCTTTAGTGCCTTTCATGTGACACTAAAGGATGCCTAGCCTTGTATTTAGCCCAAAAAAAAAAAAAAGAATTAAAATAAATGACGTGGGGTCCCCCCTATTTTTGATAGCCAGCTAGGGTAAAGCAGACAGCTGTAGCCTGCAAACCACAGCTGACAGCTTCATCTTGTCTGGTGATCAATTTGGAGGGCTCCCCAAGCTGTTTTTTTTTTTAATTATTTATAAATAAATAATTAAAAAAAAAAAACAAACGTGGGGTCCCCCCAAATTAGATCACCAGCCAAGGTGAAGCTGACAGCTGGGGTCTGGTATTCTCAGGATGGGAAGAGCCACGGTTATTGGACTCTTCCCAGCCTAAAAATAGCAGGCCGCAGCCGCCCCAGAAGTGGCGCATCCATTAGATGCGCCAATTCTGGCGCTTCGCCCCAGCTCATCCCGCGCCCTGGTGCGTTGGCTAACGGGGTAATGAATGGGGTTGATACCAGGTGTGTAATGTCACCTGGCATCAAGCCCAGCAATTAGTTATGTCACGGCGTCTATCAGATACCCGACATAACTAATTGACAGTAATAAAAAAAAAATTGACAACAAAAAAAAATTTATTTGAAAAAACACTCCCCAAAACATTCCCTGATTGACCAATTTATTGAAAAGAAAAAAAAAAAATCCACAATAATCCATTTGGACGTCCCACGTCGACTCTGGACCTTCTAGAATATGGGGGACACGTTCAGGGAACGTATCCCCCATTTTCTAGGAGGGCAGACCCTCCATTTGAGGAGAGTGGGTGCAAAGAATCTGCACCCACCCTCCCTGGGTCACAGCTGCAGAGTGCGAGCAGCCAGCACAGCTCACACTGAACACAGGAAGCTGACAGCTGCGCTCTGCTCATGTGACCGGAGTCTGCTGAGAAGGAGCCGGAGGAGGGGGCCGCGGGGGATCAGAGCTGCGACAGGTATGTATGACACCGGGGGACACCGGGGAACACCAGGGGGGGTAGGGGGGGACCCGGCAGGGCCTAGGGAGCAGGTTTCTGTCGTATGTGTTATGGCACATACGACAGAAACCATAGGAACAGTGGAAATGCGGCCGGCGCGCTGCTGTGATCGCCGGTGCGCGCGGCCATCTTGGATTTTCGGGAGGGGGTTGGGGGTCGGGGGGGGCACTTTGGGGACACCGGGGGACCGGAGGGAACCGGGAAAAAGATTTATCTCCCATCTGGCATGTTTGATCATGCCAGATGGGAGATAAATAATTTTTTACCGGCGCGGTCATTTACTATAACTTGATGATCGGTATACGGTGTATACCGGTCATCACGTGACTGGGGACCGGAAAAACCGGCCCGAATCATGATCTCCAGGGTCTCAGCTACCCCCGGCAGCTGAGACCCCGGAAATTTTCTGACTCTGGGGGGCGCTAGACCCTTTTTTCCGACCGCCGTTAAAAAGCGGCGGATCGGAAAAAGTACCCTTATTTACCGCCGTTAAAAGGCGTATCGGCGGTCGTAAAGGGGTTAAACTTCTGACCCCCCCCACAGCCCGCGCTTTCTTTCCCTTCAACCAGTGTTAACTCCTCGTTGCCCTTCAAAGTCAGTCATGAGTCACTTTGCTCATGGCTCCGCTGTGGGCTCTGTTCAGCTTTCATGCAAAGAAATTCAAGCAGAAACTCACAAGTTCAATGGATGCAAGAATTGTGAAGGTGATATCAAAGAAGGGATCTTATGTTAACATATAACTCTGCCTGTTAGGATGTTTTGGATTTAAATAGCTTTTTATTTCAGTGAATGTGACCTCCTAATGCTGCAAATTCCACATATGAGCGTTTTCAGTTCTTTAAACAAATATAAAATGTTTAGAAACTCTACTGTGCCTAATAATTTGGAACAGTGCATTTTGAGTTTTTTTACATTTTGAAGATTATACTGTTATCATTGGGAGGTTTCTTCAATAAAATTCGATGTATACTCTAACGGGTGATGACTTTTATTAGACTGCTGTCATTTGCACCGACCATTTAGGAAAATCAGAGAGAAATATAATTTGCATAATCATTTTGGAACATGTGTAATGAACTCCCCATTATCCTCCATATATTATAATTCACCCCTATAGTCCTCCATATATTAAAATGCACATACATGGTCCTCTATATCTTATAATACACCCCCATAGTACTACATATATTATAATGCACAGATCATAAGCATCCATATATTACAATATTCACCTATGCTCCATGCCCTGCTGCTCTAGACTCTTTGGTGGGAGAATGATGGAGAAGGGAGCAGAGTGCTCCTTCTTTTATCATTGCCTTCAGCTGTATCGGTATCCACTACTCACAGGCCTTATAGCGGTATGCCACTGCCACCAGCCAATCAGAGGCTGGCAGCAGATGTTGCCCATGATGGCGGCGCATGGCTGGAATGTCTTGTGCTGCCCATACTGACACACCAAAGTCAGCAACTGACTTCTACTCCGGCTATAGAAAAGGACTCTGCACAACGAGAAAGGTAAGAATAATTGTTTGTTTCTTTTTAACATGTGCTAGAGAAAAATGGAGGACATTACTACTGAAAGGGACCCAGGATGAGGAACTTTATACCAGGATGGGGGCATTATTACTGGAAGGGTCCAAGACAGAGGACATTATTACATTATTGAGGACAGTATTACTGGAAGGGGCCTAGGATGGAGGACAATATTATAAGAAGGGGGCCAGAATTGTGGACATTATTACTGGAATGGGCACAAGAGGGGACATTCATACAGTAAGGGGCGAGGACGGGGGACATTATTACATGGGGTGCACATGGTTTTATAGCATCTATAATGCTACAAGAACCCATACATCTAAACAATATTCAGGTAGAGGCCAAAGTTCAAATTTTGCATAGGACCCCATTGGACTCTAGTTACACCACTGTCTTCAGAAGATTTCAAAAAGGCTCGCATGAACAAATAACAAGCATATCCATAAATAGCAAAAAATAATAATATTTTATAAAAATAAAGTGCAGTGCATTTCTATGATGAAGACTCCAATAGCAAATATCAAAGTAAAGTGCGTAGTATTCAAATAAGAATACTGCAGTGGAGATTAAAGGAATGAAGCATTAAAGAAGGATATGGAATACCTAGAGATAGAGTCTGTGGAGCTTGCCTGCCTTCGGCCCGGCGCGCGTTTCGTCTTGCGTTAGCCTTATTCAGGGGACTAGTGAAGGCAAAGTACCACTGTCTTCCGGTATCTTTTTCCCAACAAAATAATTTCATTGACTTGTATGTTTACTGCATTCCAACCTTTTCATTTATTACTTTGCTCACCCTTGAACTTATTCAAGAACTGCTATGTCTTTCGAAACACATTGATGCCCAAAATTGAATATCATAGTCCACGTGTTGTCTGCCTGATGTTTTGTAAAGTAGTAGAATTATGTTTTGTCATGTGTATCTATGCCCTTGGATACATTCCATAATCTTATTTGCTTGGCAGCAGCGTCCAGCCTTCATTAATGCAATGCTGTGGAATCCGGAATACAACTCTACAACAAATTATAGCTGAGACAGATGTATATTTTAGATTATTATTTGTTGATGCTATCACCTCATTATACAAACATTTTTTACATACCAACAGAAATTAAAATGCAAATTATTTCCCAAATCTGTGTTATCGTGAGTAATCATCCAGTTAAAGGAAATTAACCTTTTAACTTTTGTAAACTGTTGAGTTAACAACACAGATCCACATGGATTAATATTAAACACCTTCTACCGTGTTTCCTCGAAAATAAGTCTTACTACAAAAATAAGCCCTAGCAGGAATTTTCAGTATTTTCGGTGCAAGGCTTAAATATAAGCCCTACCCAGAAAATAAGACCTAGTCGCGGTTCAATAATGGATACTTTATTATAGAAAGCAGACACCCCCATAAGAGAGAAGAAAGAAGACAGAAGACCCCGCAATCATACTACTCAGATGCCGAATTGCAGGACCTGCAGTAGAGCGCATCAAGGACCTGCAGTGGAACGCACATCCACATACAGATCACACCTACACACATCAGATTGCACACCTAAACACATCAGATCACACACACAATCACACATCAGATTGCACACACACACACACCACATGCGGCGATACCTACTGCTTCTGACAGGCAGGGGAACCTGGGACACAGTGCAGTGGATAGTGAGGAACTGCGGTGGAATGCATGGAGAACCTGTGGAGGAACGCGTTCCACCCCAGGTCCTCCATGCTTTCCACTTCATGTCCTTGCACTTCACTGCACTGCATCCCAGGTTCCCCTGCCAGCTGGAAACAATAGGTATCACCGGATGTAGTGCGTGTGTGCGACCAGATGTGTGTGAGTGTGTATGTACAATCTGATGTGTGTGTATGTGTCTGTTTGTGATCTGATGTGTGTGTAAGTTCCAGCAGGAAGCAAGGGAGGACTGCATGGAGGAGTGCCTGACGAAGAACACAGGAGGACATTGGGGCGATGCAGACGCCTTGGATCTGGTAGGTATGATTCTCCTGGAAAGGGTGATTGACTTTTTTGGAGGGGTAAACTTACCCCCAACCTGTTTAATCAAGAATAAGCCCTACCCAGAAAATAAGCCCTAACGTATTTTTCATGACCAAAATTAATATATTATACTATATTATATAGTGTCTTATGTTTGTGGAAACATAGTAAATGCATTATTGTGGTTTACATAACTATAGATCACTATTTGCCCAGTTGCAATAAGTGATTAGCAAGCATGCACACCACTGCTCTATACTAATCGAATGTCGGGGTGCTCAAGCACACTTGGTACTCGACCAAATATCGCCGTCCTCGAGTGCCACTCTCAAGTCCCCTCCCCGCATGTTTTCTGGCTATTTTTCAGCCACTAAACATGTGGGGATTGCCTGCCAATCACAGTAATGCCATAGCAATGTTGGCTTCTGACATTGAAGTCATTGACTGGCCGCCTCGTGTAATTGGGTCTTATATGAAACACGGGGGAGCAATGCATGGCACATTGCAGTTCAGGGAGTGTTGATGTAGGAGGGACAGCTTAGATTAAAGCAGGCATAGAGGCAGGGTGTTACTCTAGCACCCGTTAATGCATGTCATGTTTCACTAAACTTTTTAAGCTGGTTTAATTTAATTAATAAATAATAAAAAAAACGGCGTAGTATCCCCCCTTTTTTTTGATCTGCAGCAAAGGTAAGGCAGACAGCTGCAGGCTGGCATTATCAGTTTGGGAAGGCCCATGGTTATTTGGCAGTTCCCAGCCATTAAAATTGCAGCCCGCAGCAGCCCAGAATTAGTGCATATATTAGTTGCACCAATTCTGGTGCTTTACCCCGACTCTTCCCAATTGCCCTGGTGCATTGGCAATCTGGGTAATATTTTTTGGTCTTGATGTCAGCTGTGTAATGTGGGCTGACATAAAGCCCAGGGATTAGTAATGGAGCAGAGTCTATCAGATACTCCCATTACTTTACTTAAAACGACATGCATGGATCAAACGTTCTGTGGACATAAATTGTACAGAAAATAGAAGAAAAGAGACCCAGCTTTTGTATTGCAGCATAAATAGGAAATTTTATTTGATTAAAAATCAGCAACATGATCATGAATGTACCGCCCCTGCAGCAGTTGGACTGCTTGGATCCGGGGTTGCTGTGGTTCCAGGGGCTCCAGACCCGGGGGCTCACGGCCACTCAAAAATTAAAAAGGGGGATTATGTACAGGGAATTAGTGTTCGTGACGCCACCTGTGGTTCGCGGTAAGGGGAGTACCGCCACTGCCGATGGGAGTACCCGGGGGAGATGGAGTGGGGAAGCCAGATGATGTTCCCTCCATGGGTAGAAGAGGCCCCGGGACTCTGGATAGTGGAGGTGTACTGAAGCGTGGTGCAGACAATGCGGCAGGCAGGACGCAGGGGGTAAGAGCAGCGTACTCACTCAAGCCGTGTGGATGTTGGTGCGACGATTAAGTAGACTCTGACACAGGAGTAAACCAAGTCTCTGGGTGCTGCTGCCACTCTGGGGAGCTCGTCCGGGAATCCATTCCCGTTGGTATTGCTGATGGTCCTGGGCCCTACCTCCATGCACTTGTGTTTAGACCCCTAGGCGGATGGCCCTTTTCCAGCTAGACCACCCACTGGTGTGCCTGACAGGGTGTGGTGTGAGGTGTGACTAGGATTTGAATGCTGATAGAAGGAATACCAATAGTTAGGATCCCAGAACCATGGAGGGTGAGTTCTGCACCATAAGAAAAAGGAGTGTATTTCTTTGTGACACCCTGATAAGGTCACGGGCGTTACATGAAGACATCATGATAAGGTGGGCCATAGAGCCAAAGAGTCGTCAACGCATTTCGAACACAGGCTGTGTTCTTTCTCAAGCCAGACAGGCTATTCACAGACGCTGGGTACAATGAAAACTGTCATCAGATCTGCCGGCTCAGTGCTGTGCTCAACGAGACCCAACAGATCTCAAGAGTGTTGTAGTCACTACCCAGTGCCTGTGAATGCTACACTTTACTGCTAATCACAATAGCTCGAGTTCCAGTCCTCGATTGTGAATTACGTTGGATCTTAATAAAATGGTGAACAACAGAAATTATGGAGGAGTCTTTATAAAAGAAAAACACCATTGCTTCCTGTGTGTATGTGTTTTTTTAACTTTACACTTACAGGATTAGTAATGGGGGTGTCTGATAAACACCTTTCCAATACTAACCCCTTGGCTTGATGCCAGCTGACATTACCCAGCTGACATTAACCCCATTAATCTATTACCACACCAGAGCACTCGGGAAGAGCCGGGGTAAAAAGCAAGAATTGTTGCATCTAATGGCATGCGCCAATTGTGTGGTGGCTGTGGGCTGCTATTTGTAGGCTGGCAAGGGCCAAGTAACCATGCACTTTCCCAGCCTGATAATATCAGGCTACAGCTTTCTGCTTTTCCTTGGCTGGTTATCAAAAATGTAGGGGACTTCACACCTTTTTTTAATTATTTATTTATAGATAAGTAATTAACAAAATGGTGTGTGATCCCCTCTATTTTTGATAACCAGCCAAGGTAAAGCAGAAAGTTTTCCTTTACCTTGGCTGGTTATCAAAAATGGAGGGACCTGATGCTTTTTTTTTAAAAAATAATTATTTTTTAACTTTACAGCAGTGACCTGTGATTAAGATATGAATCCAGGCATTTTCCCCATTCCTTATGAAAGCTGTTTCCATCCATTTAAGCTATTTTCCTTCCCCCACCCTCCAAGAGGGTCTGATGGAAAAATACTTCAGTTTACCATAGACTTCCATTGTATTTGTTACAAGAATCGAGCAGGTCCGAGCGTCAGACCCACTAGCTTCGAGTAACAACCCCACTGAAGCAGATTAGTGCTTGCTCATCACGAATTACAATTCAAACACATTTCATGAATGGCCAGATGTGGCTCTGCTTCTGTTTAGGTAGAGATAGTAGGAATCTCAGGCTACGAAACAAAAGAAATTAATAATCAAAAAACCTCCAAAATAGTCACCGAATGAACACCGCCAATCAAAAATTTCCCAACTAGTGCAGGCAAAAACACCAAGGAAGGAAATAGTGACCAAAGCCAAACAAGTAATAAAATCATAAATCTTTATTATAGATATTATAAAAAATATGCAAGACATGCAGGATAAAATGGTGACAAGCAACCACAACTACAGGAGTGACAGTGCTAGCATGACATGATTTTCCATTCCTAAAAAATACATACAATGCTGAAGTTACCTACAATGTGAACAAAGGGTTACAAACAAAATTCCTTGCAAGGAGTCTGTTGCATAAATGCCTAGTGGAAACTCCAGCATGCAAGCATCCTGCTATGACACAGCAAAGGTGAAACAAGGATTGCTTTTTATGCCGAGCCGCTCGGATCCGTGCTCGTCGGTGGGTGGCTCAAGCTCCTCCCGGACCCGGGGGTCACGTCGCTCTGAAGGGAAGCTGGCGCTACGTGTAGGGATTTCGGTGGGGAAGGTTCACGGCCGAGGCCGTGGCGGTTAGGGATGTAAGTTCGTGACGCAACCCACGGGTTGTGGTGAATGTGGACACCACCGCTGTCGTTAACTAGGCTCCTGGGGACGGTATTATGCAGCCTGGTGTTGACACCTCCGTGGGCAGGGGGTGATGGTCCCAGGGCACGGTGGTTGTGAGGTGCGGGCAAGATGGTGTGGTGCGGTGCGCGGCCCGAGGGCACTGTTGTACTCACTATGACAGATACACCGGAGTCTCTGGTAAACCAAAAAGGATGGTGGTCGGTGCCCGCAGCCGGCTGCGCTTTGCCCCTTTCTCAGGTTGGTGGTTCCCTCCTTTCTCCTGCACCTCTGTGGTAGAATTTGACTGCCTATGCTTCAGCAACGGTAGTCCGCTCCCCGGCTTTATGTGTGTCGGGGAACCCGTTTGCCTGCAGGCGCTGGCCCGTGGGATCTCTCTGCCTGTGCGGTGGCTTTCTATCCCCCTCGGTGGGCTGTTGCCATCTTTCGGGTCTTGGAACGGGAAAGGACCTAAGGTCCAGACCTCAATCAGTGAATTCGACGTGGTCCAGTGGCTTCTGGATCTCGTTCTGGTACCGGTTCGGTACTGGCGGGTCACTACCCTGTCCCGGTCCCTTACGGTTCCACCAGCCGTCTTCCCGGCTCCTGCAGGCAGCAACCACCGTCTGCCTCCTGGTCACAGGGTATCTGGGCTCCTACCCAGATGCCTGACAGACGTTGACACAGTACTGCTACTCTCTTCTACTCCCTAACTAATCTGTTTGTGTTTTTCCCGCCTCAGGCTATCCGAACTCCTCGGAGGGCGTGGCCAACCGCCTGGCACCACCCCCCTGGTGTGAACGTCAAGACCTGAGAGGGGTGACTCAGGGTTTTTAGCTTGGCTGGTTACACCTTTTTAGAGGCTGGTGTTTATGCAGGGGGTCTACCTGTGACTACCTGGCTAGTCCAGGGCGTCACATCCCCCTTGGTTTAATGCAGACCATCCGCAGGCTGCCCGACCACCACTGGTTTATTTTTGTTTGCTGTAAAGATAAAACGGGAAAAACATAAATACAAGTATACTAAACTTTTTACAATTCAAGCATGCTTTTGTAGAATCATCCCTTGTGGGAGGCACATTTTTAAACGTTGCATAATAAAACAGTTTTATTTAATGGGAACGGGACCAGGTCCTTTCAGTTGCCCACCCAAGCAAACCTAGCCTTGATGCTGCCTCTAGGAAACAGGCAGCACTCCTTTTCACCAGTCCAGGAACGGGTCAAGGCCCGGGTATTGCCCTAGAGGGCCGGGTAAAAAGTTCCTTACTCGGCAGTCTCTCAGAGGCCCCACATCCAGGGGACTCCTGGACCCGGAGGGTTGTCACCAGTTACATTGGTGACGGGACCTCGGCCTCCTCTGCCGCAGGTCCTTCCTCCAGTCTGCCTCTTCGGAGGCTGTGGGATCTGAAGGGTGGTCCGGGAATTATTTACAAGCCAAAAAGTCATTGGATGGCCTGCAAGTTCACGGCCTTGTCTATTTTAGAACAGGGTAAAACAGTAAAGTCCCAACGGGGATGGGCAGCATAGTCCCAACGGGGACAACAACTGGGGTAGCTTGGATCCGCTACCTTTTACTCCTCATCTTCCTCGCACTCCTCTTCCACCATAACCTGAGGGCTGTACGGCGGGGGAGGGGACTGGGGGTGCCCTTTTCTCTTTACGCTGAGGGCAAACCAGCCCCTCTACCCGCAATGCCGGGTGTAAGTAATGAGGTCGCCGGGTACCAGGTCACGGTTCGGGTGACCTACGAGCAAGTTCGGGTACACGTCCCAGCGGGACACAAACACTTCAGGCTCCAGGCCGGGCTCGTATAAACCCCCCATCCCCGGTCGGGGTCAAATCACCGGACTTGGCCTTCATAAGTCGGGCCCCACACCCGGTAGGTGGCGCTCCTCAGATTCTCCTTTTCCCAGATGGTACGGGCTAGGATCTCGGCTCTCCTTTTCTCCCGGGCCTTGATTTCCCGGCCCAGCTGGCTCGGCCGCCGCTCCCAATATGGGGCGTCTGCTTGCCCGGGGTCTCGTGGTGCGTGGGTCTGGCCCAGCCGGAGCTCCCCGGTGTCGGCAACGACCAACACCCTCCGTGGGGAATCCCGCTGTATCGCGGCCGGCTCTGCTGCCTCACAGCAGCCACCTCGTAGGACCTCAGCTGAGGCCTGCGACCCGGGAACGACCAGCCTCACCTGCTGAGCCTTCTTCCGGGCAGCGCCCACCTCCTTCTTGGCCGGGTGGACTGCCAGGGCTGGGTTGTCTTCAGGCGCAGCTTCTTCCGGGACCGGCGGGACCACATCAGGAACGGGCACCTTCCGGGAATGGTCCTTCCAGGGCAATGGGGTCGGTGTAGGCTGATCATGTGGCCGTCCGCGGGCCGCCTCTGCAGGTGGATCCTTGCAGGCGTCTGGGACGGACTCTGCCACCGATGTCGGGGGTGGCGAACCGGGTGGAGAGGCAGCGGCAACTGATACGGGCGGTGGGGGAGGCAGCATGGAAGGCAGGAGCAGACCGGGTCACTCAGCCGCAGCGGCTGGTCCCTCTCGGACACAGAGGCGTGGGTCACATACCTTTCCCTCCAAAGCTGCCGCAACTTCACGTTCCCGCACGGCGGCGGATATCCCCTCCATCTCAGCTGCCCAGGGCTCCAGGAGGAAACGCACCTGCGCTTGCAGACGGCAGCTCATTTGTGCGGTCCGGGCTACCACCCACGCCGCTACTCCAGGCGCGGGCTCCGGGATCTCGGGCTTGCCAGACGGGGCAGACATGGTGCACACTCGGGGTCCAGGAACACAACGGGTAGCAGAGTCCTGGAGTCCCTGCCCTTTATCCACTCGGTCACATGGCACGGGATCTTCACCCGTCCCCCCTTGGTCTTTTCGGGGCACTCTGCTTTCTTTCTGTTCAGCTTCACCTTTTAGCCGCACACACTTGTGCACTGCTCTGTTCCCAGGGCGCAGGGCTTCAACTCTCGCGCTCTTTTCGTGGGGAAGACGGGTCTGGCGGGAAACCTCGCGCCAAGGGATAGTGACAGGATGGCGGATTCTGAAATTTTTCAACGGGTCACCGCTGATTTCTGCTTCTGACAAAGTGCACTTCCACCGGTAAGTGGATGGGTTCAATCCTGTTCGTGATGCCAGAAGAGTCGATGTGTACCGCCCCGGGGCTCGGCCGGCTGCCGAGCCGCTCGGATCCGTGCTCATCGGTGGGTGGCTTGAGCTCCTCCCGGACCCAGGGGTCACCTCGCTCTGAAGGGAAGCTGGTGCTACATGTAGGGATTTCGGTGGGGAAGGTTCACGGCTGAGGCCGTGGCGTTTAGGGATGTAAGTTCGTGACGCCACCCACGGGTTGTGGTGAATGTGGACACCACCACTGCCATTAACTAGGCTTCCGGGGACGGTGTTATGCAGCCTGGTGTTGACACCTCCGTGGGCAGGGGGTGATGGTCCCAGGGCACGGTGGTTGTGAGGTGCGGGCAAGATGGTGTGGTGCGGTGCGCGACCCGAGGGCACTGTTGTACTCACTATGACAGATACACCGGAGTCTCTGGTAAACCAAAAAGGATGGTGGTCGGTGCCCGCAGCCGGCTGCGCTTTGCCCCTTTCTCAGGTTGGTGGTTCCCGCCTTTCTCCTGCACCTCTGTGGTAGAACTTGACTGCCTATGCTTCGGCAACGGTACTCCGCTCCCCGGCTTTATGTGTGTTGGGGAACCCATTTGCCCGCAGGTGCTGGCCCGTGGGATCTCTCTGCCTGTGCGGTAGCTTTCTATCCCCCTCGGTGGGCTGTTGCCGTCTTTCGGGTCTTGGGACGGGAAAGGACCTAAGGTCCAGACCTCAATCAGCGAATTCGACGTGGTCCAGTGGCTTCTGGATCTCGTTCTGGGTCTGAGTACCCCTCCTGGTGCTCCGGTTTCCAGTTGGATCCCCGGTTCGGTACCTGCTGCCTACTCCAACGCATTTCATCTGTCAAAGACTTCCTCAGGGGGCACTGGTGCTAATCGTCTGGTGCACACTGTGCGGTACAATGTTCAAAGTAATTTAAAATGAGTCCATAACAGTTAAAAACTGTACGTACTTTACTGACAATATGTTTTAAACAGTCTTCCACTATGCTTGAAACACATTTCAAGCTTGGTTCCTTACAGGGCATTGTCATCTTAACACAGACCGGGTCTTCCGTTACGGCTGAAGACATGTTCACAGCAGCTACCAAGGAGTGAGGGAAAGGTTGGCTCGTCTCTGTCCCTGGGTAGCTAACCACATGGGTTAATATGTATTACTGTGTGTCACGGTCGTCTCCCTGCTGTTTTGAGACAAGTGACAGCCTTAGGACTGGAGCCTCCCATCTCCATCTTGACTCCTCATTTAAAAAAAGTTTACTTTCCTGAGGCATCTCATGAGTTAATTTCAGGTTTACTTGTCAGCAGCTCTGAACAGAGCAGGTCAACACTTGTTGCTTTCAGCCGATGCCCATTTATGTTAAATACTGAAGCTTTCCTAGCAGACCTAGCTGCTGTTAGAATCCATTTTTACTTTGGCCAGCCTGATGGAAGGAACTGCTGAGGTTTTGCCCTGTGCCCATCCACCTGCTACCTTAGAGTCCGTCTGCTACTGTGAAGTTTGGTGTTTTGCATCCTTCTGTTTATTCCCACATCTGTCTTTCCTTTCCTTCCCTGTTTATTAGTTGAGTGGCAAGTCTAATGTACTCGTCTGCCTACTCACTAGACAGGGTGAGTTTAGGGCCAGTTGAGGGACCCAGGCACCCTGCTCGCCGACAGGTTGAACAAACCGGTATAGGGACGCTAGGGAGCTCAGGAGTCAGCTTGAGGTGAGTGCAAAGAGGTGCCCCCTCACCCCTCTCCCTAGTGGCAGGGACCTCCATTGTATCATGACCCCAGTGATCCCCCTTTTTGTGGTGTTTTTGTTAGTGCACCAGACGACCGTTGGTCTGGTCGTGTGTGTCACACGTTATATACGGGCATATTGTACTCCGTGCGTCACGCTGTGATTAGAGTACCCCGCATGGCTATGCTACTTCTTTGGGGTCATACCTAGAGTCTGTTCCCTTTCCCTGCAGCTACTCCCAGTAGCTTTCAGCCGGGTGGCCTCTTTCTCTTCTTTAGAGGGTCCCTGTTACAAACTGCTCAGTCATTGTCCGCACTGTTCATGTGTCGTCTAGGGAAGGGGGTACTTGGTCCTGGGCGGTCGCAAATGGGAATGTCACTCTGGTGGCCATTGCCCGGTTCCATGCCCTGGGGCTTCTTTTTGTAAAAGGGGAGTATTTACAGGGGAGATAAGAGTTATCATTCGTGACGCCACCTGCGGTAGTGCGGCAAGGGAATAGATGCCGCCACTGCTGCTTGTGAGGGACTGGGGCTGATGGAATCAGCAGCGAGTGTGTTAACCCTCTCCGCAGGTAGGGTAAACCCCAGTGTCCTCTAGTTGCTGGATGAGATGCAGGCTGAAAGGAATGCAAGCAGGCAAAGTCCGAGTGAAACAGGGAGTCTTTACTGATGATTTACTCACAGGTTACACTCCCCTGGTGCTGGGGACAGATTCCTGGCTCCCTTTGTCCCGGCTCTGTCTGTGTAGCCTGGCTATGGCCCCCTCTGTGCACTTATCTTGCACAACTCTGTCAGAGTCCCTTGCATACCCAGGAGCCAGCTGCTTCTCCACTGGTAATCGTGCAATCGATCCTCAGGCCTCGCACCCAGACCTGACACCCATCCGGGTGTCCTCCTCCCTCCTTCTCCTCTCTCCATCTAGGCTCCTCTCTTCCACCCACTAACTCCTCCCCTTCCCTCTAGGGACCTAACTACAGGATGGATTTACACCTCCTAGGCAACCTCCACTTCCTGGGCAGGGTTTACACCATAGGACGGCCAACCCTCTGATCATGCCCTCTTGTGGCCCAGGGTGGTGTTGTGTGAGTGTTTTAGGTGTGTACGGGTTTAGCCAGAGCTAGGACTCCAGGAACCAGGTTGTAGATCTTAGTAGCATGACCGCAGGGGCACTACATTCACACTTGCCTACTTGGTGGGAAAGAAGTCTCTCTCTTGTCTCTCACTTCGCTCCATCGAGCTTAGGCTACAATCCGACTCCGGTCATGTCTGCTTCCTCCTTTTTGACACTTCTGCCTTGGTTTACCCTACACAACACTGATAAAACCAGGAAATACCATTCACTATATTCCCCTCACTGTGGGCCAGCTCCACAGTTAATCCTACCACAACTGTCCCTGGTCCTGAAGAATAATCTTTCTCTTACAACTAGGGAACACAGAACTAGAGACATCAATAAACACATGAGGAATTAACCAGGTTACCACAACTATACATGTATATAATCACAACTACACATTACATAATTCACATAAAAACACTGACGTCTCAGGGGGGTGCGGGTCGCAGACCACCCTCCTACACTGTGACCAGTTCCTGAGGTGACTATTACTACAGATTAATATAATTCTCATGGTAAAGAAGCCTCACCTCATATGAAGATTGAACCTGTATTTCTCTACATGGGTGGAGGGTGCCTCTGTCTTTTTAGGGGGGTTTAGATTAAAAAGATTTTTAGCATACATTTTGGATGGTTCATTTATTTACTTGTACAAAATAATTAGAATCTCTTCTCAAGACAAAATAAGTAAATTCTTTTAATCTTTTCTAATAAAGTTTATCCATACCCCTAATCAGTTGTGTGTCTCTTATTTGTAGTTTTCTAACTCCAGGGCCTCCTTTTTATGCATTGCTGCCCAGATCTGAACTGCATATTCCAGATGAGGCTGCAGGAACACTTTGTAAAGTGGTAGTATTACGTCCCTGTCATGCAAGTCTATGCCTATTTAAATACACGACTGTATCCTTTTAGGCTTAAGGATGCTTTACACGTTGCGACATCGCTAGCGATTGCTAGCGATGTCACATGCGATTGCACCCGCCCCTGTCGTTGTAACAATATGTGGTGATCGATACCATAGCCAACATTATCGCTACGGCAGCGTCACACGAACATACCTGTTCGGCGACGTCGCTGTGACGGCCAAACAATCCCTCCCTCAAGGGGGAGGTGCGTTCGGCGTCACTGCGACATCACCGTGATGTCACTAAGCGGCCGGCCAATAGAAGCGGAGGGATGGAGATGAGCGGCACGTAACATCCCGCCCACCTCCTTCCTTCCGCATTGTTGGGGGAGGCAGGTAAGGAGATGTTCGTCGCTCCTGCGGTGTCACACATAGCGATGTGTGCTGCCACAGGAACGACGAACAACATCGTACCGGCAGCAGCAACGCTATTAAGGAAATGAGCGATCTGTCAACAAGCAATGATTTTTCACGTTTTTGTGCTCGTTGATCGTCGCTCATTTGTGTCACACGCTGCGATCTCGGTAACGGCGCCGGATGTGCGTCACTAACGACTTGACCCCGACGATATATCGTTACCGATATCGCAGCGTGTAAAGCACCCTTTAGAAACTGTTTATTGGTAAGAAAAATGTTATTTATTCTGTGATCAACAAGTATACCCAGAGGCTTGTCTACAAATTATAATAGAAAAGGCACTCCATGAGCGTGGTGCTCAAACAGGGTCCTACCTTTGGCATGAAGGCCAAGTTCTTAACTATACACCTCATCTACAAGTAACTCACCTAATTTTACTCCCCCTAGAATATATGATACCCGCAGGTTATTAATCCACGTGATAACTTTACATTTATATACATTAAACCTCATCTGCCAAGTTGACGCCCAAACACTAAGTTTGTTCAAGGCAGCATGTAGCTTATGAACATAGACTGCACCATGCTACAGTAAATAGCAAAAAGAAACAATACTATTAACCCTGTGTGACGCCCTGGACTAGACAGGTAGCCACAGGTAGACCCCCTGCACAAACACCAGCCCCTAAAAAGGTGTAACCAGTCAACCTAAAAACCCTGAGTCACCCCTCTCAGGTCTTGACGTTCACACCAGGGGGTGGAGCCAGGTGGTTGTCCACGCCCACCGAGGAGTTCGGATAGCCTGAGGTGGGAAAACACAACAGATTAGTTTTGAGAGGAAAGTGGAGTAGTTGGAAAGTAGTAAACGTCTGTCAGGGATCTGGGTAGGAGCCCAGATACCCTGTGACCAGGAGGCAGACGGTGGTTGCCGCCTGCAGGAGTCGGGAAAACGGCTGGTGGAACCGTAAGGGACCGGGACAGGGTAGTGGCCCACCGGTACCGGTACCGAACCGGGGAACCAACTGGAAACCGGAGCACCAGGAAGGGTACTCAGACCCAGAACTAGGTCCAGAAGCCACTGGACAACGTCGAATTCACTGATTGAGGTCTGGACCTTAGGTCCTTTCCCGTCCCAAGACCCGAAAGACGGCAACAGCCCACCGAGGGGGATAGAAAGCCACCGCACAGGCAGAGAGATCCCACGGGCCAGTGCCTACAGGCAAACGGGTTCCCCGACACATATAAAGCCGGGGAGCGGACTACCGTTGCTGAAGCATAGGCAGTCAAGTTCTACCACAGAGTTGCAGGAGAAAAGCGGGAGCCACCAACCTGAATAAGGGGAAAAGCGCAGCTGGCTGCGGGCACCGACCACCATCCTTTTTGGTTTACCAGAGACTCTGGTGTATCTGTCATAGTGAGTACAACAGTGCCCTCGGGCCGCGCGCCGCACCACTCCGTCCGCACCTCACAACTACCGGGCCCCGGGAACATCACCCCCTGCCCCACGCCTCTAGCTGAGATGTGGAGGCCACGCCCCCTCCTGGGTCTGCCCAGGGGTCCCCTCTAAGGTGTGTGAGAACTGGTCACTTTTGTCTGTGCGTACACACCCTATTCAGCCTTTAGGATTTCCTATTTGCACTCACCCAGCATGGGTGCAGTACTCAGTGGTGCCTGACCAGGCCAGGGGCGCCACAGCAACACAGACAGACTCAGGCATCGACCTGCTGTGTGCTGATTCATAGGCATTCTAGTAAGCGTTAATCTCTGCTAGTCTGCTTGTTTGCTCTCTTTGGTCACATATTGTAAGAGAGCCTATCACATCTGCTCCCCACATACATATACTGGTTGGGTACTGCCACTTATGCCAGCCATAGCTTGTCTTAGTTGGTCTGGTGTGGTGTCCCAGATTTTCTAGTGCTTGTAGTTCTTGTTGCTTTTTGCAGTTTTGGAGTTTTCCCTAGTTGTCTTTTGTAGTTTCCTTCTTGCTCTTGTTTTTCTCCTGAATCTCTTTTTGTCCTATACTTTGTGTGTGCAGTGTGTCAGAGTTTTGCATTTCCCTTGTCTGTATTCATCTGTGTTTAACATCACACACCTGCACCATCCTTCCCTGGTGGGAGGGTCGAAATCAGACTCAGTCTGGTCAGGAGCAGGGCCAGGAACAGGACTCAGGTGTCTCCATCATTAGGAGTATCCCTTAGATTAGAGATAGCATAGAGGCTCCTATATCCCGTTTTCCAACAAGTCACATCGTGACATCTGCTCAATGGTAGACAAGTCCGGAGATCTACAGCTCATGGTAAAACGTTTAGGCTAGTCATTGACAGAAAAGACCAGCCTAAATGATCTGGTAATCCTAAAGGTGCACATACTTTTGCAACTCCCAGACAAGTGATATTGGATAATTTTACTCAATAAAACATTACAAAGTCTTAAATGTTTGACTCATATATTTGATTTGGTTCTCTTTATCCACCTTAAAACCTTGAGAGTCTGATGTCGATTTTTTTCAAATTGATGCTGAAACGTGGAAAATTTGGAAGGGTTCACAGATTGACAGGGGTAAGGGGTTAAAATGAACAAAATATTAATGAATTTATGTTGAATCAATAGCAAAAAAAAGAAAATGCCTGACTAGGACATGTACAGATTGTAAAGGGCCCCAAGTATACAGTAATATACAGAGCAACTGTAAGTAAAAATAATCACATAAAAATCACATAATGGTAAGAAATAGACTAATCACTCTTATACACTCATGCAGTTGTGACGCCCTGGCAAAACCAGGTAGTAACACAGTATAGACCCCCGCATAACACCATACCACACAGGGTTACATCTAGCCAACCAAACCCTAGTCACACATCCCCAGGGTAGGAAACGCACACCAGTGGGCGGGACCAGGCGGATGGAGAACGCTCACCTAGGGGTCTGGAGAACCCGGGGCGGGAAAAGCAGTAGTTGGAAGTTATAGTTCAAGTGGAAAGGTGTCAGTCCTGTGAAGTGGAAGACAGAAAGGAAAAGGCATCGGGGTTGTAGCCCTGGCGTGCTGGCTAGGTGGCAGATGGTGGTCCGTGTCTGTCAGGAGACGGGAAGACGGCTGCCGGAGATCCGAGGTGGACCGGGACAGGGTTGGAGCCCGCCGGTACCGACACAGGAGAACCGACCCGGAAACATGCACAAAGGGGGTACTTGGACCCTGAAGCCAGGACAGGAACCAATGGCCCAGCTAATTAACCAATTGAGGGTGGGATTATAGTTCCTGTCCCAACCAAAGTCCCAAAAGCAGAGAACCACCCAACCGCGGGGGATAGGGCATCCGCCAGGGCCCAGTAGATCCCAAGGGTCAGCGTTAGTGGGCAAGGCTCCCAACAAAAGGACAGGGAGCGGACTCCCGTGTTTCACACTGAGAAGTCCCAAGGAGAAACGGCTGTGGAAAAACAAGCGCAATAGGGTCTTACCCCAATATGTGAGGGGCGGGGAGGGGGGAGTAAATCTACTCTCCAATTGCAGTTGTGAAAAGCCACAACTACTATAAACGCATGTATCGTAGATCCAAGGCTGCAGCCACCAAAACCGGTAGATAACAGAGAGCTATCGTAGATCCAAGGCTGCAGCCACCAAAACCGGTAGATAACAGAGAGCATCGTAGATCCAAGGCTGCAGCCACCAAAACCGGTAGATAACAGAGAGCGTCGTAGATCCAAGGCTGCAGCCACCAAAACCGGTACATAACATAGAGCTTCGTAGATCCAAGGCTGCAGCCACCAACAGAGAGCTACGATGCTCTCTGTTATCTACACTGAGAAGTCCAACACACCAAACACAGAGTGCAGAGGAAAGTGACACAGACCATCAGCCCGGGTGCGGGACCAGATACACCCGGCCGCGGCGGCCGGCCACCAGCACCTTGGTTTACCATTGGACTTGTGTGATTCATTCAATCGTGAGTAAACTATCATCCCCCGGTCTGACCAGGTGCGCCGACTCCTGCAGTCACCATCCTTAGCATAGAGACCCTGGGCCCCGGGGCATCCATCCCTTCCCACGGAGGGGTTAACATCCAGCTGCAACCCCATTGCCTCCGGGCAACCCACAACAGCAGCGGTGGTGCCACATTTCACCACACACCGTGGGTGGCGTCAAACAATTTACGGCAAATCCCGTACAAACACGTCCCTTTTATTCGGAGTGTCCGCGCGACCCCCGGGCCCGGTAGAATCCCTCGAGCCACACTGCGGATTCGGATCGGAGCAGCCCGGCTGCTGGCACAGGGGCGGCACACAGTATTAAAGCAAGTCTCCATGCAGAATATACAATGGCCGATTGTAGCTGGTCTGTGAATGGAGCAGATGATAAACTCATTTCCATTTGCCTATTTACTGCTGAGTGATGAGAAACACTTTGAGATAATAAACCGGTTTGGATACCATTGTCTCAGTTTGCTCAATCAAGCTGTTCGTTTTGCATCGTACGGCCCACATATTTTGCTCTGTATATTCTTTCATTAAATAAATTATCTTATTTGATAGATGGTAGAGGAAGTATTATTGTTCTTACCAATTCCATATGTCTCTAAATGTAGAGGCCGGATCTTTTGTAACATAGCATTGCTGTAAATCACAGCACCGAGATTATGATAAATATATCATAAATAATAAAGATCTGCATTTCAAGAACTAATTCATGCATTCACATTCCTGTGTAATTGCAAATCAAGCTCTATAGTGGGACGCAGCCATGACACAAACAGACAAATTTGACTAAACTGCTATAGAGGTGTAAATAGTAAAAACCATAAAACAAGACCCTAAAGTGCAGGCTTGAACAAAGACAGTAGCAGAACTTGTGAAAAAACTGGAAATAGGCCCCCTCTTCCCATGGCTCATCATAAAAATCCAACCATCCACCAGGAATTGTGAGCTTCGACATTCATTAGCTCTTGGTCTGAAATGCAATCAAATGTGCAATTTCTGTTTTGCACAAACTTCACCAACTGTCATGGCGGCGTTGGGCACTGTTCAGATTTACAGTTTCTGACACTCCACCCTATGGTTTTTCTGGTATATGGGATCAACACTGGCAGACTTTTGCATCGACCTGCTGTGTGTTGATTCACAGCCAGGATAGCAAGAGTTAAATCTCTGCTGGCCTGTTTGCTTACTTGGTCACATGTTGTGGGGAAGATAATTGTAGCGCAGCTGAAGCCATCAGGGAGCTACAAAGTTCTGCATCCTCACCAGGATGCAGGGCCTACCCCTTAGGGACCCAGAAGCCTAGTGCCGGTAACACACAAACACTTCACAAAATTCCAGTTTTTCCCCAACAATCCCCCATGTAATGGTACACAGCTAGGGTCGGACCAATGGATGGCCACCCAGTCCACTAGTTGACCAGGTGGGTGGGGCAGACTGTGGACAGTCATGAAGACAGTGGAGAGTCTAGAGGTGATTGTGATTGAGTGAGCAGACGCACTGACTTGGAGTGAACAGTAACCTGGTGCCCAGGAGGGTAGTTGCCGGTGGAGTACTCCCGGAACTACGCACCAACGGGGAATAGGACCCAAGGTGAGGCAGAAGCTCCAGGCAGGCCTGATAACACCTGCACAGCAAGGGGACAATCAAGGACCTCGCTGACTTTAAAAATCCGAGACTCAGTAGCAAAGGGAGAACCGGGGACAGGACCAGAGACTCCAACCCCACAGGGTTCATACTACCGGCATATGGACTGCAGTGGAAAAACCACAGGACGGGGACCCCCAAGTGCTCTACACCACGGGGACCCACCAACCAGAGACATAGAAAGGAAAGGAAATTCCAGCGCTGTGGAGTATATTAATCACCACTCAGGATAAATTTGCATTAGTTGCTGGAGGTAGTGTTTTTCCAATGTGTTGGCATGTAAATTTTACATTTATGCATTATATCGGATCCATCCTATGACTATGTCTAAGGGGTTAATGTTACTAACTGATTAGTTTGGAAAAACACCTGCTACAACAGGAGTTTTTCTCACTAGTAGGATTTATAAGTGTCTCACAGACTTAATAGCACCACTTGACAAAGACTACAATATGCAGCCGAAACGCGTAGCACTGTCAATATTTTTTCTACACGCTGGAAGTTTTTGTATGGAGATATTCCACATGCTTCACTTTTTAATGAACAGCAATAAACAAGTTGGAAATTTATCCTGAGTGGTGACTGACATACTCCACAGCGCCGGAATTTCCTTTCCTTTATATGATTGCCACAGGTGACGGTACCTGCCTTTCCGAGCAGCAGGAGGACTCAGAATATACTCAAAAGGGGTGAGCTGAACTTTGATTGTTCTATTGTATTTACCAACCAGAGACAGGTGCAGGGGAAGAAGGCAACAGATTACTAAACTGGCACTGGGACAAAGGGGACCTGAAGGTGAAACCAGCCAGCCTTTAGTGACCAGTTACCACCAGAAAGTGAGTAAAGAACCAGTTGCACTGAACCCCTTGTGTGGACTACCTTCTTCTGACACCTGTCTCTTCACTTACTCTCTGGGGCCCGGCCCTGCTTGCGGAGGGTCTAACATCCAGGCTGCCATTTACACCAGCACCATTGTGCAGCTGCGGCTCCATCTAAATAGCCGCAACACCGCAAGTGGCGTCACGTGTGAAAACTATTCTAATCCCCTGTAAATTTTTCCCCTTTTCAATAAGGGCCCAGTGCTTGGAACTGGGCAACGGCCACCAAAGTGACATTCCCCAGATATACACTGCCCGGGATCGAGTACCCCATAACCCTGGGTGACGCATAATCACATCAGCTCCCCTCATGTTTATGCTGGTGGAAACCTTCCACCCATGCCAGCTGTAGTTTACTCTATGTCGGTTTGTGAGGTGTGGTGTCTCAAACTGGTGAAAGTTGTGCTGATTGTTTGTTGCTGTTTTTGGAGTGTAGCCCTTTGTTTTTGTAGCTTCCTTCCTGCTCTTGTTATTCTTCCTGTACATCTTATTGACTTTACCTTTGTGTCTGTGTGTGTCTCTGTGTGTGTGTGTGTGTGTGTGTGTGTGTGTGTGTGTGTGTGTGCCGTGTGACAGTTTTAGTTTCCCTTGTCTGTCTTTATCTGTGGGTTTCCCTTCACTCCCTTGGTGGAGGGGGAAGGGGAATCAGCTCAGGACTGGTCAGGAGCAGGGTCAGGAAGGAGGCTCAGGCCTCTGCACCATCAGAAGAATCCCCGAGGTTATGGATAACATAGGGTCCCCCAGCTTGAGGGACAGCTTAGGAACCCTGGTTCCTCGCTATCCCATTGTCACTGTGACAGTGGTAGCCAGACAAGTATTTGTCCTAATGGCACTATAATAATAAATAATAATATTAATGATATAGATAGGATTCGCAGTGTATAAAGGTCAGAGAAGCTGGGAAAACCTCATTCCCATTTATTTTTAGAAAGATCACTCAAAGATGACCTGATGACCATCAGCACTAATGACTTGGCTAGATAACAGAGATCGGCGAATCTTTGAAAATTCTGATTCAAAAACAATTCACAGAAAAATTCAAAAATTGAAGAGTATCACAGAAAAAAAGTCAACCTTCCTTACCAACATGAGTTAATAATACCAAAGCACTACTGGATGTAGATAACAGCAAGAGCCGCAAGGGTACAAAATTCTGATGAAACGACCACTGACAAAAATTCTAATTCATCGGCTTCAACTAACTTTTTACAAAAATTCAAGTTTGTAGTCTGGTCATTAGACTTGCCACACACCACAAATCCTTCCAAACCTCCTATTGGCCCCCAATAAACTTTTATAGGTCCCACAATGAGTATTTAGTGAGTTTTAATGTTGTAGATATTCCGCAGCATTTCCACATCTTCTTTTATTATACATAAAATGGGCGAGCACTAAAATGCTCACATGCTCGTTACTCAAGTCAAGCAATTTCTAATGCTTAGGTGCTTGTCTTGAGTAATGAGTATAAAGGAAGTCCAACATTTCTCCATCAGACCCCCGGGAGATCTGAGGGGGACCCACACTGAAATGAATGCAAACACCGCTAAAATGGAACGGGAATAGCATGGGGAAGATGCCAGGACACATCTGACTCCCAAGCCTCTGCTGAAAACAATGTGGTCAGAGTATTATGCCCCTTTACCGGACAGACAAATATTACGATAAGATAGATTTTGATGAACAAAATGTTAGGAAACATTGTTTCCTGCATAATGATATGTTTCTAAGTCAAATTTAACTAGAGGAAAAAACTGAGTGCTCCACCCTTTTGGCTATATTCAAACTTAACGCAGCAGTTTCTCATTTCAGTGAGACAAAATAAACAATAAAATTAGCTTTATGAAATCTCATCACTTTTGTTGGGAGTGTAAAATCTGCTTTGAATTTGTATCAAACTCATTAAAAAATACTGCCAGAAAAGCATAAAAAAATGCAACATTTGAACATAGCCTTAATAGCCGGGCTACGGCTCACTGTATTTCCCTGTTGCCTGAGACTACATTAAATGACATCGTATAGGGCAGGAATGAAAAACTCAAAGACACAGAGAGCCATATTTTAAAAAATTGGACAAAGTCGTGTGACAACCTAGTTGCAGGCCCCACATAGCCCTCCATACAGAATACTGGGCCCCAAATAGCACTCAATCCAGTATAATGTTACCCACATAGTCCTCCAAACAAAATAATGGGCCCCACAATTCCGTCCATACACAATAATGTGCCTCACATAGCCCTCCCTATAAAATAATGGACCCCACATAGTCCTCCATACAAAACAATGTTCCCCACATAGTCCTCCATACAGAATAATGGGCCCCACATAGCCATCCATACAGAATAATGGGCCCCACATAGTCCTCCATACAGAATAATGGACCCCATATAGCCCTCCATACAGAATAATGGGCCCCACATAGCCATCCATACAGAAATATTGGCCCAACATAGCCCTTCATACAGAATAATGGGCCCCACATAGTCCTCTACACAGAATAATGTGCCCCACATAGTCCTCCATACAGAATAATGTGCCCCACATAGCCCTCCATACAAAATAATGTACCTCACATAGCCCTCCATACAGAATATTGAGCCCCACGTAGTCCTCCATACACAATAATGGGCCCCATATAGTCATCCATACAGAATAATGTGCCCCACATAGCCCTCCATACAGAATAATGTGCCCCACATAGCCCTCCACACAGAATAATGTGCCCCACATAGTCCTCTACACAGAATAATGGGCCCCACATAGCCCTCCATACAGAATAATGGGCCCCACATAGCCCTCCATACAGAATAATGGGCCCCACATAGCCCTCCATACAGAATAATGGGCCCCACATAGCCCTCCATACAGAATAATGTGCCCCACATAGTCCTCCATACAGAATAATGGGCCCCACATAGCCCTCCATACAGAATAATGTGCCCCACATAGCCCTCCACACAGAATAATGTGCCCCACATAGCCCTCCATACAGAATAATGTGCCCCACATAGCCCTCCATACAGAATAATGTTCCCCACATAGCCCTCCATACAGAATAATGTGCCCCACATAGCCCTCCATACAGAATAATGTGCCCCACATAGCCATCCATACAGAATAATGTGCCCCACATAGCCCTCCATACAGAATAATGTGCCCCACATAGCCCTCCATACAGACTAATGGCCCCACATAGTCCTCCATACAGAATAATGTGCCCCACATAGTCCTCCATACAGAATAATGGGCCCCACATAGCCCTCCATACAGAATAATGTACCCCACATAGTCCTCCATACAGAATAATGGGCCCCACATAGCCCTCCATACAGAATAATGTGCCCCACATAGCCCTGCATACAGAATAATGTGCCCCACATAGACCTCCATACAGAATAATGTGCCCCACATAGACCTCCATACAGAATAATGTGCCCGACATAGTCCTCTACACAGAATAATGGGCCCCACATAGTCCTCCATACAGAATAATGGGCTCCACATAGTCCTCTACACAGAATAATGACCCCACATAGTCCTCCATACAGAATAATGGACCCCACATAGTCCTCCATACAGAATAATGGACCCCACATAGACCTCCATATAGAATAATAGGCCCCACATAGTCCTCTACACAGAATAATGGGGCCCACATACTCCTCTACACAGAATAATGTGCCCCACATAGACCTCCATACAGAATAATGTGCCCCACATAGACCTCCATACAGAATAATGGACCCCACATAGTCCTCCATACAGAATAATGGGCCCCACATAGACCTCCATACAGAATAATGGGCCTCACATAGTCCTCCATACAGAATAATGGGCCCCACATAGACCTCCATACAGAATAATGGCCCCACATAGTCCTCTACACAGAATAATGTGCTCCCAACCAAAAAAGCGGTATTTAAAGAGAATAAAATATATTTTTTAGCTAGCTGCAGCACACTCTGTAAACACACAATCCCTGTCTACAGGCCTGTAATACACGAGCCCTACTCCAGAATCTCACCCACACTAATTGCAAATGAAAAGCGGTACTTAAAGATAATATAATATATTTTTTAGCTAGCAGCAGCACACTGTATAAGCCTATAATCTCTACCTACATGCCTCAAATACTCTATCTCTACTCCAGAACCTTGACCTACACTAAGTGCAACTATGAACAGTATTATTTAACACTAGAACTACTGAGGTAGTCATTTTGACTACTTTACACCATGTATTTCTATATAGGTGTCACGAGTCCAGTAGTTCTAGTGTTAAGAATAGATTGTATTTTTTAACAGGTACTGTCACGGACTCACGGTATAAAACACTGTCCCTTCTCTGGCAGAATCTATCTCTTGTCCCAACACTATTTCTGAATCACAGTAATGCCTGTAGCTAACATGGCTATGGCATTTCCATGATTAGCAGGCAATCTCCGCATGTTTACTGGCTGATAAAAAGCCTGGATATATTTAGGGTGGGGACACGAGAATGGCGCCTGAGTACCAAGCTACTCAATTGAGTATCCAGCGTCTTGAGCTCCACGATGTTTAATCGAATACCAAGCAGATAGTTTTCAGTAAATACTTTCAACTTGTTTATTTAATCTTTTCCGTTGGTGAAAAGCTGTAAGAGGTGGAAGCAGTGTAAAGGTCCAGTCACACATAACGAGATCGTGAACGAGATCGCTAGTACGTCACAGTTCCCGGATCGTTGCTGAGTCGTTGGTGAAATCGTATGTGAGGTATCACACACACCGACTTTAGGAACGAGCATGCGACCCGTATAACGATCTTGTAATTCGTCGGGACCCTGTTACACAACAGCTGTGGTAACAATTCCGATCTCGATTCGGGGCGTAGTGAAACGCAGTGAGCCACGTAGGCGTGCATTTGCGTCGCCTTTTCCATACCCCTCCACTCTGATTGGTGGCCAATACTGCATTCTGATTGGGCGGCCGGGCGGGCGGCGCCTTTTCCACACCCCTCCACTCCGATTGGTGGACAATACTGCGTTCCTATTGGGCGGGCGGGCGTAGAAGGTAACTTTTGTATCACGTCATCCTTTGTCCCTTTTTGAGCCTTTCTTTGAGGATAGAACCTGCGACTCCACCCTGATTCATTCATACTTTGTACCCGGTTGCTTGCTTGTTTTTCAGATCGAAGCTGCATCTGCACCCGGATTCATCCCTCCTTCGTTCCCGAGTGTTTACGTTGAAATCGAATTTGCGATTCCACCAGGATTCTTCACTGGTAGACGGCTATACTCCTTGAAAACGGTAGGTCATTTTTTGGGGGGTCTCAAATATGTTTAATGTTCTTGCTATTATAGCATGTTAGTATTTATTATGCGAGATAATAAAAGTGGCTGGCTTTTATCTGTGTACATAATGCCTTTTACAGGGGGTCTCATGTGCGTACATCCATAGTGCCGTTCTTTATGTGTCCTTATCCTAGCATCGCTGGCTCTTTTGTCTCTCAGCTACAGCCGCCATTTTGTGTCTCTGCCACAGCGACAAATAGAACAGGGGGCGGCCATTTTAGTGTCTCTGCCACACCCCAACCAAAAATTGTGATTGTTTTATTGTAACTTCTCTCATCTTTACATATAATTTTTGCATTCTTTATTTCAGATGTCTTAAGACTGGACAACATTGGGCCACAGAGGACTTGATTCTGAGGGCCCACCATTACACCACACAAACCAAATGTATTATCATTAAAAAGGATTCTTGAGAGAAATAGTAGAAAGGGGCTTTCAAAAACCGCGCCAAAGATCCCAGATGTAATCTTGAATTAATGTATTTTTATTTCGGCATAGGTCTACGCGTTTCAGGAGGCTCAGCTCCCTTCCTCAGGACCAGCAAGCACAAGATACATCAAATCTGCAGAATCACATGTGTACAGACCGTATATACCCAGCAAAGCATCAAAGAACCGCCCTCAAAGAGAAAAAAATCGGCGGGAAAAAACACTTCCATACCTGCATAGTATGACGTAGTACAATGAAAAATCAAAGAAATTAAACTGTGTCCATTGAAACAGTATCTAAGCTATTAAAGTTAAATGAACAACGCAATCAAAAAAAGTTAAAAATAAAATTCATGAAACAAATAATTGTGTCATTAATGGATAAAAACTACATATATATGTGTCTCTGTGTCAAAGATAGTTTCAGAAACCATAACCGCATTAAGAAGGTATAGAACCCACACCACCTATGGACATCAGTCTACATGAAGGACATGCAATGAAAAGCGGTCAGTCCACACAACCAATACGATGTGTAACAAAAGCCATGCATAAATATATATATATGTATAAATATGCAAGCATAAAGACTTTATACATATATATATTTATGCATGGTTTTTGTTACTATGCATCGCACCTTTCATGCGCTTACAACTAGTTGGTTTTCATTCCTTATTATTGAGACACACATTGTTTTTGGGAACATTCTACCTGTATTTTTTGAAAAAAAGTTTGTTTCACTCCCTTTTTGTAATAAAGTTTCGTCACATCACTCCCTATATTTTTGAAGCAATCTCTCCTTTCCACTGTGATTGTTTTCACTCTTTCCTTACATTTTCACGAATTTATACAGCACATCGTATTGGGTGTGTGGACTGACCGCTTTCCATTGCATGTCCTTCATGTAGACTGATGTCCATAGGTGGTGTGGGTTCTATACCTGCTTAATGCGGTTATGGTTTCTGAAACTATCTTTGACACAGAGACACATATATATGTAGTTTTTATCCATTAATGACACAATTATTTGTTTCATGAATTTTATTTTTAACTTTTTTTGATTGCGTTGTTCATTTAACTTTAATAGCTTAGATACTGTTTCAATGGACACAGTTTAATTTCTTTGATTTTTCATTGTACTACGTCATACTATGCAGGTATGGAAGTGTTTTTTCCCGCCGATTTTTTTCTCTTTGAGGGCGGTTCTTTGATGCTTTGCTGGGTATATACGGTCTGTACACATGTGATTCTGCAGATTTGATGTATCTTGTGCTTGCTGGTCCTGAGGAAGGGAGCTGAGCCTCCTGAAACGCGTAGACCTATGCCGAAATAAAAATACATTAATTCAAGATTACATCTGGGATCTTTGGCGCGGTTTTTGAAAGCCCCTTTCTACTATTTCTCTCTGTTATCTACCGCCTGGGGTACTGCTGCCGCTGATCTACACATATGCTGTCACAGGAGTTGTGCCTGTCACAACCCTGATCGGTGAGTAGGATTACTCTCTTTTGCACCCCCTGGTTATCAGGGTAAGACCCTATGCGCTTTCTTTTCCACAGGTCTCTTGCCTTTGTTAAAAAGGATTCTTGGAACCGGAATCATTTTGGTAACACACTACATCTTACAGTATTGCCTTAAGATACACAATGTTAGGATTTGGTTCTGCTTGCTGGTTCGATTGATCATCTCGGCATTGCTCATATGTGATTTACTCACGTGATTTCCTTGTGACTTATGGTCATGTGCTGATGAGCTTATCTTCCTGCTTTTCCTAATTTTCATGTTAAAGCTTTAAGAGAAGCAGAGAGTGAAGATATCTGGCATATGAACACTAGTATGCAAATTGAAAATGCGTGATGACTTATTAAACTGCCAAGTAGAGCCAAATTCTAATAGTCAGTTTATTACACATTAAGATTTGGCATGATACATTGCCTGCAGAAGATTAGCCCTGGCAAGAAAAATCCCTGTAATTAACTTGCAAAATTACATATTGAAATGTGCTGTGCATTGTAGCTCCATAAATGTTTACATTCAGCCATTTATAGATACTATTACAGATGATTGACAGGGTGTTCGCTGTTGGACCCGCACCTATCTGATATCAATGGCTTATTTGAGGGCTGGGTCATTGTCATGTACACACTTCTCAGGACGTGATATGGGTTGTGCCTGTGTAGGGGTATCGCCCCTATGAACGGTTGAAAATACTTCGCCTGTAAGAGACAGTGCTTCTGTCGCGGGCGGAGGAGGGGACGCTGCGCTCTCCCACTGCTCGGGTCCGGCCGCTGGTGCCACTGCTCTGCGGCTGCCGCTGCTGCTCGGTGGTGGCTCGAGCGGTGGGCCGGATCCCGGGGACTGGAGCGGCGTTCCTCGCCCGTGAGTGAAAAGGGGATTTGATTGTGGGGATTTATTGTCCGTGACGCCACCCACGGTTGTGGTGATAATGGTGACACCACCGCTGCTCTGGACGGGGATCCCGGGAGCGGTGACAGGGAGCAGCTTGGTTGTTATTTCTCCCCTCCGTGGGTAGGGGGTTGGTTGTCCCGGGACCTGGTGATGGGGTAGGGATTGATGGCAGGCGGGCTACGGGGCCTAGCAAGGTGCAGGGTCGCAGGGGCAGCGCTGTGCCGCACGGCAGGGTGGTACTCACTCAGCCCAATGATGAAGACACAGTCTCGGTAAAACACACGGCTGGATGGACGGGTCCCACAGACGGCTGCGGTGTTGTTGCTCCCGGCAGGTTGGTGGTGACTGCCTTTCCTTGCACCTAAGATGTCTGTACGGTTCCAATGGGTTCCCACCGGTAACCCGCTCCCCAGCTTGGATATGGGCCGGAGGAGCCCCTTTTGCCTGCAGGCGCTGGCCCTGAGAAACGGTTGCCTTGGCGGTGGAGGTGTCTCTCTCACTCGGTTGGACGGTTGCCTTCTGTCGGGACTTGACTGTTTGGAAACCCAGGAGGTCCCCTTCACTAACGGATTTGGCAAATTCACGGCGACTCCTAGCCTTGCCGGGGTCCGAAAAGCCCCTGCCAGATGGTGCTGGCTCCTCTTTGTGTACCGGTCCGGTACCGCCGGGCCACCGCCCGTCCACGGTCCTTACGGTAGACTCCAATCGGCCACTCCTGCAGACGGTCACCACCGTCTGCCAACCTTGCTGCTCCGTCCGGGCCACACACCCGGACTCACTTCAGACTGTTCGACTGCTACTTCACTTGCTCTCACTTTCACCTCTCCAACTAGACTGACTGTTTTTCCCGCCTCCAGGACTGTGAAATCCTCGGTGGCCGGGACCAACCGCCTGGCCCACCCCCTGGTGTGGTCATCAGCCCTTGGAGGAAGGCAACAAGGGTTTTGTGTTCTGGCTTTGGTGTGCCTGCTGGGAGTGTGGGGTGTGTGGGTGCTGTGCTCTGTGGCCCCTGGCTTGTCCAGGGCGCCACATTCCCCCTTAGTTAAATGCAGACCGTCCGCAGGCTGCCCGTCCATCAACGGTTTTATTTTCACCAATTGAAAAATATAAAAAAAAAACGGTAACAGACATAAAATTATAATAACTTCTTCCCCCATCGGGAGGTACTCTTACTTAAACGTTACTAACGGTTGCAAACGGTTACGGCTTCCGCTCTCTCCCACCCAAGCAACCTGGCCCTGATGCTTCCCCTAAGCAAACAGGCAGCACCCCTTGACCCCAGTCCTGCACAAGTTGCCCGAGCGGGTTCTGTCCTTCCCCTCTAGAGGATTGCCACCGGTTCCGGTGGTGGCTGGGCCCCAGCCTGCTCCACTGCGGGCCCTTCCTCCAATCTGCCTCTCCGGAGGCGGTAACGGTGGAAGCCACAACAAACATTATTTACATGCCACTAGTTTGTGGTTGCCCTGCAAGTTCTCGGGCTTGTTCATAAGTAGTTTCTTATGTAAAGTGGTGAAGGGGGGTCCCAACGAGGACCAGCTGCCAGCAACGACCGGTGCAAATCAAGGCTTGTCAATCAGGTAACTTTCTTCTGTATCATTTACTTATCATTCTTTTAAACGGTACTTTCAACACACACAGAATTTTTCCCCTTTAAAGAGCAGTTTCCCTGTACCTAAGTGGGGGTCTACCTAGGTTGGGCCGAGTAGACCTCCAGGGTCCGGTGTCAGTGGGGACAGGCAGTGCGACAGAGGGGACAATCAGTTCCTCTTCCCTGCTATTGTGTGGGGCAGGCGGAGGCATTTCATTCCCTGGGCACTGGCACTGGCTCACGGTTGACCGCCTCCATCACTTCTTCATCCACGGGTTGTGGGAACTGTATCACTGGAAGAATCACCGCGCCGTTCTGTGTAGGCCAGTCTGCTGGGAAGTCACCCATCACTGTGTGGATTACCTCTTTTGCCTTCTCCGCTGGTGGAGGAACCGGAACTTCAGCCGCTGCTCTCAATGCTGGTGGGCACTTCTTTAGATGGTCCCGGGAAACCGTGGCCAAGGTGCCCCCTTGGTCACGACTGATCTGGTAGGCTTTCCCATCTTCCCATCCTGTGGGCTGTATGACATATGGGGCCTGCTCCCATTGATCATCCAGCTTGTGGGTCCTCCTCTTTCGCTTCAGCACCACATCTCCAGGCTGGAAAGGGCCAGCAGACGCCTTCTGGTTAAAGCGCTGCTCCTGTTGTTCCCGACTCCGACTCAAGTTCTTCTCAACATATTCCTGAATCTGTCGGTACTGGACCCTCCGCCGAGTTTCCCATTCAGCTGTCGAAGGGAGTGCTTCCGGGGCTTCCAATCCCATGTCCAGATCCACCGGTAGCCGGCTGGGGTGAGCCCTCATCAGGTATGCTGGGGTGCACTTCGTGGAGCTGGAAGGGATATTGTTGCACATATCGACCAAGTCAGGTAGCTTCTCCGGCCACAGGTTCCGCTCTTCTAGCGGCAATGTCTTGAGGAGGCCCAGGACCAAGTGGTTCATCTTCTCACACATGCCGTTGGTTTGGGCATGGTAAGGCGTGGTCCGGATCTTCTTGCAGCCGTACAACTGACAAAACTCATGGAACACCTCCGCTTCAAAGGCCGGGCCTTGGTCAGTAAGCACCTTCTCAGGGTATCCATGTGGTCGACAGAAATAAGCCTGGAACGCTCTAGCGGCGGTACGGCCAGTTAGGTCTTTAACTGGGACAACCACCATGAACCTTGAATAGTGGTCTACTACAGTTACAGCGTAGGTGTACCCACTTCGGCTGGGGGTGAGCTTTATATGGTCCAGGGCGACCAGCTCCAGCGGTTGATGTGTAACGATCGGGTGTAGGGGCGCCTTCTGGCTGGCCTCGTCCTTCCTTCTCAGTGTGCAAGGGCCGCACTCTCGGCACCAGGCCTCTACAGACTCCCGCATCCCGCTCCAATAGAACCGCTCTCTCAACAGCATTTCCAGCTTCTTCCATCCGAAGTGTCCGGCACCATCATGGTACGCTTGTAGAACGGTGGGCACATTAGCTTGGGGAATCACCAACTGGTGGATTTTCTCATGAGTCTTTGGGTTAATCAGCTCACGGTACAACTTCCCCTGGTGTAGATACAGCCGGGTCCGTTCTCGCCACAGGGCGGCAGGGTCTATTCCAGCAGCGCCTTGCTCCACCAGGATCTTGACTAGGCGGACAGCGGGCGCCTGGTTTTGAGCTTCCTGCCACTCCTGACTGGGCAGCGGGTCCAGATTCACCCGTTGTTGGTGGACATGCACCTTCTCAGTTGGTGGCTGGTGAAACGCAGGCAACTCGATCTCTTCGAGGTCGTCATCCTCGCACCCTTCTTCCGACAAGTGGGGCATCCGAGAGAGTGCATCAGCATTAACGTTGGCACGACCGGCCCTGTATTTGATGGTGAAATCGTAGTTGGCTAGCCTGGCCACCCACCGCCTTTCTAACGCGCCCAACTTGGCCGTGTCCAGGTGGGTCAGTGGATTGTTATCCGTGAAAGCAGTGAATTTTGCTGCAGCCAGGTAATGGCGGAACCGCTCGGTGATAGCCCACACCAACGCCAGGAGCTCAAGCTTGAAAGAGCTGTAGTTCTGAGGATTCCTTTCAGTCGGTCGTAGCTTTCGGCTAGCATAAGCAATCACTTTTTCCTTCCCATCTTGGACCTGGGATAAGACTGCCCCCAAGCCCACATTGCTGGCATCGGTGTAGAGGATGAACGGGTAGCTGTAATCAGGATACGCTAGGATCTCCTCTCCAGTCAAGGCCGCTTTCAGCTGGCGGAAGGATTCCTCATGCCTTTCTTCCCACACCAGTGGGGCTCCGAGGGGTCTACCACCTTTGGTCTGTCCCACGAGGAGTCTTGCATGGGGGCAGCCATCTTCGTGTACCCCTTGATGAAGCGACGGTAGTACCCCACCAGACCCAGAAACTGCCTTACTTCCCTCACTGTGGTTGGTCTCGGCCAGTCTTGGATGGCAGTGATCTTCTCGGGGTCGGGGGCGACACCTTCTGCACCCACCACATGCCCCAGGTACTGCACTCTGGGTTTCAGCAGATGATACTTGGAGGGCTTCAACTTCATCCCGTATTTGGCAAGGGACGCGAACACCTCGGCCAGGTGCTCCAGGTGGGCTTCATATGTCTGGGAGTACACAATCACATCATCCAGGTATAACAGGACGGTCTCGAAATTTAGATGCCCCAGACAGCATTCCATCAGCCGTTGGAAGGTTCCAGGGGCATTGCACAGCCCAAACGGCATACTATTGAATTCACAGAGCCCCATTGGGGTGGTGAAGGCAGTTTTCTCCCGGTCCTCGGGTGCCACAGCCACTTGCCAGTACCCGCTGGTGAGGTCAAGGGTAGAGAAGTAGTTCGCGGTTCTCAGTGCGGCCAAGGACTCTTCAATACGGGGCAGTGGGTAAGCATCTTTATGCGTTATCTGGTTAATCTTCCGGTAATCCACACACATCCGCATGGTGCCGTCCTTCTTCTTAACCAGCACCAACGGGGCGGCCCAGGGACTACAGCTGTCCCTGATAAACCCTGCCTCCCTCATGTTCCTCAACATGTCCTTGGCACATTGGTAGTGTGCAGGGGGAATAGGCCTGTACCTCTCTTTGATAGGAGGGTGTTCACCGGTGGGGATATGGTGTTGGACCCCTTTAATCTGCCCAAAGTCTAGGGGGTGTTTGCTAAAAACTTGCTCATACTCCCGTACCACCCGGTATACCCCTTCTTTGTGATGTGTAGGAGTATCGTCAGTGCCTACATGTAACTGTCGGTGCCACTCATCTAACTCCCCTTGGGGCGGGTGAGTGCTGGCAGTCGGTGGTGATGTTGGGGGGACTGCCTCGCGGATGGTGTGGGGGTCCAGTGTGAGCAACTTGGCAAGTGTAGCATACCGGGGAAGCCTGACTTCTTCCTCCCCACAGTTCAGCACCCTCACAGGCACTCTCCCCTTTTTTACATCTACCACTCCTCGGGCGGCCATTACTGTGGGCCAGTGCTCGGAGGGCATGCCTATCATGGCGGGATAGTCACGCCCCTGGGGCCCTACTGCTGCCCTACACCAAATCATCATCTCGCTCCTGGGGGGCACAGTCAACGGGGCAACATCCATCACTCTCACCCTACCAATCTCTCCCCCTGTCGAGTTCACATGCTGGCGGTACATCAAGGCTCGGATCTCACGCTGTACAGCTCTCTGTCGGCTCCCCGCCGCCGTGGCAGCCAGCTGCTGCAGTAGGGTCAACACATCACTCATACAGTGCTCCATCACATTGGTTCTTAGCACTATCTTCGGGTTATGATCACTGGGTTCATTCATTATCACAATCATACCCTGGTGTTGCAATTCAGCTCGCCCCACAGTCATGGCCACTTGTTTGTATCCCACTTGGGTCAATGGGAGTCCATCAGCAGCAATCAGTGTTATACTAGCATCTGGGGGAGCCAGCTCGTCGGTCCCCCAATACCGTTGGTACAATGTGTATGGTATGGTGGTTACCTGTGATCCAGTGTCCAGGAGAGCCATCACCGGTATGCCGTCCACAGCCACGGGGACTATGGGCCGGGCCCCGATGTACCGGTCCCGCCAGTCTGGGGGGCCATGGGGTTCTACTCCTGAGGATTGGCCCGTGGCCCCAGGGGTTGCTCGTTTAACGGACACCGTCGGGAATAGTGGCCGGGTTTGCTGCACCTGTAACAGATTGGGGGCCAATTCCGGGAGTCATTGGCCCTTCTCCGCTGCATCCAGGGGACATCCTCCGGGCTGTCGGCGAGCTGCATCCTCACCGGTGCCTGGGATCTGGTTCGAGGCTGGAGTGCGGCAAGAATCTTAGCAAGGTCCCCATCCATGCGGCGAACTCGAGCAGCGAGCTCTTCCATTGTCCCGCTTGGGGCTGCAGGCACTGGCGGTGCCGGTGGGGTAGGAGCCACCACAACGGGAGCAGTCTCAACTGGCCACGGGGTTGGCTCAGGAGCTTCCGATGCTGGGAGTTGCAGAGCTTTGATGGCCCGCTCCTTTAATACGGCAAAGTCCACGTCAGGGTGTTCTAGGGCCCACAGCCGAAGCTGCTTGCGGTCCTCTGAGGACCTCATCCCCTGCACAAACTGCTCGCTTAACATCTTGTTACTGTCCACGCTGCTGATAGTGTCCACCCACTTCAGTGTGCGGAGTGCGGTCTGCAGGCGCAGAGCATAGTCCCGAATGCTATCTGCGGGCCGTTGTCGGCACTGATAGAACTGCATCCGCAACTCTGCCTTGGTACGGGTCTCAAATGCAGTCTGCAGCTTTTCAAATATGGTGGCTACAGAGGACCGGTCCCCCTCGGCCTAGGTCTCCGCCTCTTGCTCAGCCGCGCCGGTTAGCTGCCCCAGCACTAGCGCTGCACGTTGCTTATCAGTCAGGGGGTACAGTTCTAGCAGCGGACTAAGTTTTTTCCGGAAAACCTGCAAGGCATCAGGTTTCCCATCGTACTGCGGTAGCCAGGCAGCTCCAGGCACATAGGGCAAAGAGAACGGCATCACCTGAGCGAGGGCTGCGTCCGCCGCTCCTCCAGTGGCTTCGTCGGGCGCAGACATCTTGTTTCCATCCCCCTTAGTCTCTTTCCGGCTCCTCCTCTATCGGGGCAGGGTTTAGGCCTTCGCGCCTCCACTACTCGAGGAGACGCTCGAACGGGAACGTTTCGCGCCCAAGATGGCGGCTTCTCCAATTTTTCGGCGGTAACAAGGCGCACCTCTACCCAGACGGCAGAGCGGTAGGATCCTGTTCGTGACGCCAAGTTGTCGCGGGCGGAGGAGGGGACGCTGCGCTGTCCCACTGCTCGGGTCCGGCCGCTGGTGCTGCTGCTCTGCGGCTGCCGCTGCTGCTCGGTGGTGGCTCGAGCGGTGGGCCGGATCCCGGGGACTGGAGCGGCGTTCCTCGCCCGTGAGTGAAAAGGGGATTTGATTGTGGGGATTTATTGTCCGTGACGCCACCCACGGTTGTGGTGATAATGGTGACACCACCGCTGCTCTGGTCGGGGATCCCGGGAGCGGTGACAGGGAGCAGCTTGGTTGTTATTTCTCCCCTCCGTGGGTAGGGGGTTGGTGGTTGTCCCGGGGCCCGGTGATGGGGTAGGGATTGATGGCAGGCGGGCTACGGGGCCTGGCGAGGTGCAGGGTCGCAGGGGCAGCGCTGTGCCGCACGCCACGGTGGTACTCACTCAGCCCAATGATGAAGACACAGTCTCGGTAAAACACATGGATGGATTGACGGGTCCCACAGACGGCTGCGGTGTTGTTGCTCCCGGCAGGTTGGTGGTGACTGCCTTTCCCTGCACCTAAGATGTCTGTACGGTTCCAATGGGTTCCCACCGGTAACCCGCTCCCCGGCTTGGATATGGGCCGGAGGAGCCCCTTTTGCCCGCAGGCGCTGGCCCTGAGAAACAGTTGCCTTGGCGGTGGCGGTGTCTCTCTCACTCGGTTGGACGGTTGCCTTCTGTCGGGACTTGACTGTTTGGAAACCCAGGAGGTCCCCTTCACTAACGGATTTGGCAAATTCACGGCGACTCCTATCCTTGCCGGGGTCCGAAAAGCCCCTGCGAGATGGTGCTGGCTCCTCTTTGTGTACCAGTCCGGTACCGCCGGGCCACCGCCCATCAACGGTCCTTACGGTAGACTCCAATCGGCCACTCCTGCAGACGGTCACCACCGTCTGCCAACCTTGCTGCTCCGTCCGGGCCACACACCCGGACTCACTTCAGACTGCTCGACTGCTACTTCACTTGCTCTCACTTTCACCTCTCCAACTAGACTGACTGTTTTTCCCGCCTCCAGGACTGTGAAATCCTCGGTGGGCGGGACCAACCGCCTGGCCCACCACCTGGTGTGGTCATCAGCCCTTGGAGGAAGGCAACAAGGGTTTTGTGTTCTGGCTTTGGTGTGCCTGCTGGGAGTGTGGAGTGTGTGGGTGTTGTGCTCTGTAGCCCCTGGCTTGTCCAGGGAGCCACACTTCCCTGTTTCATGTGTGTTATGGACTGGCTGGCTCAACAGACGCATCCTCTCTGAACTGTGAGTGTTTTGTAATAACCCGGCCTAAAAAGTGAGGGAAAGGGAGAAGAGCATGGGAGGAGTTTTAGGCGGGAACCGAAATGGTCGGGTTGGATGGGAATGTGAGAGAAGGAACACTACCTGTGTTTCTTGTCGGAGCATGGCAGTGTGGGAAGAGGTGCGGTGCCGGCTGCAAGAGATATTGCAAGCTGGACAGTGAGATAACCCCTGGCTGTTAAGTGAGTACTGGACTGAAAAACTCCCAAAGCCGGCGAAGCCAATCAGAAGAGCAAAGACATCACCTGAAGGAGTCAGGAGACCCTAAGTCCGTGGAGGAGAGTTCCCCATGCCCTGCAAGAAGAAGTATGCAATGACGACCCTCGAGAATGGACTTGTCACACCTCTACTGTGCCATGAGCCTTTATCGGTGTGTGCACTACTAGGTCATAGCGTAGACCTCAGTAGCCAAGGCGTGGTGTCCACGTGGCCCCACTAGTGGAGGCCATCTAGGTTGTAATGTAGTTCAATTAAATGTATATTATGTCTGCCTGTGTTGTTGTTTTACTGGTGTTTGTGATAGTTGGGGCAACGAATGTGGTACGCTCCAGCTAGGAATTGCAGTTGTTATTTAAAACTTCACTGTTGCCCTTTTTGCATACTCTTGTTTGCTCACATACACATTTTTCTCTTGCTTGTAAATAAAACACCCTTATTTCTGTAACCTCATCTTGTACCATAATCAAACATCTACACCACGGTGGTTCCTAGATCATCGCTTCACCTGCATGGGTTAATTTATCTGCTATCACTCATTGCAGCACTCAATCCATATTCTAGGCTATAAAGTGAGCATAAATCACACGCCAACACAGTCCATACACCCAATTTACACAACACATTTCTAGCTTAAACATTGATCAGTAATAGATCGATGTCTGACAGGTGTAGGCCTGGTCCTTTAACACGTCTGTCACTACAGACAACACACAACTTGGAGACCCAAGTTGGAGTCTCCACATTTCCAAAAATTAGGGGCAAACACCGGTAAATGTGGCATCAATTGCCCCAGAGTACGAATAGTATAATGCTGCAGCCTGGATGCATGGGACAAGGCCTGGAACAAGAGCTGATCCAGCATTTCTAGCTTTTACATTGATCAATAATTGGTGAATGAGTGACTGGTGTAGGCCTGTGCTCTGAGACCCCTGCCACTACAGACAACAGGAAGTCTGCATCAATTGCCCCAGAGTATCCATAGTGTCTTTGTGCAGCAGTCAGGCATGGGCCATGAACAAGACAGGGTCTGGCCCAACATTTACAGCTTTCAAGTTAAGTTAAAATGAAGAGGTAAGTGGGTGAGTGACCGGTGTAGGCCTGCTGTGCTGAGAGCCCCCATACATAATGCAAGAGCTAAAACAGCTTTTCTGCTCAACCACAGTCAGGTGGAAGCAATATTAGCTTCACAGACTGTTAGACACATTTAGGCTGGGGCCACACGGGGACTAATGCGATCCTCGCATGACACTCGGCTCATGCTGGCAGCATAGCGGGAGCCGAGTGTCATGCGAGTGTCACTGCGACTGAGGTCCGATCATGTGATCGGACCTCAGCTGTGGGGGGTGGGGTGGCAATGAGGAGGGGCGGACCAGCACTGAGGAGGGGCGGGCCAACACAGAGGAGGAGAGGGAGGGATTTATCTCCCTCTCTCCTACGTAGCCGGCTATTGCCATTCTCGCCCTGCACTCGTGGTACACCAGTGTACTGCGAGTGCAGTGTGATCTTTCTCTCACCCCATAGTCTTGAATGGGTGCGAGAGAAAGAGACTCGCATTACAATCGCAGCATGCTGCGATTGTTTTCTTGGTCCGATTGGGGCCGAGCAAATAATTGCTGATTGGTGTTGACACATAGACTAATATTGGTCCGAGTGGAATGCGATGTTTTATCGCATTCCACTCGGTCCGATTTTCATGCCGTGTGTCTTAGACCTTAAGGATAGTAAAATAGGTAGATGAGTAAAAGGTAGCTCTAGGCCTGCTAGTTTGGTAGCCCTACTGGTACAGGCAACACACAAAAGGAGACTGAATTGGCGGTAGTCTGAGAATCTTAGGATAAGTTCACACAGTGCGTTTTTCGCGGCGTTTTTTCACAGTTTTCGGGTGCGTTTTTGCTCAGGAAACTGCATGACTTTGCTTCCCCAGCAAAGTCTATGAGTTTTAATTTTTGCTGTCTGCACACAGCGTTTTTTTTCAGCTGCATTTTTGTGGTGCCACAAAAACGCAGCATGTCAATTATTCCCGCGTTTTTCACTGCGCTTTTCATCTATTGAGTGCAATGGGATGTTGAAAGACGCAATGAGAAACGCAAATAGCTGCGTTTTGGTGCGTTTTGGTGCGTTTCTAAGACCAAAAATGCAGCTATAAACGCAGGAGGTGGGTAGTAAAGTGACATGTACAGGAAGAGGATTCCTTCTGTCAGTAAATGCAGAAGCGTGAATCCTCCCGGTACCATCACCGCCGCTTCCACCTCCAGTCCTGTGCATGTATGCTGCCGTGCGGCGCCATGTTCGGGCGGGAGGTGGAAGCGGCTGCAAAAACAGAAGTGAACAGTAGGAAAAAAAAAATTCATACTCACCTGTCTGCAGACTCCCGGTGCCATGCCCGCTCCCATCTCTTCTCACGGTATCGCCACCCCCGCTCCAGCTGTGTGCAGATGGCCGGGACACCTCCGATGGATGCAGGACCTGGCGATGGATCACCTGATGCAGTCACCTGACGCATCAGCTGATCGTAAGTATCGCGGTGACGCGGGCGCCCGGCCGGTTTAACCTATCAGCGGATGCGTCAGGAGACTTCATCCCTGATTACCGGCAGCTGCTGCAGCGATCGGACGGGATCAGACTCCTCCAATCGCTCCAGGAGCTGCCAGTAATCAGCACATAAGTGAGTATTTTTTTTTTTTTTGCACCGATGCATCAGCTGATTGTATAAACGGCTTTTATACAATCAGCTGATGTGTGATGTGCTTCAGACCCTAGAACCTGACACATCATCTGATCGCTTTGCCTTCCAGCAAATCCATCAGATGATATTGGATCCGGATTGGACGGCGCGGGACCCTTGACCCAGGATTACTGCGGAGGGGGGTTCTTTATTTCACTAAAGATGGAGTCACTAATTGTGTTGTGTTTTATTTCTAATAAAAATATTTTTCTGTGTGTTTTGTTTTTTTTTTTATCTTTACTAGAAATTCATGGTGGCCATGTCTAATATTGGCGTGACACCATGAATTTCGGGCTTAGGGCCAGCTGATAATATACAGCTAGCCCTAACCCCATTATTACCCAGCGAGCCACCCAGCATCAGGGCAGCTGGAAGAGTTGGATACAGTGCCAGAAGATGGCGCTTCTATGACAGCGCCATTTTCTGGGGTGGCTGCGGGACTGCAATTCACAGCGGGGGTGCCCAGAAAGCATGGGCACCCTGCACTGTGGATTCCAATCCCCAGCTGCCTAGTTGTACCCGGCTGGACTCAAAAATTGGGCGAAGCCCACGTCATTTTTTTTTTAAAATTATTTCATGAAATTCATGAAATAATTAAAAAAAAGGGCTTCTCTATATTTTTGGTTCCCAGCCGGGTACAAATAGGCAGCTGGGGTTGGGGGCAGCCTGTACCTGCCTGCTGTACCCGGCTAGCATACAAAAATATGGCGAAGCCCACGTCATTTTTTTGGGGGCAAAAAACTCCTGCATTCAGTCCTGGATGGAGGATGCTGAGCCTTGTAGTTCTTCAGCTGCTGTCTGCTCTCCTGCATACACTATTGGATGGAGTATGCTGAGCCTTGTAGTTCTGCTCCCTCTGCCTCTCCCTCCAGCATACAGTCCTGTATGGAGCATGCTGAGCCTTGTAGTTCTGCAGCTGTCTGCTCTATTGCATACACTAGTGGAGAATGAAGAACATATTGAAGAAGGAAATGACATCAGACCTTTTTTTTTCAACAATCTTTAATGGCATTGTTCACTGGTAAAAAACGCATAAAGACGCAGTGAGCAGAAACGCAGCACCGTTTTTTGACGCGGGTGCGCTTTTGTGCGGTTTTTGCCGCAAAAAACGCACAAAAACGCAGCGTCAAAAAAACGAAGTGTGTGAACCTAGCCTTACTGTGCTAAAACAAAGGGTACATCAAATATGAGTGGGAAATACTAAGGTCGTGGTGGAAGGGTGAATGGGCATGGTGTTGTGATGATGTATTGACGTTGCAGACATATCTGTGGATTAAACAGATGGGTTGTCAGATCAGGACATGTGGTGACATTAAAGGATGGTTATCATGGAACTACATTTCTGGTATATTTCTACTGAACACTTTAGGAGCCACACTTATGGAAACAAGCACAGACCTCAGAAATTCAAACATGAGTGGGAAATACCAAGGTTGTGGTGGAAGGGGGAATAGTCGTGGTGATAGAGTTGTACGTGGGGTAGGTGTTAATGCTACTGAAATGTCTACTGGTCTAACACCAGATCGTCCTATCCAAAGACAGCTGACAACTTGTTACTGGACTTGACTTCCTTTTACGGCAGCTGTACAACGATGCAAACTTATAGATGAGGTCCAGAAAGTGCATGTACTACAGCGTATGTCAAATGCTGCATCATGTGGCCTTTAATCCTCTTCTTCCACCTCAATATCACACATAGTACAGTCCTCAAAGGTGGCAACCCAATTACCCTTGTTTCCTCCATGTCACAACTCCCCAACAGCCAAACATTGGGTGGAACCACAGATTGGTGAGTCTGCAGAGCTGTTCCCACATTCTATTCCATAGGCATAAGAGGTCATCTCCAAAGATTCACAGACTCAAGAAGAGGAAAGCATCTGCACCAATAGCTAAAATCTTTGTCAGTTGGATCCTGGGCCAGACGAAGTAGGGTGCAAGCAGAATCCAAACCCTTATCACCAGAGCTTGTCCCCGGGGGTGGAGGTGATCATGATGAGACTCAGATACCTGAGTCGCACGCGTACAGTACTGTGCTGTCAGGGCAGGAAGAAGAGGGTAACTCTTAGGGCGAGGATTGGAACAACAGAGAGGATGACAGTGAGGTTCTAGAACAAGCACCCTCCCGACTACAGTCCTCATTCAATAATATATTTTTATTTTTTTTAAACAAAAAGTCCGCCGTAATCCATAGCGATGTCCCACGATGTTCCCCAAAAGTGAACCTGATAGACATAAAAATAGAAAATTATTAAAGAAATAAAGACAAAGACACCCTTAAGTCATGAAATCCCCAACTACAAACTTAACCATCTCCCTCTTCCTCCGCTGCTTCTGCCTCCTCCACCTCTTCTAGGACCTCCACCTTCTCCCTCAGCCTCTCACTTAATATGACCTATGTCCCAACAGTGCAGAGAGAATCCCCCCACCTCCGTACTACGCAGCCAGAGCTCATCACAATCAGGCAGTCTTTCAATAAAAATACACTAGAAAACTCAGTCAAATAGATGTAGAATTGTGGACAGCTATCCAGGCTGAATTTGAACAATGGCTGTCTACACTGAACCTGGAGTCAAGGAAGGCCATGTGTGATAACGGTGCAAACCTGATGGCAGCCCTATGCCGGGGCAAGCTCACACCATGCCTTGCATGGTGCACATCCTCAACCTGGTTGTACAGCAATTTATAGGACATTATCCCACCCTGGATGCGCTGCTGCAAAAAGCACAGTTACTGTGTGCTCAATTATACCGTTCGCACCCCGTTACTCATCGACTTGAATCGCTACAGACGTTTTTCGGCCTACCGGTTAACTGGTTAATTTGCAATGTGGAAAAAGGGAGAACCAGAGCAAAAAGCTGAATCAAAAATTACAAAGTTTTTTATTTTTATATTCAAGGTGCACAGTGCAATACATGAAACATTGATGTTCAATAAAAAGAGGGGGTGGGGAGCATAGGAACAAAACAGATCAACATTAGCCGGGTGTGGACTAACAGGCAAGAAAATGTTCAAATATAGGAAAACCCCTGATTGCCTACAATGAAGAAGATCAATATGCTATATGAGGGCATTTGAGTGTGGTTAACCTGGGGGAGTGAAGACACAGAGGACTCAAGCTGTTGGTAGTCAAATGTGGTTTGGCAAAGGAAATGATTAACAATCAGGAGACAACCCAATGTAGGGGAAATCAGGTCATACATGAATAGCACAAAATCCCAAGTGGGAAGAGATGTGCTCCTGACTGAACAATCAAAGGGCTAAGCCAAAGGAATGCCACAATGGAAAATGAGGTGTAATCACACAGTTGGACGAACCCCCTAGATTTGTTGAAACAAGGGGGGAGTCAGATGGAAACTGAAAGCTCTAGGGCAGATCTAGATGTTAGATAAGAGTCATTAATAGGGAGTATAGCTTGCAAACAGGAAAAATTCCAGGATGCAAAGTAGGTGCAATAGTAGTAAATTACATGGAGTAAATAAATCCCTACAGAGCAGAGGTACTCCCAACTATATGGCCAAAAATAGGCCAGTAACTACCTAGAGTTAGTGAATGGTGTGAAAAATATATATGATGTCCGTGGGACACAGAAACCCCCCCAGGGAGGTTGATAACCCCGAGGCAGGGTAGTAAATGGAAAGTCTGCCAGACAAAAAGCCGAAGGGGTTTGTTTTGGGTGGAACAAGGAACAACGGCAGGTTAACTCAGCGGCAGAAAGGGGGGTAGAGATAAGGGCAAGTGCCCGGTAGAGTGAACATATGTTACCTGAGACCGGTGGCAGGGGGCCCGACGCACGTTTCGCGGCTATCAGCGCATCGCTTGCCGCTTCATCATGGGGGAAGGTGAGGAGTGGTGCACACATCCGGTGGAGTGACCCATAAATAGCGCCGCGGAAATGGGAAACACGAATGGAATCCACAGTTCCGGAGTCAGACGGCGCATGCGCGGGTCCGCCAAGAAGTCCCCCGCTACGTAGCCCCAGCCGTCAAGGAGTCAGGCGCATGCGCGGAGGCCAAGACGAGAACAAATGTTCCCGCAGAGACCACCGCGCACGCGCGGACTCCATGGAGACGCCGGAGCGCGGCCAGGGAACAACAGGCGGGCGCACGCACGCGCACAAAACTCCGGACACAGTGGATAGATGAATGGGGAGACAAGGTGACACAAAAGAGACGCTTGGCAAAAATGTCTTTTTACCTGTGTTATGTGTTCCGCATGTTGTTCCGCCATCATGTATATTCATAATTTCTGTGGTCTTTGCCAAGCGTCTCTTTTGTGTCACCTTGTCTCCCCATTCATCTATCCACTGTGTCCGGAGTTTTGTGCGCGTGCGTGCGCCCGCCTGTTGTTCCCTGGCCGCGCTCCGGCGTCTCCATGGAGTCCGCGCGTGCGCGGTGGTCTCTGCGGGAACATTTGTTCTCGTCTTGGCCTCCGCGCATGCGCCTGACTCCTTGACGGCTGGGGCTACGTAGCGGGGGACTTCTTGGCGGGCCCGCGCATGCGCCGTCTGACTCCGGAACTGTGGATTCCATTCGTGTTTCCCATTTCCGCGGCGCTATTTATGGGTCACTCCACCGGATGTGTGCACCACTCCTCACCTTCCCCCATGATGAAGCGGCAAGCGATGCGCTGATAGCCGCGAAACGTGCGTCGGGCCCCCTGCCACCGGTCTCAGGTAACATATGTTCACTCTACCGGGCACTTGCCCTTATCTCTACCCCCCTTTCTGCCGCTGAGTTAACCTGCCGTTGTTCCTTGTTCCACCCAAAACAAACCCCTTCGGCTTTTTGTCTGGCAGACTTTCCATTTACTACCCTGCCTCGGGGTTATCAACCTCCCTGGGGGGTTTCTGTGTCCCACGGACATCATATATATTTTTCACACCATTCACTAACTCTAGGTAGTTACTGGCCTATTTTTGGCCATATAGTTGGGAGTACCTCTGCTCTGTAGGGATTTATTTACTCCATGTAATTTACTACTATTGCACCTACTTTGCATCCTGGAATTTTTCCTGTTTGCAAGCTATACTCCCTATTAATGACTCTTATCTAACATCTAGATCTGCCCTAGAGCTTTCGGTTTCCATCTGACTCCCCCCTTGTTTCAACAAATCTAGGGGGTTCGTCCAACTGTGTGATTACACCTCATTTTCCATTGTGGCATTCCTTTGGCTTAGCCCTTTGATTGTTCAGTCAGGAGCACATCTCTTCCCACTTGGGATTTTGTGCTATTCATGTATGACCTGATTTCCCCTACATTGGGTTGTCTCCTGATTGTTAATCATTTCCTTTGCCAAACCACATTTGACTACCAACAGCTTGAGTCCTCTGTGTCTTCACTCCCCCAGGTTAACCACACTCAAATGCCCTCATATAGCATATTGATCTTCTTCATTGTAGGCAATCAGGGGTTTTCCTATATTTGAACATTTTCTTGCCTGTTAGTCCACACCCGGCTAATGTTGATCTGTTTTGTTCCTATGCTCCCCACCCCCTCTTTTTATTGAACATCAATGTTTCATGTATTGCACTGTGCACCTTGAATATAAAAATAAAAAACTTTGTAATTTTTGATTCAGCTTTTTGCTCTGGTTCTCCCTTTTTCCATGTATTTTGAGCTGCTGAAAACCTGAGCTGGCCTGTCCACCAGGTTTATCTAACTGTATTTTCCCTATGGAATGTTTATTTCTCTTAATTTGCAATGTGCCTACACGTGGGGCTGCAGTGCCCATGGGCAGCAAGAGTTGCCTAGTCTGGGCCTTTTTTGAGACTGCAAAGGGGGACCCAACTCACATTATCTGCCAACTTTGTAAACGAGTCAGTAGAGGCATAAATTCCAATAGTTTGAGTTCTACATGCATGAACTAAAACATGCGCTTCCATCATGTGTTAGTCTGGGAATGTTACTGTGCTAAAATGTGGCCTAAGGGTACTTGCCAACCACTGGCTGCCCCATCTACGACATCTGCTGCTTCTTCCTCCTCTGTCAAGTGTTCTCACACAGGTCTCCAGCCGCAGAACCTCAACTTATTTACCCGCTACAGCCGGGGTGAGTTACAGCCCATGAGCTGTTCCAGAAATGGATATGCCTGATGTTTGCGACCGATCTCATACAAAAAGCACAGCGTATACCCTACTAAACGTTCTATCAGCACTGCAGCCAGCCCTCAGTCCTGCAGTTGTGGTCACATAAAATATTATTTCCTCCTACACCTGCCAAAGCTAAGAGCTTGAACTTTGCCATATCCAATCTGTTATCCCCGTAAATTATTGCTATTATTATTATTATTATTATTATTATTAATAATAATAATTATTATTATAGTACCATTTATTCCATGGTGCTTTACATGTGAAAAAGGGGTATACCTGATAATACAAGGACAATACTCATAAACAATACAAGACATAGACTGGTTCAGGAGGAAAGCAGACCCTGACTGCTAGGGTTCACAGTCTACACGTGATGGGTAAGGATACAGTAGGCGAGTACAGTGCAGCAGAACAGTGGACTGAGGGTTAGTGCAGGTTGTAGCCTTGTTGGAAAAGGTGGGTCTTCAGGTTCCTTTTTAAGGTTTCCACGGTAGGTAAAAAAGGGTGGCAGTGCAATTGGGTTGAAGGAGCAGTTATTTGACAGGAGAAAACCAAATACCCCACCATGCTTGTTGCTGGGGTGGGGATGTGAGAAAGATGCAACCACCATAAGAAAGTGCAGTGGGAGAGCCAGGTTTTTTAATGGCAAAGAAGGAAAGTTTGTTAGTGGTGAAAATATCATGATGTATGAAAGTTTGTTACACACAGAGTGTTCAATCCACAGAGCTCTTAATAGAAGAACTGGGGGAACGGGTGGTGGGTGAAAGGGTATGAGGTTAAAAAGGTTGTGGAAAGCCATGGTATATCGTGGATGAGGGCTAGAGATGAGCGAACCTGTTTGATAGAGGTTTGCCAATTTCATATTCGGTAAGAACTTGAGCCATCCACTAAAAGTTAGTAAAGTTCATTTTTGTTCGTTTTCTGCCCCCGAACGTTGGCCGTGTTTCCAAAAATGCTGTTTTAATAACATTTTCTAATTTTGGATAGGATTGTGGTGCTGTTTTATGTGAGGCGTGTAAAATCAGTGGAGAAGGCGAGAATTCTGGACTGGGAGAAGCCAAATGCGTGTGTGTCGCCCAGGGCTATGGGGTACTCGGTCCCGGGCGCTTTATAACTGGGGAATGTCATTTTGGTGGCCATTGCCCGGTCCCATGCCCTTGGGGCTTTTTAATGGGGAGTATTTACAGGGGAGTTGAAAGTCATCGGTGTGACGCCACCTGCAGGTTGCGCTTAAGATGATGGAACCGACACTGCTGAGTTGGTTACCCCTAGGGCTGGTGGTAAATGCAGCCATGGTGGTAGGCCCTCCGCAGATAGGGCTGAGCCCAGGGAGATGTATGGTGTAAGGGAGGACGCACCGGGGGTTGCAGTTTAACAGTTCTTTACTCATAGTTGGGCCCTTGGACGGCTGGTTCAGATCTCTGTAATTCCAGTGCCACCTTGATGACTCGGTTGCTCTGTCCCCGGCACCCTCAGTGTGGTTGGGTCCCTGTAGCTTGGAGCCTGACTGTCCTTTTTGGCAAGCTCCTTGTCCATATGGCAGGCAGTGTGGTCCCTGTAGGGCCGGTCCGTGTCCTGAACCCTGATCCTTGCTTTACTGCTTGTGCCCCCGGATCTATGGGTCAGTGAGGTCCAGGAAGGTCCCCTCACTGGGCAGGTAATTGCCAGGCCACGTGAAGCTGACGCCTGACCTTGGGCCCTGTTCCCCGTCGGTGCTCTGGTCCTAGTGGTACTCGGGTGTTCCTACCCTGGCGACCACTCTACTGTGCCCCCGGGTCACTGTTACATGACTCGGCTCTAGGCACGTCTTTCCACTTCCCTCTCTACTCTTGATTGCTTGTCCCCTCCCACCAGGCTGTCTAGTCCCCTGGACTGGCACCGCCCTCTAGGTGGCCAACCCCTTTGTCTGACTAACCAATTACCCCTGGTGTGGGTGGGAACTGGGATTTTGGTGTGTGCAGGTGTTACTGGCACTGGTGTTCCAGGTCCCCGGGGGTAGGCCATGCAGCCTGGTGAGGATGCAGTACCTAGTAGTGCCGTGAGGCTCAGGAGTGCTACATGTGCGGTGCTATGGGTATTTTTCATAACCTTGTTTCTGGATGTTGCTGCAGCCAATCAGAAAACATCCACAAAGTTCAGACAGAAGGGCTTCTGTGATTGGCTGCCTAAGTCACAAGTCTGTGCGCATATAAATCGCAGACATGCTGGCTTGGGGCCATTTTATGAATGTGAAACGTTAGGAAAGCTTCTGCCACCGGTGCTGATAGACAGTTAGCTTAGCTAGGGGAAATATGCTAGCTAGTTCAGATAGATGGGAGAGCGATATGCAAACACAGTCATAGGTCTTGTTACTTGATAGTGCGTGGCCTAAAAAATAGCAAGTGAAGTATCTAAAAAGTGTCTCTTGCCAATTTTAATTGCCTGGTGAAAAATATGCAACTACAGTTATAGGTATTGTTACTTGTTAGGGTCTGGCAATAAAAAGATTTCCTAGGGAAGTATCTAAATAGTAGTTCTGGGCAATTTTAATTGCCTGCTGAAAATTACGCAAACACATTTATAGGTATTGGTAGTTAGCAGTGCATGGCCAAAAAAGTTGCTAGGGGAGTATCTAAAAAGTGGTACTTGCTAATTTTAATTGCCTAGTCAAAATTCTGAAAAGACAGTTGTAGGTATTGCTACTTGTTAGTGCCCGGCCTAAAAAAGGTGGTAAGGAAGTATCTAAAAAGTGTTTCTTTGCAACTTAAATTGCCAGCTCTAAATTATGCAGTGAGATACATGTCTAGGTATTGTTAGAGGTTTCTGCTGAAAATTTTCTATTGAACAAGCTAAAAAGGTCTTCTTGTCACTTTACCATATCTGCTCCAAATTATGCAGTGAACCGCCTTTTTAGGTAATGGTACTTTTTAGTGCCTTCACAATATTGCCAACTCAGGCAATAACTAAATATTGTATCTTTTATGTCAGGTGTCTGACAAGTGTGGGCGTAGGGTTGTGAAACGTCTGTTTGAAAGGGGAAGGGTAAATTAACCATGAATGGTAAATCATGATGAGGTTGTCGTGGAAGGGGGAATAGGCGGAGTTTTGGGGGTGTACATGTGGGAAGTTCTGTTAATAAAAGGTTTAGTAAGCAAACGTCAGCTCATCCTATCCCAAAGGAAATGGGAACAACTTCCGTTACTGGACAGCCTACTATACTAGATTTCTTTTAAGACAGCACATCGCTTCAACTTTGAAATGAGGCTGATAAACAGCAGGTGCCAGAGTGGATAGCAAGCGCTGCATCAAGTGGCCCCTCCTCCTCTTCCTCCACCTCAACATCACACACACACACTTCATTCTCCAGAGTTGCTACCCAAATTACCCTTGTTTGCACCTGCATCACAAATCTCCAACTGGCAAACTGACTGTGGCAAAACACACATGGGCAAGTCTGCAGAGCTGGTCACATATTCTATTCCATTGGCATCACAGATCCACAACAAAGATACTCTTGAGTTGGAAAGCATCTGCAGCGATTCCCAAAATTTTTGTCAGTTGGATCCTTTATCAGATGGAGTAAGCTCCCAGCAGGATCCCGACCCTTGTGAACTGATGTTAACCCCTGGGGGTGGAGATGATAATGACTCAGATACCTGAGGCACACACGTACTGTGCAGTGATGTCAGGTCAGGAAGAGGAGGAGAGGGGACAACTTATGCGGGCGTCACATGGTACGATCTATTGTGCGATCGCACGATCGATCGTACCCGCCCCCGTCGTTTGTGCATCACGGGAAAATCGCTGCCTGTGTCGCACAAAGTCGTTAAACCGCCGTCACACGTACTTACCTGGTGAGTGACCTCGCTGTGGGCGGCGAACATCCTCTTCCTGAAGGGGGATGGACGTTCGGCGTCACAACAACGTCACACAGCGGCCGGCCAATAGAAGCGGAGGGGCGGAGATGAGCGGGACGTAAACATTCCCGCCCACCTCCTTCCTTCTGCATAGCCGGCGGATGCCGCGGGACGCAGGTAAGCTGTGTTCATCGTTCCCGGGGTGTCACACGGAGCAATGTGTGCTACCCCGGGTACGATGAACAACCAGCTGAAAGAAAAATAAACGATTTTTTAAAAATGAGTGACGTGTGACAGATAAACGATTTGCACACGATTTGCAAACGTTTTGCGTCGCTCGTAGATGTCACACGGGACGATGTCGCAAACGATGCCAGATGTGCGTCACAAAAACCGTGACCCCGGCGATGCATCGCACGATAGATCGTCTCGTGTGACGCCCGCATTAGAGTAAGATGATGAAGTTGTAGATCCCACTTGGTGTGGACCTAAAGGTCTGCAGTTGAGTAGCTCAGGAAAAGACGAGGAGGAGGAGGAAGCTGAGGATGTTAGGGTGGCAATTCCCGCATAAACACATGGTGATGCAACTATGAGAAGCACTGCATCCTCAGCCACAAGTCTGGCTGATGCCAGCAGTGGGTGCGGGTCTGCAGTTCACAGGAAGGGTTGCCTAACCAGGGTTTTTTTGAGACCACAAAAGATGAACCAACTTCTGTTATCTGCCAATGTTGTAAACAACAACTGATCGCCTCCATGCCATGCCACATTGATGCAGTTGTTCATGCAAAAGGTGCTCTGACCAGTATTGAGTACATTTACTGTACATACTTTTCAGTAGGCCAACATTTTTGAGTTTAAAATCATTTTTTTAGTTGGTTTTATATAATATTCTAATTTTCTGAGATAATGACTTTTGGGTTTTCATTGGCTGTAACGAGCAGTGCCGAGCATGCTTTCTCATTACTAGTATTCACCACTTTTGCTATGAAGCCCCTAAAAATTTCTGGTTCAAGCAATTAGCTTCAAAAGTCACAAGGTGAAAGGAAGTCCACCTGTGTACAATCTAAGTGTCACATGGCTTGTCAGTATATACATACTTTTTATGAAAGGCCACAACACCATTAAGCAAGAAGCACCACTAACCAAACAACACCATGAAGACCAAGGAGATCTTCAAACAAGTCAGAGACAAAGTTGTTGCGAAGTACAAGTCAGGGTTGGGTTCTAATAAAATATCTCAATCTGTTATGATCCCCCAAAGCACCATCAAATGCATTATCATCAAAAGGAAAGAACATGGTACCATAACAAACCTGCCAAGAAAAGACCAACCACCAAAACTCTCAACCCAGGGAAAGGAGATTATTAATCAAAGAGGCAGCACAGAGACCAAAGGTAACCATGAAGGAACTGCAGAGTTGTCAAGCAAAGATAGGAGAAACTTCAAGTATACGAAATTCTCCATGTACATTACCAGATCCTGTGGCACAAATTTCTAGCTCCTGTCTGTAACCATAATGATTGTTGGTTAAAGCCCCAGGGACACTCACAAAAAAAGAAAGTTTAAATTTTTGCAATTTGTTTTATTATTTTTTTACCAATTTTATAGCAACAAAACAATGATTGTTTATTTACCTCTAGAATATAGGTACATAGAAATACACTGCTATTTGCAGATGTATCTCTATGTACCTGAATAATCTGCTTCTGTGTTCCCTGCCTGCAATACATATCAAGTATGCTAAATTCTTCATTTTCTTACTTAGTCTGGGCTGTGGCTTGTTTGGAGAGCTTCTGCCTACAGATGTGAGTTTAAATGTTTGGAAAATGAGACTATTTTTAATGTATGTACAGAGAGTTGCTATAACATTTTGGTCGCCTGCATAAAGAAATACACTTGTTTATCAATTGTGGAAACAGTGTATCAAAATAAATAAATATTTCCATCCTTCCATAAATGTCATTTGCTCAGAGAACTCCATTAGTGCTTTCACCTACTATTACACCCCTTTTATGATTCCCTTTTTAAATTACGTACTTGTTGTCATACGCTGAATAAGTCCTCTCCCTGCTTCTCTTAACCTCTTTGTGCCATGGCCATTTTACATTTATTTGCCCTTTTGTTTTTAATAATAAGATTTTTGGGTAGATATAATGTTTTGATCGCATCTTAATGCATTTTTTTGCAATGTTGTGGCAACCTAAAAACATAATTCTGGCATTTTGAAGATTTTTTTCATTATGCTGCTTACCAGTCGGATTAATTTATTATATATTTTGATAGATCAGGCATTTCTGAACATAGCAATACCAAATATGTGTATATTTATATTTTTTTATAGGGTTTTTTTTCAATTGGGCAGAAGGTGGGTGATTTGAACTTTTGTGTTTTTTGCCATATTTAAAAACCTTTTTTTTTATTATATTTATTAGTCCCCTTAGGGGACTGGAAGCTGTGATCATCCAATCACTTCTGGTGTATAAAGCAGTGCATCAACATCACCCTGCTCTGTATAGCTGAAGTCACAATCTCCTGTGAATGGCAGCTCACAGCCGGGGTTTACAGGAGGATCGGAATACCAGACACAGAGGTCATTATCTGACTCCCAACTGTCATGACAATCCATTGGTGACCCGCGATGATGTCACGGGTTTGCCGTTGGGAGCTGTTAATGATGTGTTTCCCGTCAGCATGTGTTAAATCTTGCTGGGAAAGATTAACAGCAGAATTTAACTGGTTAATAGTTAGAGGCACTTAACAGCTTATCAGATCAGCTGTCACATGCTGGAAAGATGCAGACTCGTCATGCGTATATACAGTATGATGGCCTCCATATCTCCCTATCTAAAGTATGATGACCTGACAAACCTCTAAATACGATATGATGTCCAAAATTTTCCATTTATATAGTATGGGATGTCCACAACTCTATATATACAGTATCGAGCACACACAACTACCATTTATATAGTATAGGCTTACCACACCTCCATATATACAGTATGGGGCTCCCACAGCTCTCTACATTATATACAAAATTGAAGCTCACCAGGTGGAATTTAGAAAAAGGTAGCATATCAGGCGGTGCACGGACGAGCAGATCAGGCTATCTAGATCCAAAAATAAAAAACAGATAAGTCCAGCAACATGTCTCCAATTAAATAAATTCCAATTAAAACATGTAAAAAAAATGGGGAATGCATGCCCCTGAGCTGTTGTTACATTTTGAACAAAGTTCTTTGTATGACTAGAACTTTGTTCGAAGCATGTATCCATGTGCAGCTCAGGGATAGGTATTCCCCATTTTTTGACAGCTTTTTACTCGTATACAGTATGATGTTCCCAGAGCTCTTTACATGCAGTATGAGCCCCCCACATCTCCCTATATAAAGTATGATGGATACAAAGACCAACTAAATACAGTATGGGGTACCAACAGTTCTACTATATACCGTGTATGAGACCCACAGCTCGTCTATATACAGTATGAAGCCCGCACAAGCAAGAACTAATAAAATAATAAAAAAAAAACTACTAGTTTTGCTGCATTCCCTTGGTGTGCCACGCCGTCTCTCCAGCATGTAGTCTGAGGCTCAGCAAAACAGGCATGATCTAGTGACTTCATTGCACATGCTGTGTCTGGTCTCAGATATATCACTGAAAATAAAGATAGCGCATATGAGAAGCACCCGTGGGACAAAGTTAGTACAGCGTATTGAAAACTGCTCACCTGATTAGGTTGTGCGCCCTCGCACAACCTCGGTGATGATCGTGTAAATCCTCTGGAGGATGGTGGGTTATCTCGGCTGGCGTTATCCGACGTTAGGCTGAGTGGACCTGGGGAGATGACCGCTCCTGGTTCCTGGTTCCCCGACTCATGAGATCCTTGAACTAATTGCGGCCGTTTGTCTTCCCTCAAGGGTTATTTGGGATGATTAAATCTATTGCTTTCAGCAGCTCTATACCGGAATCCCTTAGGGGAGTGAAGGCATATGGAAAATAGATAAAGCTGGTCCTTTGAGCGCTAATAATAGATCTATTATCTCAAGTTTTCTTTGTGAATAATTATGCTTTATTCGTGACAATTAGATTAAAATAAAGCTCTTGTTATCACAACGCGTTTCAGCAAGATAAACTTGCCATCATCAGGTGTAGCCAAATACACCTGATGATGGCAAGTTTATCTTGCTGAAACGCGTTGTGATAACAAGAGCTTTATTTTAATCTAATTGTCACGAATAAAGCATAATTATTCACAAAGAAAACTTGAGATAATAGATCTATTATTAGCGCTCAAATGACCGGCTTTATCTATTTTCCATATGGTCTCAGATATATGACACACTTGCACCGGGGTCTGGGGGTTACTCGATACTGGGCCGCGGATCCGTTTTTGGGACGTTGTGGTGGCGGCAAGACCCGATTCCGTGACCCCGACGGTGTCAGTTAAAGTAGCAATGATGGGGATGGAAGTTCGTGACGCTACCTGTGGTATGCGGCAAGTTAGGTTCCGCTGCTGCGGGATGGGGACCTCTAGGGCAGATGGTGGCACAGCTTAGATGGTGCAGCTCTCCACAGGCAGAGTGTTACGGTTGCTGTGGCACTGGAGACTATGTTCGGAATTCTTGCTACTACACATGTGCAAGCGCTGGAGACTAAGTCCTATCTTGGAGCCATTGCACATGTGCGAGTGACATCATCGCTGACACGAGGTCACATGTCTCTGACACCTTCTAAGCTGATTGGCCGCTGGTCATGTGCTTGTGACACGTGGTCACATGTCTCTGACACCTTCTATGCCGATTGGTCACAGGTCATGTGCTTGTGACGCTTTGCTCGGTGATAGGCCAGCGTGACGTCATTGCTGTCATTCTGGCAGCGGATTGGCTCTGGTGTCCTCCATCTTGGATGAGGCACAGAGTCTATATAAGACCCTGACGCACGCCGCCCGGCGCTCAGTCCTCTTGGTTCCTGCATAGGAGTAGACGCTCTGTCCATGTCCCTTGCGGCACCTATTCTATCTAGGTGAGCGTTATCGGTAGGGTAACGCTCTTGTACCTTGCAGCTTATGCTGTGGTCCGTATCCTCGCACCTTAGTGGAGCGGACATAGGCAGGTGCTTGCTGCACATGGTCTGACTGGGCCTTGTGGTTCTACTCTGAGGTGAGCGCTATCGGTAGGGTAGCGCTCCTGTACCTTTCAGCCGTACTGTTGTCCGTGTCCTCGCACCTTAGTGGAGTGGACATAGGTAGGTTAGGTGGTCGTTGTGACTCGCCCACCCCAGGGCTATGGGACACCCGGTGCCGGGCTGGACTAGTCCGGGGGTAGTCAGTGGTGGCTGGGCCCGACTCCGTACCCTGGTGGGGTCAATTAATATGGCTTCAGTGGGGTTGGTTAAAGTTTGTATTTTCGTGACGCCACCTGTGGTTTGCGGCTATTAAGCCGCCGCTGCTGTATGAGGCCTCCGGGGCTGGTGGTATGGCAGCTCGGATGGTCCTGCTCCCCACAGGTGGAGCGGTGCCCCGGGGCAACAGTTGGTGCTCGTGAGAGTCTATGGTGTGATGTTGTGTGAATAATACGGTGCAGGGCCGACAGGCAGTGAAAGAAACAGGCACAAACAGTAGTCTCTTTACTTTCTCCTCTTTTACTTGGCAACAGTTTAGTCCTGGGAGACCGTCACAGGTGGTAGAGGGCTCCGACCCGCCTGGAAGTAACTGAGGTATCATTTTGGCCAGATGAGTATGAGGCCTACTCCTGTTCTTTCTTTACTGTTATAGGACCCTGCTCTCTGGCTTAACAATGGCCCTCTTGCTGCTGGGACCGTTGGTACGTCCCTCTCCCTGTGTGGTAGGCTGCGCAGGCCCTCTCTGGTGCTTCTCTGCTGGAGTCCACACCGGGCCCTGGTGATGCAGCTGTACCTTCGGGCTGTTTATGGGCCAGGTGCTTGCAGCTCTCCTGCCCTTCGGATTCGGCTACCAGGGAGTATTTTAGGCCCTGGTGGCCCCAGACTCCGATGTCCGAGTCTCTTCTGTGCCTCTCTGCTCTTCCTGCTTCACTGGGCCAAGCTATTCCAGCTCCAGGCCCCAGTCCGCAGGACAGCACTACTCTGCGTCTGCTTTCTCTGCTTTCTCTGCTTTCTCTACACAGACTGAACACTAACTCCTCCCTCAGGTCAGACTTAAGGAATGCTCCCTGGAACTCCAGGTTCAGAGCTCCCCCTGCTGGCCTGAGGGAGAAACTGCGTTGGATGTTGAACTTATTGGCCAATAGACCTCCCAATTACCTCCAGGCTCAGCATTAACCCTTTGGAGGGGCAATGCTGTTGTGGCGACCAGGTCCTGGGGCGCCACACTTGCCTTCTAGGGTAACGTTCCACTACACTGCCTCCTGCAGCAGTCCGTATCCTCGCACACTAAGGGAGCGGTCATAGGCAGGAGTTTCAAGCTAGCAGCCTTGCTGCTGTCCGTATCCTTGCACCACAAGTGGAGCGGACATAGGTAGGTGCCATATTGCACACACTACACCTAGTCTCTGTGACTGTTAACTGAGACAGGTGCTTTCACGCTCACAGACTGTGAGACTTCTATGCACTTTTATGTTGTATTCCTCACTCTTTTGCATTTCCACTCCTATGTTATTCTAATAAGGTAGTCGCTGTAACTTAAACAGTATACGCCGCTATTGGTCTTGGTGACACTGTGACGCAACAGTGTCAGTACCGCTTTGGTGGTACAGGTTTCCCCTATCCTCTGCCATACTCTGCAGCAGAGCTCTGCACGGTGGACCCTGACTGTCGGATAGCCTTCCATTCCCTTATTATCCGACAGCCCCCGTAACATTAGGACTGAGCCAAGGGTCTGGTAGAGATGGCAAGGCCTGGTTCCGTGACCCTGGCGGTGTCATTCAATAAAAAGGGGATATTTTCAGGGGATGATGAGAGTTATCATGTCGGCAGTTGTGGTACTCGACCAGAGATAGCCGACGCTGCGGGATGGGACCTCTGGGGCAGATGGTGACGCAACTTGGTTGGTATAGCTGTTCATAGGAAGACGTGGGCCTCAAGGCTGATGGGAGTAGTAGTAGGTCATGGCGGGTGTGCGGGACCGGAGGCACAGGCGAATAACGGAGAGACACAGGGATGCAGTCTCAAGGTTTTACTCACTGTAGCAGGTTCCAAGGTAACACGACTAGTCAGTGACTGCTTTTGGAGTGGTCAAAAAAGAGACAGGTCAGAGACACAAATAAGGACCCATATGCTGTTCTTGTACAGTTGCTCTCTTCTGTCTGTGTGCTTCACTGCTTGTGATGATGATCCTCCACATATGAAAGCGAAAAAAAAAAGTCCAGTTCACCGCAATATACAGCTGTTAGCGATCGGAGCATGGAGACGTCCTGCCAGGACGTGTGAATTCATATAGAAGAAAAGATCCAGCTTCACAAATAAAATCCAATTCATTATTTATAATAAAATTGTTTCCAAAATCCAAAAAAGGTGCAAAATTATAAAATCTATCAATAGCCATGAAGTAGGTAATGGTTGTTACCAATGATCGATGCGTTTCTGATGTTGAATATCCCTAATCATGATTAAAAGCTGCAAAGGTGATAAGATGGACAATGAGGACATAAACCAGGTTGAGACTATGTGAAAGGAGAGGGAGTCTCATTTCTTTTGTTACCATGAGTGTAAAGAGACAACAGGAGAACAAGATAGAACCAGCAAGGTCAGGTCTTTTGAGAATGTTTGCGTTGGCTCTTGTCACTTTCTAATGTCCGACTCCTTTTACAATGAGAGGTTGGAATGTCCTGGCTACTGAGCCTCAAACTGAAGTGACCTCAGCAAAGCGCCAATTAAACCCCTGTATAATGGGGTTCCCCATTGACATTAGTGAGACATTACTTTAAACACACTTGTGGTTGTGTAGCCAGTTTTGAACATTGGGAGTGAAATACGCTCCTTCTTTGCCTATGCATCCTACTGACATGGGGGTTTAGAAGCGGGTGTAAGGAGACTAATAAGCTCTGGAATGCTTCTCCATGAATTTAAATAAGCTAATAGACTCTTCAGAGAGGAAGACGATTTGATCACTAGTGACAACTATTTGATTTAGCAATTCTCAAAGTCAAGATCGATCCACATGTCTGCAATAAAGTGTCTGGTTTGACAACTTATCTTAAGTAATTGACTTAGCTTGCTTAAGGGTTGATAATGACTTTGAGGATTGAAACATCCAATAAGTGTCATTAAAGATCAAGTCACCTTCTCTGAGGAAGCCATTTGCATCCTTGTACGAAGAGAATACAATTTATCCATTTGTTCAGCTTTTTGTTGCTGAAAATTTTGCTTTGTTTTTTTTCCATACTGTATTCTGTAATTGTACAATCTAAACACCCCTCCTGTGAGGACATAGGGATATTCTGAGCTATAAGCCATATTCCTATAGCCGCCATCTTGTCAGGGGTACGACCATATCCCTTGTGTGTGTGACTGGGCCTTCAGGCCTAAAGAGGCTCCAATCAGTATGCTAATTAACTTGAGGACATTTTCTATTAGTAGTGGAGTGAGCAAAAGGCAATCTCCTATGATATGGAAATTAGGTGTCCTGTTCAGGCCTTGAGAACAAAGGGGGAGGAAGACCCCCCTCGGTGACCCTGTAGAAGAAGTTCCTAACTAGTTAACAGGCATCCTGAACACCCGAGACAGACATGCACCAGGAATAAATGTGTAATATCTCGTGAGCCGTGCTTCCTATAAATATGTCAAGCAGAAATATGGCATCCCGGCATGCTGACGATTCCAGCACATATTTTATATAGGTGTGGGACCTTTGTAGGTATCCCAAATTTGATATGGGCCAGTGGGGTACCACCAAACTACCCATGTGTCCTATCATTGTGAAGGTAAAATCATAACTAAAAATGAGAGCATTGGCGTCCGCCTACGACATTCCCAGGCCAAGTTATGGCCAATAATCACTTTGGGATATTATTTTAGCGTCAAGACAGGGGTGGGGCAGTGCTCCCCTGTGAGGTCATCAAAAGGGGAGGGAGGAAGGAGAAAAAAGTACTGCACATGGAGGGAGCACAACAGGAATAATAATAAAAAACAACCTTTATTGTGACAAATATTAAAACCATTTAAAATACAAAACACACCTAATCAACACGGCATGCCACCACAGCCGACCCCTCAATCACAATACAATATACATGAATCAAAAGGGGTATACCCATTTACATATAACAACCTTAAATGCAATATATACATAAAAAGTGATATCCAAACTTAAATAATATTCCACCTATACCCCAATATCAACACAAGGGGACAACAAGGCCCAATCATACCAATTTGTGCACATCAAGCAGAATGGAGACGGATGGAGGAACCCTCCTATCTTACCAATTATCTGCCGTTATGTATAGGCATAACTGGGTATGGGGTAAGGGGGTCAGTTTGGAAAAAACAGAGCAATGAGGAGGGCGGTGGGCATGGGATCCCGTGAACAGGACCCACGCGTATCGCCGCACAGCAGCGGCTTCCTCAGGGTAGGCGTGTGCAGTGTCACAACAGAAGGAGGAGATATAAATATGCATCTGATTAGTCATAAAGGTCGTCACCTGTTTATTATAATGGCCGTCGGTCCGGACCGGTCCATGATGGGAAGGAGAACGTGGAACATGGCACGATAGTGTATGCGCGCCGCCATCTTGAAAGATCCGCGCATGCGCGGGAAGTTCAAGATAGCCGCGCGAGAAACTGCAGATTGACGCATGCGCAGAACCACTACGATTTGGTTCTATTAAAGCCTGGCTCACATATGTTAGAAGAGCGCATAGCAGTGGGCGGTGATCATCAATCCTCACTGGGCTTATACACAAGATAAGGAGAGGACAAAAGTATATAGGTGGAGCATATGCAATAGGTTATGGTAAGTAAAGCGTAATAGTATAGAAAAAAACCCAGGATACGAACCAGGAAAGGAAGAAATGTAGAAAAGAAAAAAGAGAGGGAGGAGAAAGGGAGAAGAAAAAAGGAAGAAAAAGAAAAAGAAAAGGAAAGTAGAGAAAAAAATAAATAAATATAAAGAAATATAAATATAAAGACAGAGGTTATATCCACAACCCTCTGTACACAAATATATACACATGCACAAGAGGGATAGAGGTAGAGCAACCTGAGTAATAAGATACAAAGGAACAAATTAAACAAGAATAATAATAATAACACCAATTCCAATAGCATACATAAATAGCATGGCTATAATTACTCAATTAGACACAATTATAAAAATAATAATAATAATAATATATGTGCCATAACATCATAGAAGGAAAATAACCAATTATATACAAAATACAAAATCACATACCAAAAACTATGCGGGAAGGGGGTGGGGGGCGGGGGGGGGGGGGGAAAGGGGGAAGAGGGTTGATGATTAAGAAATCTGAATATTAGCCCAAAAAACCAGTGAACAAAAGCTCTTCGTTCAGGCCGCCAGGGGCCACAGAATTTAAGATAAAAATCCATCTTGCCTCAGTCTGCAAAAGCCAATTATGGCAGGAACCCCCCCTGGCGCCACCCAAATATTTCTGAAGCCCCAGCATGCGAATCCCTGAACAGGATCCCCGATGATGCTCCAAAAAGTGCGCCGCCACAGGGGTAATGGGATTGCCCTTCTTCTGGTCGGCAGCTGCCAAATTAATTGTGGAAATATGCTTCTGTGCTCTTTTTCTTAACTCTTGAGAGGTCTGGCCCACATAAACTTTATCGCAGGGGCAGATCAGGGCGTAGATAACATTCCTTGTCTTGCAGTTAATAAATGTCTTCAAAGCATGCATCGATGAGTCCTGTGGGTTACAGAAGTTGTTAGAAATTGGATGCATGTATCTGCAAATACTACAGTCCCCACAGGGATAAGAGCCCCTCAACGAGAAGCCCCTATTCAATTTGCCAACCACTCCTGAAAAGTGGCTAGCAACCAAGACGTCCTTCAAATTAGGGGCCCTCCTTGCTGTTAGTAAGGGATATGGGCTCACCACTTGAGATGTCTGGGTATCTGTCAATAAAATGTTCCAATGATTTTTCAAGATATCCCTGATCTTACCCCATTGATCATTGAACGTGGTGATGAATCTAGTCCGACGATCTTGTTCTTTACAACGTGGGATAGCGAGCGATGACTGGGTTTCAGATTTCGCTCGTTGAAAAGCCTTAGACACTGTACTCCTTGGGTAACCACGCTCCAGGAGCCTGTTGGTAAGATTTTGAGCTTGCTGTTTAAACTCACCATCACCTGTACAATTGCGCCGAGCTCGCAAAAATTGACCTGTGGGGATACCTCGCTTAGTATGGAGTGGATGAAAACTCTGATATTGTAAGAGACTATTCGCAGAAGTAGCCTTACGGTAGAGGTTGGTGGATAGAGTCTCACCACACGAACAAATTTCCAAATCCAAAAAAGTCACTGTGGAGGGAGAGATAGAATGTGTCAAAAAAATGTTAAATCCATTGTTATTGAGAGAGGAGATAAACCTTAAACATTCTTCCTCAGTGCCCCTCCACACAAAAAATACATCGTCAATGTACCTATGCCAGTGGGACACCTGAGCCTGAAATATAGAGTTAGGGTAGACCACCATAGCCTCCCACCACCCCAAAAATAAGTTTGCAAAAACAGGTGCACAACGTGCACCCATGGCCACACCAGAAATCTGTCTAAAGAATTTTTTGTCAAATAGAAAATAATTATGACAAAGTATAAAATCTAGAAGATCAATCAAAAAGGAGTCATGCATGCGGTCAGAGCCCCCCTGGGAGTCCAGGAAGTACGTAACCGCATGCATGCCATCCGTGTGCCTGATGTTGGTGTAAAGTGACTCCACATCACAGGTGACCAACAGGGCACCTGGAGGGAGTCGGATCTCCTGACAGATTCGAATGAAGTGTGAAGAATCTTGAATAAACGAGGGAAGGGCATGCATGAATGGTTGTAGAAAAAAATCCACATATATACTGGCCTTCTCACACAAGCTGCCGATACTGGCCACTATAGGTCTTCCTGGTGGTTTAATGATGGATTTATGTACCTTGGGTAACATATAGAAGGTGGGAATTATGGGTTGAACCACCCACAAATACTTCTTTTCACTGTCATTTATGATCCCCAAGTGCCAGGCCGTATCGAGCAGTTGATGTAGCTTTGAGGTGAAGAGAGTTGTAGGATCCGATGGAAGTCTGGAATAAAAGTTGGTATTATTCAATTGCCGATTAGCCTCTTCCAGATACAATTCCACAGGCCAGATAACGACATTCCCTCCCTTGTCGGCCTCCTTAATCAGGAAGCTCTTATTATTCTTCAAATTCTGTATCGCCAATTTTTCTGCCTTATTCAGATTAGGTGCCCCACACGAATGACTTCCAAGTTTAGCAATGTCCGTTTTAACCAATTCAAAAAAAATTCGGACTGCTGGTATTAAGGAAAATGGCGGATTCGATGTCGATTTATTTTTATGGGGAAATCTGGGCTTACCTGTGCCGGCCTCATTTTCCTGCAATAGATCCAAAAGATCCCTGAAGGCCCCTTGTTCCTCCAATGGCATCCTATTGGCTTCCTCCGGTTTGTTATAGAGGACCTGAAAAACAAGGTTCCTACAGAAGAGGAAAAGATCCTTGGTGAGGGTAAACTTGTCCAGTGTATGTGTAGGGGAGAATGTAAGACCCCTCTCCAAAACTGCTACCTCGTGTATGGTCAAAACATGCTGTGACAAATTGATAATTCGTAACTTATCGTCCCTCACCTGCGTGTTTGGATCAGCCTCAAGAATGTTTCCAGATGAAGTACTCATCGTCTGAATTTCCCCAAATTCGTTCGATTGGGTGGACGATTCTTGGACCTGGTGAGTCTTGGTGTGTGACTTCCCCCGGCGGCCGCCTCTTCTAATCCGACATCTAAATCGCTGCTCGCCGAGGATAAAAAACCATCACTGGAACTCGAGCCACCCACTGGTGGTTGGCCAACCTGGTGTGAGGTATAGCCCCTGGTACGATGGGAACTTCTAGCATTCCCTCTATGCTTCCACCTAAAAACCGTCTTTTTATCAAAATCATTTTGATCTCGGTGAAATTTCTTTTTCTTTTTATCGATAATGTCCCTCTCATACAAGTCCATGGATTCTTTTAGTTTCTGTTTGAATAATGAAACCTGTGCCTGATCATCAAGTTTGGCCAGCTTGGACTCTAGGTCCTTGATGTTCGTCTTTGTTGTGGCCAGAAGAACCCTATCGTGTTCTAATAACATATTAATGAGAATGTTCGAACAACGAAGGAGGCCTTGTTCCCAGGTTTCCTTAAAATCCAGAGATGGCTCCCATGCCGGAAATATAGAGACCCGAAGCCCCCTAGGTACAATTCCAATACGCAGATATTCCTCCAAACTACGGATATTCCACCACAATCTGATTCCAGTTTTATGAGCAATAGTTAAATCAGAGGTGAGCAACGTGAATTCGTCCGAATTATGTACATATATTAAATAGTCTGAATGCTCACCTATGCAGTAAGGCTAACAGCCTTACTGCATAGGTGAGCATTCAGACTATTTAATATTGGTTATTATTGGCGGTGCACCCATTTGCCCTGTTGTCACTATTGTTTATTCCCCTCTCCTCTTGTGTGAGGGGTTTTCTTGTGGTAGCACGCCTACTGTTCTTTAATTGTTGAGGATTTACCTTTTATTGTTTTTTTTTTGGTTGTCGGTCTTGGTGGTTCTTCATGGATTGGGAGTCACGTGAGGCAGCTTGCCTGGCCCTCTCTAGCAGTGTCTTTGGGGCAGGTACCCTCCCTGTACATAATTCGGACGAATTCACGTTGCTCACCTCTGATTTAACTATTGCTCATAAAACTGGAATCAGATTGTGGTGGAATATCCGTAGTTTGGAGGAATATCTGCGTATTGGAATTGTACCTAGGGGGCTTCGGGTCTCTATATTTCCGGCATGGGAGCCATCTCTGGATTTTAAGGAAACCTGGGAACAAGGCCTCCTTCGTTGTTCGAACATTCTCATTAATATGTTATTAGAACACGATAGGGTTCTTCTGGCCACAACAAAGACGAACATCAAGGACCTAGAGTCCAAGCTGGCCAAACTTGATGATCAGGCACAGGTTTCATTATTCAAACAGAAACTAAAAGAATCCATGGACTTGTATGAGAGGGACATTATCGATAAAAAGAAAAAGAAATTTCACCGAGATCAAAATGATTTTGATAAAAAGACGGTTTTTAGGTGGAAGCATAGAGGGAATGCTAGAAGTTCCCATCGTACCAGGGGCTATACCTCACACCAGGTTGGCCAACCACCAGTGGGTGGCTCGAGTTCCAGTGATGGTTTTTTATCCTCGGCGAGCAGCGATTTAGATGTCGGATTAGAAGAGGCGGCCGCCGGGGGAAGTCACACACCAAGACTCACCAGGTCCAAGAATCGTCCACCCAATCGAACGAATTTGGGGAAATTCAGACGATGAGTACTTCATCTGGAAACATTCTTGAGGCTGATCCAAACACGCAGGTGAGGGACGATAAGTTACGAATTATCAATTTGTCACAGCATGTTTTGACCATACACGAGGTAGCAGTTTTGGAGAGGGGTCTTACATTCTCCCCTACACATACACTGGACAAGTTTACCCTCACCAAGGATCTTTTCCTCTTCTGTAGGAACCTTGTTTTTCAGGTCCTCTATAACAAACCGGAGGAAGCCAATAGGATGCCATTGGAGGAACAAGGGGCCTTCAGGGATCTTTTGGATCTATTGCAGGAAAATGAGGCCGGCACAGGTAAGCCCAGATTTCCCCATAAAAATAAATCGACATCGAATCCGCCATTTTCCTTAATACCAGCAGTCCGAATTTTTTTTGAATTGGTTAAAACGGACATTGCTAAACTTGGAAGTCATTCGTGTGGGGCACCTAATCTGAATAAGGCAGAAAAATTGGCGATACAGAATTTGAAGAATAATAAGAGCTTCCTGATTAAGGAGGCCGACAAGGGAGGGAATGTCGTTATCTGGCCTGTGGAATTGTATCTGGAAGAGGCTAATCGGCAATTGAATAATACCAACTTTTATTCCAGACTTCCATCGGATCCTACAACTCTCTTCACCTCAAAGCTACATCAACTGCTCGATACGGCCTGGCACTTGGGGATCATAAATGACAGTGAAAAGAAGTATTTGTGGGTGGTTCAACCCATAATTCCCACCTTCTATATGTTACCCAAGGTACATAAATCCATCATTAAACCACCAGGAAGACCTATAGTGGCCAGTATCGGCAGCTTGTGTGAGAAGGCCAGTATATATGTGGATTTTTTTCTACAACCATTCATGCATGCCCTTCCCTCGTTTATTCAAGATTCTTCACACTTCATTCGAATCTGTCAGGAGATCCGACTCCCTCCAGGTGCCCTGTTGGTCACCTGTGATGTGGAGTCACTTTACACCAACATCAGGCACACGGATGGCATGCATGCGGTTACGTACTTCCTGGACTCCCAGGGGGGCTCTGACCGCATGCATGACTCCTTTTTGATTGATCTTCTAGATTTTATACTTTGTCATAATTATTTTCTATTTGACAAAAAATTCTTTAGACAGATTTCTGGTGTGGCCATGGGTGCACGTTGTGCACCTGTTTTTGCAAACTTATTTTTGGGGTGGTGGGAGGCTATGGTGGTCTACCCTAACTCTATATTTCAGGCTCAGGTGTCCCACTGGCATAGGTACATTGACGATGTATTTTTTGTGTGGAGGGGCACTGAGGAAGAATGTTTAAGGTTTATCTCCTCTCTCAATAACAATGGATTTAACATTTTTTTGACACATTCTATCTCTCCCTCCACAGTGACTTTTTTGGATTTGGAAATTTGTTCGTGTGGTGAGACTCTATCCACCAACCTCTACCGTAAGGCTACTTCTGCGAATAGTCTCTTACAATATCAGAGTTTTCATCCACTCCATACTAAGCGAGGTATCCCCACAGGTCAATTTTTGCGAGCTCGGCGCAATTGTACAGGTGATGGTGAGTTTAAACAGCAAGCTCAAAATCTTACCAACAGGCTCCTGGAGCGTGGTTACCCAAGGAGTACAGTGTCTAAGGCTTTTCAACGAGCGAAATCTGAAACCCAGTCATCGCTCGCTATCCCACGTTGTAAAGAACAAGATCGTCGGACTAGATTCATCACCACGTTCAATGATCAATGGGGTAAGATCAGGGATATCTTGAAAAATCATTGGAACATTTTATTGACAGATACCCAGACATCTCAAGTGGTGAGCCCATATCCCTTACTAACAGCAAGGAGGGCCCCTAATTTGAAGGACGTCTTGGTTGCTAGCCACTTTTCAGGAGTGGTTGGCAAATTGAATAGGGGCTTCTCGTTGAGGGGCTCTTATCCCTGTGGGGACTGTAGTATTTGCAGATACATGCATCCAATTTCTAACAACTTCTGTAACCCACAGGACTCATCGATGCATGCTTTGAAGACATTTATTAACTGCAAGACAAGGAATGTTATCTACGCCCTGATCTGCCCCTGCGATAAAGTTTATGTGGGCCAGACCTCTCAAGAGTTAAGAAAAAGAGCACAGAAGCATATTTCCACAATTAATTTGGCAGCTGCCGACCAGAAGAAGGGCAATCCCATTACCCCTGTGGCGGCGCACTTTTTGGAGCATCATCGGGGATCCTGTTCAGGGATTCGCATGCTGGGGCTTCAGAAATATTTGGGTGGCGCCAGGGGGGGTTCCTGCCATAATTGGCTTTTGCAGACTGAGGCAAGATGGATTTTTATCTTAAATTCTGTGGCCCCTGGCGGCCTGAACGAAGAGCTTTTGTTCACTGGTTTTTTGGGCTAATATTCAGATTTCTTAATCATCAACCCTCTTCCCCCTTTCCCCCCCACCCCCTTCCCGCATAGTTTTTGGTATGTGATTTTGTATTTTGTATATAATTGGTTATTTTCCTTCTATGATGTTATGGCACATATATTATTATTATTATTATTTTTATAATTGTGTCTAATTGAGTAATTATAGCCATGCTATTTATGTATGCTATTGGAATTGGTGTTATTATTATTATTCTTGTTTAATTTGTTCCTTTGTATCTTATTACTCAGGTTGCTCTACCTCTATCCCTCTTGTGCATGTGTATATATTTGTGTACAGAGGGTTGTGGATATAACCTCTGTCTTTATATTTATATTTCTTTATATTTATTTATTTTTTTCTCTACTTTCCTTTTCTTTTTCTTTTTCTTCCTTTTTTCTTCTCCCTTTCTCCTCCCTCTCTTTTTTCTTTTCTACATTTCTTCCTTTCCTGGTTCGTATCCTGGGTTTTTTTCTATACTATTACGCTTTACTTACCATAACCTATTGCATATGCTCCACCTATATACTTTTGTCCTCTCCTTATCTTGTGTATAAGCCCAGTGAGGATTGATGATCACCGCCCACTGCTATGCGCTCTTCTAACATATGTGAGCCAGGCTTTAATAGAACCAAATCGTAGTGGTTCTGCGCATGCGTCAATCTGCAGTTTCTCGCGCGGCTATCTTGAACTTCCCGCGCATGCGCGGATCTTTCAAGATGGCGGCGCGCATACACTATCGTGCCATGTTCCACGTTCTCCTTCCCATCATGGACCGGTCCGGACCGACGGCCATTATAATAAACAGGTGACGACCTTTATGACTAATCAGATGCATATTTATATCTCCTCCTTCTGTTGTGACACTGCACACGCCTACCCTGAGGAAGCCGCTGCTGTGCGGCGATACGCGTGGGTCCTGTTCACGGGATCCCATGCCCACCGCCCTCCTCATTGCTCTGTTTTTTCCAAACTGACCCCCTTACCCCATACCCAGTTATGCCTATACATAACGGCAGATAATTGGTAAGATAGGAGGGTTCCTCCATCCGTCTCCATTCTGCTTGATGTGCACAAATTGGTATGATTGGGCCTTGTTGTCCCCTTGTGTTGATATTGGGGTATAGGTGGAATATTATTTAAGTTTGGATATCACTTTTTATGTATATATTGCATTTAAGGTTGTTATATGTAAATGGGTATACCCCTTTTGATTCATGTATATTGTATTGTGATTGAGGGGTCGGCTGTGGTGGCATGCCGTGTTGATTAGGTGTGTTTTGTATTTTAAATGGTTTTAATATTTGTCACAATAAAGGTTGTTTTTTATTATTATTCCTGTTGTGCTCCCTCCATGTGCAGTACTTTTTTCTCCTTCCTTCCAATGTTAGCCTTACTGCATAGGTGAGCATTCAGACTATTTAATATATTGGTTATTATTGGCGGTGCACCCATTTGCCCTGTTATCAAAAGGGGAGGGGACATGGATTGAGCCAGTTTGATAATCCCAGTTCAGACACTTTTAGCTTGTCTTTGCTCGGGGGTCAAGTGTACTATACAGCTGTGAGAAAGTCCCTGGAACCCTGGTTGAACGGCGCCCCCCTGTGGCCAGACACATAAGGTAACTGCCTGATCTGCCTGTTTGTAACCATGTCTTATTTGTAGATGTACTCTGTATATATTCTGTAAATTCCATATTGTATATATTGTAGTTTCTAGTGTGCCATTTAGGGCGATTGAAATATATAATTTAATCTTGGACTGTTCTGTTATCTCGATCATGAATTCCATGTCTGTGTGCTCGGTGAATAGTTATCATAATCGATTGGTGGCAGCGAGTTTATGCCAAGGATCATTGTGGGGCAACCAGTGAGATCTGAGGGAGGTTTAGATATATTCCGTCCTCAGAGGTCGGGGGAATATATACCTTACTCTCACCGGGAGCCCTTCAATCATCGGCATAGTAGAATAGCGGCCTCCTTGATTTTCGTCGGGCAATTCCATAATTGGCCTGACTATAAGAGGGGCGCTAGAGAGCGCGTCATGTGCTCTGTCTGTCGGGTGGTGGAAGGGGGGCTGTGGCTTCCCCTTCCTACCACCTGTTTCGTGACACCTCCTTTGGCATCTCACAGAGCCATACTGCTTTATATGTACCATTGCACCTAATAGAATTTACATTTATTATCTTGTAGTAAATCAACTTCTCCAAATGTTCAATATGTAAGTGGAGAAATTTTGTAATCAATCATTCATTCATTTCAAGTAGTCAACTAAGTTGTATCTGGTCAAAGCTGTGAAAAAAATGGGTTTAAATAGAATCAGCCACCAGGATTTTCCTATATAAACTAAAGCCAGTGCTATACCTGGGCTATCATGCTGATTCTATACATACCTTTAGTTATGAGATCGGATGTATAGCTTCTGAAATACAGACAAGTAAAGATTGTGAAATGAACTGTTACTTGACTGATAGCAGCTACAGAATATCTAAGAGGTGGGTTAGGTTTTGCTGGTTATTCCCGCCCCTGTCTGCATGCATGTCCTTACTGCCCCTGTCTCTGTTATTACAGGGGGAGGAGGAAGGGAGGAAGGACAGGATGAGGAAGGGCAGGCAGAGAGGGGCAGGAATAACTAGCAAAACCTGACCCACCTATTAGATATTCTGTAGCTGCTATCAATCAAGTAACAGTGGATTTCACAAGCCTTTAATTCGCTCCCTTTCTTTAGGTGACTCCTCTTGCTCTCTTCTGATGTACTACCTTCACCATCATTTGTGATATCCATATCAGTTTTTATTTTTTGTTTTTATTGTTATTTTTTTTGGTTTCTCCTATGAGTGTTATTGCATGGATGCCCTCTCTTTTTTCTTGTGATGGCCGATTTATTCAATTGCCCTTACTCATTGTATGTTTTTACAATTAGGCGGTGTGATTTATCTTTCCATATACCGTTCTTCACACTTCAGATATATGGATCTATTATGGGACTAATCATTTGGATATATCCCCCTTTTTTGATGGCTCTTAAACATGGACCCAGTGATCCCAAGTATTTTCAGGAAGTTTCAGCGAATATTCATCATGGACTATTGAAATCTACTAAAACATGGACTTTATTGTTTTCTGTCACCCTGACAACCAGGATCATGTGGATTTATTGTCACCGCCTTCTTGTGATCATGTGATTGTTATTTATGTTTTCAGGTCATCTGACTTCCCTGTTTGCCGCCCCTTGGTCACGCTTTGCGGACAGGTCCGCCTCCCTCACTGCCGCGATCGCCGTCACAGCTGGCTGGATCGCTCACATGGGATATGGGTGACGCGTCCCTATTCCCTTAATGTGCATGCTTCAGCCTGACGGCGCTCGCGTTACTACTGTCCCGGTGCGTGACATAGAGGGGGCGGTACACCTGGAAGTCGGATGTAGGTGGGCACTATTTAATGCGGCCTGTCAAGCCTCAGCAATCGCCTCTTTCCTGATGAAGCTGGAGCCACTGTGATCTATTCTTTAGCGAACCGTACCCCCATCCTTGAGAAAAGAATACCACAAATACCAACGTACTCCCATCCTGGGGAAAGAATACCACAAGTCCTTTGTTCATTTATTCACACAAGAGGTGCATTTGGTCCTTTCTCCCATAGTATGAATGCATTTTCATTTTTATTTTTTATTTTTTAAATGGAATTGAGGCAAATCTAAGTCTCACGGGTGCCAATCACTGCTCCCTCCTTGCTTAAGTTGATTCCGTGGGTTTTTAGTGCCACCCGGGGTATAATAACTAATTGATGCATCTACCTGTCAAACAAAAACACTGACAGGCTGACTGTTCTCCAAATGAACAAGGCCTGGATTGACCCCGACTTCTCAACCCCAGCAGATAACAGCAGCTGAACATAAAGCCAATTCAAATGTTCTTTTTTTTCCTGGTGTATTCCCGTGTACTCCTTCCCATCGCAAATATGGGTATACAGTTCATTTTTTTATTTTTCTTGTCCTCTTCCTCCACCACCATATCCACAGAATCATCATCTGGCACTCGCTCATAATTTTTAGAGGGCCACCAGGTAAGACTAAATACATTTTTAGAGTTCCAGCAGCTACTCCATACTCGTAATTTTGGAGGGGCCAGCAGGCAGCTCACACTCATAATTTTTTGGTGGACCAGTAGGTAATCCTCAATAAATTTTTAGAGGGACAGCAGCCGACCCTCACGCATAATTTTTGCAGCGTCAACAAGCGGCCCTTGCTCAAACATTAGAGTTGGCCCTCACTTAGAATTGAGCGAGTACCTAACTATTCATACTAGCTATACTCATAACAAGTACTGTCTAATACTCGTGTATTCATTCCAAATAGGGTGTGCAATGCAAGTCAATGGGGGAAAACTAGCAATGTAATGTTAACCCGAATGCTGCACTATTCATGCGAGTAGCGAATAGTGCGCAATTTGGGTTACTCGTTACATTGCGAGTATTCCCCATTGATTTGCATTGCACATGCTATTTGGAAGAAATATGCGAGTATTAGACAATACTCGTTATGCATATACGGTAGTTAGGTACTCGCTCAACTCTACCCTCACTTACAATTTTTAGAGGTCTAACAGCTGGCCCACACTCATAATTTTTGGAGGGCCAGCTGGTGGCCCTCACTCGTAATTTTGAAGTGTCAGCAAACGGCGTTCACTCATAATTTTTATCTGGCCAGCAGCTGGCCCTCATGCAACTGACAAATCTTTGAGGAATGAACCAAAATGGTGAGCGGCTATGATGCCCTAAGTAGCGTAACCATCCCACTTCTGTGTCTACTCAAACGCTCCCTGCTCTCAATTAAAGAGGAAGCTTTGCATATGGACTTTGTGAAGGTGGAGAGAGTACACAAGTTGCTCAATTGTTGCATATCTTGACTGCTTGCCCTAGAAAAGCTGCCGTTTAGACTTGTGGACTTTGAGGCATTCCACAACCTGATGGCAGTGGCCGTACTGCGATCCCCAGCTGCCAATATATTACCAAAGCAGTTAGTTTGCAGCTGAAGTATACCTATAGAAGGACTGTAAAGCAATATACCCTGACTATATGCCTCTAATACAAAACTATCCCTCATCTATCAGCTATCCTTACTCTGAATGCAATAGTGATATTAATAGGGAAATGAATAGATGTCGGCCTGAAAAGATTTTTGTTTTAGGTTACAGCAGCAAGTACTGTAAGAATAAAATCCCTGCCTACAGGCCTCTATACACTATCCTTTCTCCTGCAGCTTTCCCTACACTAAATGCAGCTAAGAGCAGTATTATTAGAGAATAGAAAAGATTTTTATGTAGCAACAACAAGGTCTGTAGGGCTAGAATCCCTGCCTACAGGCCTCTAATACACTATCCCTTCTAAAGAAATTTGCCCTACACTAAATGCAGCTAAAAATGGTATTATTAAATAATAGATATTTTAGATACTAGTGTAAGTCATGTACAAGGTGGGCTCCTCTGTATACAGCAACACCATGCACCAGGAAAGAGACTCTAGGCAGTTGGATTGATAAATGATTGCTTTACTTTACCAAAACAAAAAAACATGCATAAAACAGAAGAACATAAATACAAGGCCTAAGGCCGACACCCCTGTGCTGTGCCACCCATAACGGCGACTTATGTCGCCTTCTCACCAACCTTTGCCTAACCAAGGGACTGTCTGAACGGTCGTCTAATACCTAGTAATCCCTCTGGGATACAGGAGTAATTGTGTGTGTGTGTGTGTGCGTGTGTGTGTGTGCGCGTGTGTGCGTGTGTGTGTGTGTGTGTGTACACGCTCAACCAGTGGTGGTTGAGCTTGTACCAGTCTAACTTTACAACTTATCTACCTAAACATAAACAAATCCCATAAACCTCCTGAATACCCTTAATTGCTGAAGCCTCACAGAGAAGTGAGGAAGGCAAAAGTGGGAAGGCAAACCACACAGCTCAGAAACACAGTTCTGGAAATCTTATAAAGCGTCAGTCAATGCAAACATGTGGCGCTGTCCCTTTAAGGTTTTAAATGTAAACGTAAACTGACACAGCAGAGCCAGCAAGTGTTACTGTGTGTGTCTATAGTCGGGCTGAACAGATAGGTTTTTTGGTACCAAAACATAAAGTGTAGCGTGCACGTGGTCCTGGGCCCAGCCTATCGTATCCAGGTACTACAGTGTCCAGCTGCCATAATAAGAGATTTGGAGTTCCTCTCATGGTGACCAGTATAGCCAGCACCTTCAGAATGGTGATCTCCGGCACAGGATGCTGCTCACATGCATCACAGTCCTCCTCGCTAAACTCCAACACGAATCTTCTCCCAATTCACCTAAATATTTCTGTGGCGGCTCCTCAGCCCTCGAAGTCCAGTGAGAAGTCCGTTGAGATGTTGCTATAGTAACTAGTTGAATGCAGATGCAAAACAGCGGCCTCTTGTGGCTGGTCAGTAACTATGCATACAATGAACAGTAAATAAGTGTCTGCAGAATTTCACAGTGGATAAAAGGTCACTAATACACTCTCACCTTCTCACATGCCACACCACTTGAGGTTGACGCCCCTGACATACCTCCCCAAATCAACTCATGCTGTACATAGCACTGTGGAGGAACACCTGCTGGTCCTTCACAGCTGTGGAACATCCACCTGCTCTGGGACATTATCTGATGGGAGAGCTGTAGGTGGTATAACACTTTTTCTAGGAGGCAAGACCATGGTCATGGGGCTTTCAGGCTGTGAAGGAGTGGGTACAACCCACCAGTTAGCATCCACTGGGAGTTACACTCCCACCACTTCAGGGTTCGCTGTCGCCTCTGCAGGAGCGGGATCCTCATGTTACGATGGAGATTTATGGTCGGACCCCCAGTTCCCACTCCCAATTCATTTAAATATTTCTGTGACGGCTCCTTTCTGTTACGCACACCGTTCTCACTTTCCCTGCAGCTCGTATACACCGACTCCTGAGTCCTCAAAGTCCAGTCGAGAAGTTCATTGAGATGTTGCTATAGTAACCAAACAGTCGAATGCAGATGCAAAACAGCGGCCTGTATAATTTCTATAATTTCTCCAGCAAATTGTACTATACTAAATGCAGCAAAGAGCGGTATTATTAGAGAATAGGATAGATTTTTTTTAGGTAGTAGCAGCAAGGTCTCGGCAAGGTCTCTAAGGCTAGAATTCCTGCTTACAGGCCTCTAACACACTATCCCTTCTCCAGCAGCTTGTTGTACATTAAATACAGCTATTAGCAGTATTATTATAGAATTAGTCCTGAAAAGGACCGTTGGTTTAATGTTGCATCAACAGGTACTGTAACGCTATAACGCACTGTCCCTTCTCCACCACAACCTCTCCCTACACAATTTCCGTGTACAGTGAGCCAAGCATGGCATCACCATGTCTTATAATGACCCAATGAAGCGATGCGGCAGGCAAATCACAGTAATGCCAGTAGCCAATATGGCTATGCCATTACTGTGAATGGCAGGCAATTCCCACATATTCAGTGGCTGAAAAAAAACTAAAAAAACATGAAACGTGGGGTGGGGACTCAACCATGGTACCCAAGTACCAGGATACTTGACCAAGTATCGAGCATCTCCAGCACCCAGCACCGAGCAGGGCCAAGCAACCTCGCTCATCACTAACCAGGAACGTTTTAAGCTCTACTAATAAAATAGTGATATTTTATATCCAAACGACGGGATTCATTGGCAGTAGACTGCAAGTTGTCATTGTGCCAACTTGATAGGTAAAGATGGTTGACCTCGGGGAGATCAACATCCAACACCACGGAGACACCATCACGTGTTTCTCAATGCAGTGACACTAGAACAAGGCCCCCTGGGAAAATATGCAAAACAAGAATGCCGCGGAGACACCATCACTTGTTTCTCAACGCTGGCAGGAAACTAGCCAGGTCTTTCACCGGGAAGGAACAACCACGGGAAGGGCAGTCTCCAGTCAAAGAAACCGCCTATACCAAAACATGATATCCATCCACAGACAGCTGTTTTGGGGTATTTGCCCCTCATCAGTGTGGAGTAGGAAACTGCAAACTTGAAGCAGAGAACTTTTACTTGTCAGGTAGAACTTTTTTAATGTTGAGCATGAGCTGCAATACATTAATATATTGTATGTATACTATACTGGAAGATATTATTAGTTTACATTATCTTTTTTTAAAGCCTTTTAAGTCACTGACAAAATGTTTCATAGATTTGTAACTCATTTAACTTTTGGACAAACTCCAGAATGTTTCTAAAAGTCCATTGAATATGTATACACAATGGTGATTCTACAGTCAGATATGTAATATCATTATAAGATAGAACATGAAAATGTATGCAGAAACTACATTGGGGCGGGTTTAAGATAATAGCCGACTGTAACAAGCACTTTTACAGTTTGACAGCTTAGACAGGTTTTGCCTGTTGCAAAACTCAGCAAAGAAATAATAGAAGAGCCGAACAGATAATTAACGCGTGAGAGGGACGGCAGCTGGAAGTGGATTAAGCACAAAATCTCTGCAACAAGATATTTTCTATTGTTTTCCTACACTGGAATTGCTACAAATTTCAAAGAAATGCCGGAAGGAGAAATTATTGAGTTTCTGACTATTTCCTTAGCCAGGATTTCTGGTAAGTTCATATGAATAATATAATATATATCTCCCATATATAATACAAACAAAGAATGGAAATGAGTTATCTTGTGCATTACACACAATTGTCTGCATGTTGAATGTGTAAATAATGCTCACTCTACATTGTGAGTGGTTTATGTTTTCTAGGACTTTACTGATCCCATCTCTAGCAATAGTGATGAAAAAGTTAAAATAAACTTTGAGCCCACTAGCAAACCAGTTCTGCTCCATTCTTAGTGTAAACCATGGAGATAGTAGTCCTACAATCCATGGAAAAAGAAATGAGCGAGTCACCCAATATTGAAGTGAAACAAAAGAAGATGGAAGGACCTAAGGCTATTAAAAGCTTATATGTTTCCATGTAGGTCAATTATCACTCACGTTGCACTTTTGTTTAACACACCTGCAATTTTAGTGGCAAAAAAATGATACGACTAATAATCCTACAACGCAACCAATTTTTGTTTTAACTTTTTTAACTTTTCCCCTTACTCTAGATCATGAAACAAATGGTGTCATTCAAAACTACTATCCCTCATGTAACACAAAGCTCTCATACGTCTATGTCAGCACAAAAATGTAAAAAAGTTATGACTATTTAAAAAGGAAAGGAAAAACCTTAAAATTTGAAATAGTCAAGCTTTTTTTAACTTTTGCATTGACATAGAAGTATGAGGGGGCTTTTTTTTTTGCAAGACGGATAGTAGTTTTGAATGACACCATTCGTTTTATTATAAAAAAAAAAAAAATCCAATTGCGATTAAATGAGGAAAAAAAATAGAAATGTTGTCGTTGTTTGGGTTTTATTTTTATGGCGTTAAAAATGACTTGGAAACACAATTCTCCAGGTCAGTACGATGACGGGGATATAACACAGGAATAAATATAAATTACTGATTCATTGCCTTCAGAAAATTCAGAATGTTGTAAAAAAACATTTTTTGTGTCTGAGATCCGTAACTTTGCTATCAAAGGAGTTCAATGGGGGCTTGTTTTTTTGTCAGGTGAGTCGGTGTTTTTGCTTATACAATTTTGGGTGCAAATTATGTTTTGATCGCTTCTTATTTCACTTATTTGTAGCCACTAGAAAGACACAATTCTGGCAGTTTTTTTTCTTTTTAAAGTGATCACTGCTGTGCTTAATGAATTTAATATTTTGATACCATGGCTCCATCCAATTTACGTTAGGGGGAGGGTTGATGGGTGTCCAAATTAACATCCAAACTGGCTCACGCTGCTTAAATGCCACCATGGCTTAAGTCACATGTGTGTGTGACTCACAAGCAGATTGCATCTCCTGGACTGGCCGTGGCTCTCCTGTCAGGAGAGCCGCCGGCTGGTCTGTGTTATGCGATGCGATCCTCTTGCGAGTGACACGCAAGTGTCACTCCACCGTATCAGTAAGGTCCCTTTCACAAATTTGTATAAAACATTTACATGAAAAAATGGTACCGGTACCATCAATATGTCTTCTGTGTCCCATCAGTGTGTCATCAGTGATCCATCAGGGAGCCATCAGTGTGTCATCCGTGTGCCATCAGTGTGCCATCCACGTGTCACCCATGTTTTTCCGGTATGGATAAAGAAAGAACGAAAGAAAGGAACAATGAATGAAATTACAAATCTTCTCCTATACTTTGCAATGTTAAACATGTACAGCACACACATGGCACACGGATGTCATCTGTTTGCTGTACTTGCTTTTCACCGACCCATATACTCTTAATGACCCTAGTTATCCATGCTGCCATAAAAAAACTGACATGTTACCTTGTGGGTCACACGGACACATGGTCTGTCTGAAAACACGGACATGTGAAGATCACCATAGGTTAAAGTAGACCTATAATAAAAATAGATGCCACATGTACTAGAAACATGTACATGTGAAGGAGGCCTGATTGACAACAGTGTTTAAGATGTTAAACGTAACTATTATAAAGAGATGCCAGCTATACAATATAGCTGCATCTGCCATTTGTGGAGCAGGCTCTGCTTCTGACATGGCTATAAAAGTCCCAGACAAGCTCCATGGTGTAGTAGTACGTGTCCAAGTTTGGAGTTCAGGTGCTGTTCGTATGCTAATAAGGTTTGTTGAAAGGTTGCAGCACAGGCAATCAACAAGCTTTATTGCATAAAGAAAATGCTTGTAAGTTTCTGTGAAAAATAAAGAAAAAAATAAAAAAATGACATGGGCTCCTGCCTATTTTTGAAAACCATCTCAAGGGAAGCAGATAATCGTGGGCTGTTGCAGCTGTCTGCTTTACCTTCGCTGGCTATCAAAAAATGAGGAAACCCCATGCTGTTTTTTTTAATTATTTATTAAATAATTTTAAAAAAATGTCTCGAGGTCCCCTTATTTTTGATAACCAGCCAGGGTTATTTGGCCCTTACCAACCTAAAAATAGCAGCCCACAACTACCCTAGATCCCTCAATTCTGGCACTTTGCCTGGCTCTTCCCGATTGCCCTGGTACAGTGGTAATACTTTTGGCGTTGATGTCAGCTGTGAATTGACAGCTGCCATCAAGCCCAGGGATTAGTAGTGGATAGGTGTCTATTAGACATTCTCATTAGCAACCGAGCAAGTGTTGAGTTAAAAAACACACACAGGAAAAAAAAGTTTATTTGAATAAACATTCCCCCACACTCCCTCCTTCATAATTTTGTTAATTAAAAAGAAATCCTCAAAGATCTGAATTAATTCAATGGTAAGTGTAATGTCCGCCCATGATGCCCATCTATTCCTATGGAGTTTCATTCTGAGAATGTTCTCAAAACGATGCTCCATTGGTCACTTATGGTCAGAGGCAGACCCAGAAATTCCGTGTTTGTTGCTGACTGGCAGTGACCTATGAATCCTCATTCTGAGAACGTTCTCAGAACAAATCTCCATAATATTCAATGGGTGTTATGGGACTTTACACCACTGAATTATGTTGGAACGTTGAGGATTTAGTTTCAATCAATAAGTTGCCAAACGAGGTAGTGTGGGGAGTTATTCCCCAATTAGATCAGAATTTCGAGGTTTTTTTTTAATTCAATAAGTTGGTGAATGATGGAGTGTTTATTCAAATAAACAATTTGTTTTCCTGTGTGTGTGTGTGTGTGTGTGTGTGTGTGTGTGTATGTATGTTTTTTATCTCTACACTTAACTCTACAACGGGGGAGAGGGTATCTGTTAGATGCTTATCCATTACTAACCCCTGGGCTTGATGTCAGCTGTCAATTAACAGCTAACATCGACCCCACAAGTATTTCCACAATTGCCGATGCACCAAAGTAATCGGGAAGAGCCAGGTAAAGAGCCATAATTGGCATATGTAATGGATATGCCACTTCTGTGGCAGCTGTAGGCTGCTATTTTTAGGCTGGAAGAAGCCAAATAACCAAAGACCTTCCCAGAATGATAATACCCATCTATCTGCTTTACCTTGGCTGGTGATCAAAAATAGTGTGGAGACCACAACATTTTTGTAATTATTTATTTAAATAATTGGGGGAAAAAAAACAGCATGGGATCCACTCTATTTTTGATAACCAGCCAGGTTAAAGCAAAATACCGAGGCTGCAGCCTGCAGTTGTCTGCTTTACCTGCACTGATTATCAAAATAGGACCCCAAATATATTTTTTTTATTTATTCCATATACACATTTGTTTTCGGGGCAATTATCCCCATTTTGCTTCCTTTTGCAGCCCACTGGTCTTTATTATGACCAATTTACAGCCATTTTAGAACACAGAAGTTCGAGTCCTCTTTGACTTATATGGGGTTTGGTGTCTGGGGTCAAGTTTGGATCAAGTCCGGGTCCTGATCTGAACTTTGAACTGAACAACTAAAGCTTGTCCGAACGCTGTGAACCTGAACTTTGACGGGTCAGCTCATGCCTACTGGCCATTCCATAAAAAAACAGAATATATGTGGTACAATGTTGATCAGAGTTGTGCTATCAAAATACATAATGATTACTCTTAAGGCTGCTTTACACGCAACGACATTGCTAGCGATGTCGCTCGTGAAAGCACGCACCCCCATCGTTTGTGCGTCACGGGCAAATTGCTGCCCGTGGCGCAAAATATCGCTAGGAGGCGTCACACTAAACTTACCTTAAAAACGACGTCGCTGTGACCACCGAACAACCTCTTCTTTAAGGGGCCGGTTCGTTCGGCGTCACAGCAACGTCACCATGCAGAACTCCAATAGCAGCGGAGGGGCGGAGAGGAGGCGCTGGATCATCACTCCCATCTCATTGCCGGAGGACGCAGGTACGTTGTTGTTTGTCGTTATTGGGGTGTCACATGTAGCAATGTGTGCTGCCTCAGAAACGACGAACAACCTGCGTCCTAAACGAGCAACGATATTATGGAAATGAACGACGTGTAAACGATCAACGATATGGTGAGTATTTTTGATCGTTAACGGTCGCTCGTACGTGTCACACGCAACGACGTCGCTAACGAGGCCGGGTGTGCATCACAAATTCCGTGACCCCAACGATATGTCGTTAGCAGCCTTTAATCTCCAGTATATATATATATATATATATATATATATATATATATATATATACATAAAGCAGAAAATCTGTGTGTTGTAGCTAGAGATGAGCGATGTTCGAGGCTCGAGGTTCGCCAATTTCATGTTCAAGTGATTTTGGGGGGTGTTTGAGACGTTCGCCGAACTCGAGCCTTTTGCTAAAAGCTCGACAGTTTGAGTAACGTTCGAGAACGGTTCGATCAACAAAAAGCCTAGCTAGTTACTAGCTGGCTTTTCACTGTAATAGTGTGTCACAGTGCGGGGGGGACGGGGTTTAGATCAGTGCTGCTGCTGAGCTGAGTGCTGAGAAAATGCCAATCGCCATTTTTTTTTTTCCCTAACCGGGCGTACAGTAGGGCGGGCCAGGCTGTGAGCAAATCACAGAGACACACACTGCAAAGTGGATTTATGCCAGACAAGCAAGGGCATGTGTCATAGGCTGTGCATGTCACATGTCCTTGCCTTATAAGACACGGCCATTTTCCCCGTCGCCGCCATTATCTCTCTGCTGCAAGTGGGTGACAGTCACCGCTGCTGCTGTGTGCGCTATAGAGATACAGTGCAATCTACACAGCGCTTTAGGGATTAGGGACTACTGGTTATTTCAGCCCTTTTCAGGGCTGATTTACAGGTGTTCATAGCCATAGCTGCTAGGCAGGTCCGTGCAAACGCTGTGTAGGGCTTTAGATAACAGCGTCTGGCTACCTCAGCTCAGGCAATTCCCTGCTGCATTTTTTCATTAGCAGGGATAGAAAGTGAGGCTCCTTTGCGGTCCTGCTACCCACAGAACCCGTGCATTCTACCCACCTGCCCATTTTAGCCATGCTATTTTATTTCCCCAAAGAGCTGACACTTTTTGTGGCATCCTAAAAGTGTCTGGAATACTAAGTTAGTGTTCCTTTGCTGTCCAGTGACCCACAGCACCCGTGCATTCTACCCACCTGCCCATTTTTGCCCTGCTATTTTATTTCCCCAAAGAGCTGACACTTTTTGGGGCATCCTAAAAGTATCTGGATTACTAAGTTAGTGTTCCTTTGCTGTCCAGTGACCCACAGCACCCATGCATTCTACCCACCTGCCCATTTTTGCCACACCATTTTATTTCCCCAAAGAGCTGACACTTTGTGTGGCATCCTAAAAGTATCTGGATTACTAAGTTAGTGTTCCTTTGCTGTCCAGTGACCCACAGCACCCGTGCATTCTACCCACCTGCCCATTTTTGCCACGCTATTTTATTTCACCAAAGAGCTGACACTTTTTGGGGCATCCTAAAAGTATCTAAATTACTAAGTTAGTGTTCCTTTGCTGTCCAGTGACCCACAGCACCCGTGCATTCTACCCACCTACCCATTTTTGCCACGCTATTTTATTTCCCCAAAGAGCTGACACTTTTTGTGGCATCCTAAAAGTGTCTGGAATACTTAGTTAGTGTTCCTTTGCTGTCCAGTGACCCACAGCACCCGTGCATTCTACCCACCTGCCCATTTTTGCCACGCTATTTTATTGCCCCAAAGAGCTGACACTTTTTGTGGCATCCTAAAAGTGTCTGGAATAATAAGTTAGTGTTCCTTTGCTGTCCTACTACCTACAGCACCCGTGCATTCTACCCACCTGCCCATTTTTGCCACGCTATTTTATTTCCCCGAAGAGCTGACACTTTTTGGGGCATCCTAAAAGTGTCTGGAATACTAAGTTAGTGTTCCTTTTCTGCCAAGCAAGGTACACCACATGTGCATTCTACACTCCTCTCCATTTCTTCTACGCAATTTTAATTTCCAAAAGTGCTGACACTTTAAGGGGCATACTACAATTGTCTGGGATACTACCTTACTGTTCCTTTGCTACCAAGCAAGGTACACCACATGTGCATTCTACACTCCTCTCCATTTCTGCTACGCAATTATTAACTGCAGGTAGTCCAGCCAATCTGTGACGAAGGTGCAAGCGTGGATATAATGTTGCCTTCATCCAAAGGTGGTTCTCTCGATGTCTGACAGAGCTCAACACCACCAGCTGTTTCCACTTCCAAAACAACTGACGACATGACAATCACACTCCCTGTTGCGGGTAAAGGGGTGGAAGGTCAGCGTGAAAAAGCATGTGTGACTGCTGTCCCCACAGTCACAGAAGATGAAGAGCACGCAGATGCCATTGATGGGGCACATGGTGGTTGCACAGCCCCGCTAGGCCGCATTGTAGCATAGTGACCTTTCCACTGCGACTTATGCTTCATTTAAAGTAGTGTACAGGGTGGGCTCCTCAGTATACAGCAAAACTACACACTAGGAAAAGGACTCTAGGCAGTTGGGTTGATAAATGATTGTTTAACGTTCCCAAAACAAACAATAAGAACCATGCATAAAACTGAAAGAATAGAACAATCTATTCACAATTCCGAAAGCCTACACCCCTATGCTGTGACAACCGTAATGGCGATTTTTACCCCCTGCTCACCAACTTTTGCCTAACCAAGGGACTGTCTAAATAGTTTCCTACTACTTGGTAATCCCTCTGCGTAGCAGGAGTAATTGTGTGGGTGTGTGTGCGAACACGACTTACCAGTATCGCATCACAAGAGCTTACAACTTATCTACCTAAACATAGACAAAACCCATTACCACCCTTGAATACCCTTGTTAGCTGAAGCCTCACAGATAAGGCAGATGGTAACAGTGTGAATACAAACCACATAGCTCAGCAACACAGTCCTGGAAATCTTGTAAAGCAACAGTCAATGCAAACATGTGTCGCTGTCCCTCTATGATTTTAACTGTAAGTGACAATTTGACAGTGCAGAGGCAGCAAGTCTTATTGTCTATATAGTCGGCCTAACCAGAACAGATATGTGTTTTACTAAGAAAACAAAGTGTTGAGTGCACGCATTACTGTCTGGGCCCAGCCTATCGTACCCGGGTACTGTGGAGTCCAGTTGCCATAAATACAAACTTTATGCTCCTCTCACGGTAAACAGTATAGACAGCACCGGAAGAATGTCGGTCTGTGGCACAGGATGCTGCTCACAGGCGTTACGGTCCTCCTCACCAAACTACAACACGACTCCCCTCACAATTGACCGAAGTGTTTCCGCGGAGGCTCCTTGCTGTAATACACACCTTTAGCTTTTCCTTCTGTTCATAGACAGCATCTCCTCCGCTCTCCAAGTCCACAGCCGAAGACTGTTTTGCTATTGCTATAGTGACCAAATAGACAAAGGCATATGCAAAAGAACAGCTGCCCCTTGTGTGCAGTCTGCAACAATGCATGCAATGAATGGCAAATAAGCATGTTGCATTGACAGTGGATAAAGCTGATCAATACACCCTCACACTATCAATTCATGTGACACATCTGACACTTCATGGACAAAGTACTCTAAGGGGTACTTTGCACGTTGTTACATCGCTACTGCGATGTCGTCGGGGTCAAATCGGAAGTGGTGCACATCCGGCGCCAGTAACGACGTCGCAACTCGCAACGTGTAAAGCCTAGATGCACCGATAACGATCACAAAAGCGTCATAAATTGGTGATCTGTGTAGTGTCAGTCATTTTCATAATTTCGCTGCAGCGACAGGTACGATGTTGTTCCGGCTATGCGGAAGGAAGGTGGGCGGGATGTTTACATCCCGCTCATCTCCGCCCCTCTGCTTCTATTGGCCGCGTGCCGTGTGACGTCGCTGTGACGCCGCACAACCTGCCCCCTTAGGAAGGAGGCGGGTCGCCATCCAGAGCGACATCGCAGGGCAGGTAAGTGCGTGTGAAGCTGCCGTAGCGATAATGTTTGCTATGGCAGCTATCACAAGATATTGCATGTGCGACGGGGGCGGGTACTATCGCGCTCGGCATCGCTATCATTGGCTAGCGATGTCGCAGCGTGCAAAGTACCCCTAAGTATTGAGTTTTTGGCCTCTACTTAGAGATTGGTGACAAATCTTACAGATGACATAACTTGGGTGATCCTTTGCGATGTCAAAAAAGCCCCAGGCTAAACAAGGCTTACAGTCCATGCGACCTGCAGAGCCACCACGACTTCTGCTCAGAAGCAGAGTTATGCCTGAAGATTCAGTTGTTGACGTGCTTCCAGTACTTTTTCTCTCTCCAGGAAGACGGAACGTAACCTCGTTGTCAGTAGCATCCTCCACCTCCTCTGCTGACCTCATCGACTGGCTGACTTTGGCTTCACAGTAAGTGGGGTCTCCAACCTCATCATCACCCTGTGTTTTCACTCCCCTCGTCCTGAGTCCTCCGAGCCAACCTCTTCCTGCCCTGACCGAATAGTAAAGTTGTCGTTCCAATCAGGTATCTGAGTCTCATCAGCATGTTCCCCATTGTCTCCACCAGGAGGATTTATAGTTTGGGAATGAGGGTGTACATTATGCTCAGCATCTTCTTCATCGGGGCCTGGATCTGACTCACAAAGCTTCTGGGCATCAGTGCAGATAATTTCCTTGTCTGGACTCACAGCAGCTTTGGAGCAGACCTCTGATTCCCAGGCTATAGTGTGACTGAACAGCTCTGCATTCTCAACTATCTCTGTTACCCCATACTCAGCAGGGCTGGTTGAAACTTGAGAGCTGTTAGGAAGCAAGTGCGATTGGGTTGACACCACAGAGAAATGGAGTATTTGGGATATTGAACTTGAGGTGGAGGAGAGGCCACTTTATGGAGCACTTGAGATCCATTGAAGCACCTGCTGTTTTGGTGCCTAATCTACATTTGGTTGCAATGGTCGTGTCTGTGAAAAAAGGGATCATATCAGATTATCCATGGGAAGAAGTACACTTCTTGTTTTGGTTGGTAGTTGGTGTTACGAATTGGTGCCGCCGTAGACGCTTGCAGCCGGCTACGGTTCCATCCAGTTGCGGCCAGGCGTCAGCTGCCATTTTTTGGCCATGCCTCGGGTCGGCCAGCTGGCTGCTTTCTCCTCCACGTATAATGTGGAGAGGCGGCTAGTGCACATGCGTGTGTCAATTTACCCCACCCACAGCCTAAGTCCAGTGTTTCGCCTAGTGAGTATGCTGAGCCTGACTGTGCCATTCCTGAGGCTAAGTCCTCAGTTCGGGCTACAGCGCATGCTCCCACACTTAGTTTGAAAAGCCTCTTTGCACAGGTAGTTGGACTCCGTGCCGTGTGTAAGTCCAGTGTTGTGCCTAGAAAGCATGCAGAAGCTGATAGTCTGTTTTCTGAGACTGTTTTCAGGCAAATGAGCATGCTCAGGCACTTAGTGCATCAGAGGCTAGGTCCATTAAGGAACTCACTGGCCATGTCCGTGAAGTGGCAGTCCATGATAGTCCAGAGGGCATCAGGTGTCCTGATGATGTGGCCACTCCGGACTGGCTCGCAAATGCCTGCCCCAATGATTTGGCACCTCATCATTGTTCGTCAGATGATGACTGGTGAGGTGTTTGGGGCGTGGCTGCCATGCGGTCATCATTGAAGTGGCGGTTACAGATAGGCCACTGGTTATGTCACTGATGATGTGGCACTCTGCTATTGGCTCATGGAGGTGCATTGTGGTCCACCCTGGGTTGGGGCGGACCCAGGTTAGAAAAGGGGCTGGAGACAACAAGGAGGTGCGCAGTCTTCTATTATGCTCAGAAAGAGCACACCTCCATGTGTTTAACCCATTGTGGCTTTAGGCCAGAGGTAGGCAGGGATAGGGCGTCGGTGCAGGCTGCCACCACACTTGGTAACGCAGAACGGTTAAGACCAGCTCCTGTCCTACCAGTCATGCTAGTGCAGCCCAGTGGCATTAACTGGGCTGCTGCTGCTGCGCCTGCTGTCCACAGGTGTGCCCCATACGCACACGGACAGCGTACCCAATAGCCCCTGTGTTGTTAATAGGGAGTTCCTGGGCTGGGTGTGTGGACTCTGTGACGCTAACAGGGTTCACAGTCTCCAGATCCAAGTGTCGTCTAACTCGGTTCAGTCTACTATTAGTTTCAGAGCCACCCAGCTCTGTATCCTCCGCCTAACCTTCGTGTTGCCAGCATCTCCTTTTCCATCTGTGAGCATGGTGGACCCCGACTGGTGATTGGGATATATACCACCTTATCCTAATCTGCCAGCCCCCCCATAACAGATGGTGTTTCTTCAGCAGATGTTACTGTTGCTTAACCACCAAACCCACGGACACACATTTTTTTTCTCCTTTCCAACACACCTGTTCCCCTTTCCACCAGCATATGGCCTTTTGTCACTCAGTTTGTATATTTACAAATTTGCAACTCTGCAGGGACACCATACTCAACGCCATCTCAGCACAGCAGCCAGCCCTCGGTTCCTCAGATGTGGACAAATAAAAGACCATTTCCTCCTAGCCATGGCAAAGCATTGAGATTCACTCTGTGCAGCACTGGTGTTTAGTGGAAAAGCCGAGCTAAGATTGCGTACCTGCTTCTGCTGATACTCCTGCATACGTGCGTCCCTTTCTATGGCAGGAATTATTTCGCCAAATTTTGTCTTGTACCGGAGATCTAACAGTGTGGCAACCCACTAGTCAGCATTACTTCGAATTTGGACAATCCGAGGGTCATGTTGTAGGTAGTGCAGCAAGAAGGCGCTCATGTGTCTTGCGCATCCAGGAGAACCAAGTCCTTGCTGTGTTGGTGGCGGAGAGGTGAGAATCATGCCTCCTTCCTCTGCCGTCTCTCCCCAACCTCGCACAACCAAAATGTGAGCAAGCTGTCCCTCATCTGCTCAGTCTTCCATGCCCATCGCCAGTTCGTCCTCCATTTCTTACTGGGCTCCTGCACCTTCCTCAACAGTTAGGCTGATACTATGTGCCCTTGTTAATCCCTCTCCCCCACCGTCCCATGCCTGCCGCCTTGGTGCTGCTGACCGTCTGGACATTGTAGGTCTTGTTATCCCTTCAGCATATGACTCCTCCTGTACTTCCTCCCATTGCTCTTGTCCCACCACCTGGACTATGAATGCTTTTTAGAGTGTGCTCCAGCATGTAGACGACCAGAATTGTCATGCCGATAATGGCAACGTCAGCGCTAAACATCTTCGTCGCCATTTGTAAACTTCGAAGAAGGGTGCATAGGTCCTTGATCTGAGAGCACTCCAGCAGCGTGATCTGCCCCACCTCTGGATCTCTTTAGCACAGACTATACGTCATAACGTATTGCAGCAGGGCTCGCCGGTGCTGCCACAGACACTGTAACATGTGCAGATTCAAATTCATGCGTGTCGGCACATCGCATTTCAGGCGGTGAACCGCCAGACCGAAAGACTTCTGGAGCAATGCAAGTTGTTGAGCTGCTGGGTGTAAAAGGATAAGGCACAGCCAATATAGTGGAGGTATATCGAGCTGCACTTGTTGGTTTCCAAACCGTAAGTCAATCAAATAGGTACAAGGCACTCTCAAGGGTTAATTTTCATAAAATTAATTCCAAAATAGTCTTAAACATGTGACGTTTCAGCCACTAGGTGGCCTTCATCAGACAACTGGTATCATAAACTGGCCAAAATTGGAGTGTCAAGGCAACGGTGTCCACCGCTATGCTGCATAGCGGTGGACACCATTGCCTTGACACTCCAATTTTGGCCAGTTTATGTCACATGTTTAAGACTATTTTGGAATAAATTATATGAAAATTAACCCTTGAGAGTGCCTTGTACCTATTTGGTTGAGCTGCTGGGTGTGACCGGTGGAAGTGAGCACATAGCGAGCGTGGCCGCTGCAGAAGGCCATGTAGGCCGGGATGGTGGTTTAAAAATTGCTGGACAACCAGGTTCAACACGTGAGCCATACAAGGCACGTGTGTCACATTGCACTGACGAAGGGCCGCACCCAGGTTTGCATCATTGTCGCACACAGCTTTTAAGTCACCACCGGAGTCCGCTCCAGCAACTTGTACTACGAACGCCAGGTGACACCGTGTTCCTTTCGTAGATAGTGCTGATGATGGGAGAGCAGTCGATGCCAGCGGCGCCGGTGGCCGAAGGTTCCGCTCAGCCACTGGGCTGGGTTACCTTGAGATATGCAGAACCACTGGCTGACTGCAGGTGGTGGTTGTCTCACAGCTGAAGTACCATCATTCAGCTACAAACAATGGGAAGACACCACACCCTTTTTAAGCCCCTCCTGTCTGCTGACCACTGCCAGACATAGTTCTGAACTTCTGGTTCCTGTTCCACCCAGTTCTGTTTTGTGATTTTGGGTGCTGACTACCGCTTGTTTCCTGACTAGTCTCCTGCCTGCCTCCTGTATATGTACCTCGTTGCCCGATCCGCATTTGACCTCTGCTTGTTTTCTGATTAAGTCCTGGCCATCCGATTCTGTTCATGTTCCTCAATTCATGGTTTAACCCTGCCTGACTACTACTCTCTCGGACTGCAGCCTTCCACAGGTATTAATCACCTTGGGCCATGTGTAATTCGAAATCCCTGTATCGGTGTTAAAGAGTTTCAGGATTCTGGGGGTCCTGCTTGGTGAGTGGCTTCCCTCTAGCCTATCCTTTACAGCCCATCTGAGTGTGTGGATCCAGGCAGGCGTTACACCGTGCCCTCTGCAGAAGGCCATGTAGGTCAGGATAGTGGTTTAAAAATTGCTGGATAACCAGGTTCAACACGTGAGCCATACAAGGCACGTGTGTCACATTGTCACAGCGAAGGGCCGCACCCAGGTTTGCATCATTGTCGCACCCGGCCTTCCCTGGCTGCTGGTTGAGTGGAGACAGCCATTGATGAAACTCGGTCTCACTCTCCAGAGCTTACTGTCCACAAATCCTCAGCGGTGGGACTCACATTTCCCAGACATTTCAAAGTAAAGATTTGACCACCTGATGCCGTTGAGCTCTGCTGCCAGCATAGTAAGGAGGTGTGCGGGATTACTTGTGCACAGTTACAATGCCGGTGGCCTTACAATACAGGTTTTGAGCGGAGGTTGAGAACCTAGACGAGGTTGAGGAGGCAGAAGCAGTGGAGGAACTTCTATATACAGAGGAAGGATTGACACACAACTCGTGGGGACGGAAAGACTTGTACAGCAGACCCTTCTCCATCTCTCACCATAGTTACCCAGTGCCCAGTCAGCGACATGTAACGCTCCTGTCCATGCTTACTGGTCCAAGTATCTGTGGTGAAATGCACCCTGTCACACACAGAGTTTCTCAAGGAAGCGGTGATGTTATGTGCAACATGCTGGTGTAGTGCGGGCATGCCTTTCTTGGAGAAGGAGTGGCGACTGGGCATCGGCTCTTGGGGCACTGCGATGGGCATAAGGTCTCGAAAATCCTCTGTTCAAAAGGTTGGAAAGGCAGCATTTCTGTAGCCAACAGTTTGCAGATGCTGAAAGTCAACCTCAAAGCCATGTTATGCCCTTCTAAAATCATGTAAAACACAGCAATGGGACTCCAACCACAGTCTCCCTTGTTTCCAAAAGTTGGGCCACACACACACCACTTCACTGGCATCAGTTGTCCCCCAGTTGCAATCTTAAAAAGATGCTTTGCATGAAGCACTCTCAAAAATACACCAGACTTTCGCCTCCCCTGGATGACACAGGTGTAGAAAAGTCCTCTGTGATCCATGACTTTCTCAGCTTGATGAACGTTAGTCTGTCCACATTGTCAGTGGACAGATGCGTGCGCTTATCTGTCAGCACACACCCAGCAGCACTGAAGACACGTTCCGAGAGAACGCTGGCTGAGGGACACGACAAGATCCCCAAGGTGTAAGTGGCGAGCTCAGGCAATTTATCCAGATTGGAAGCCTAAAATGAGCAAGGCTCAAGTTGCACAGTAATGGCATCGATGTTTCCTTGCATATACTCATATATCTGTGTCTCCTCCTCTTTTTCCTCATCCAGCTGTTTTGTTTTCGCATGAGTATTTGTCCTTGTCACTTTACCATGTGTTTGTGGTGTCTTGGGAGTTTGTTACCTTTTGGACACCTTTGAAGGTGTTTTCTATGTGTTTTTAGGTGTTTGTGTTTTTTTCCCATTGTTTTCAATGGGGTTCGAGAGGTTCGTCAAACGGTTCGTCGAACGTTCGTCGAACGGGGCCTCCGTTCGACGAACCGAACTCGAGCCTTCAGAGGTTCGCTCATCTCTAGTTGTAGCCCGTTGAATACAAACCCACAGTTTTCACTCAATTTTAGTGAACTTTTGCATGGCTCTTCTTTAACACCAGACTAAAAATACTGTAAACATTATAACTTGAACTCTCCTCCTCTTCACAAGATTTGGCCCACTGAATTTAGGCTCTAAAGAAATAAAGTAGAAAATGGGTGTCTGCATGTTGAATTCAAAACTACAGTTTTTGCCCAAATTGTCTTAAAGAATTAAAATGATAGCGTCCAAAGAGTCTCTCTTAAAGGGGCAGTAACCTTGTAGTCACTAAGATGGGGCAAGATGATAAATCATTGTAAAGTCTGAAACTAGAGCAACAACTTTCAACAATCAGTTCAGAAGTAACTGGGGCCCTCATTTCTGAGAATTGCTACACAGTAAGATTGTTTTGGTTGCCAATAGTATCTAGAATGCAGTTTTCAGTAATGAAGCTGCTGATATAAAGTAAAAGCTGAGCCCTAATTGGTTGCTATGGACAACTGGAGCAGTCTGACTGTGAGAGTCAGAGTCAGAGTTTTCTTTATTTTCAATTCAGGACTCTGAAAATTGTAGATTCCCATTGAAGGCATCAAAACTATGAATTAAAACATGTGGAATGAAATACTTAAAAAAGTGTGAAACGTCTAAAAATATGTCTTATATTCTAGGTTCTTCAAAGTAGCCACCTTTTGCTTTCATTACTGCTTTGCACACTCTTGGCATTCTCTTGATGAGCTTCAAGACGTAGTCACCGGAAATGGTTTTCCAACAGTCTTGAAGGAGTTCCCAGAGATGATTAGCACTTGTTGGCCCTTTTGCCTTCACTCTGCGGTCCAGCTCACCCCAAACCATCTCGATTGGGTTCAGGTCTGGTGACTGTGGAAACCAGGTCATCTGGCGTAGCACCCTATCACTCTCCTTCTTAGTCAAATAGCCTTACATAGCCTGGAGGTGTGTTTGGGGTCATTGTCCTGTTGAAAAATAAATGATGGTCCAACTAAACGCAAACCGGATGGAATAGCACGCTGCTGCAAGATGCTGTGGTAGGCATGCTGGTTCTGTATGCCTTCAATTTTGAATAAATCCCCAACAGTCTCCCCAGCAAAGCACCCCCACACCATCACACCTCCTCCTCCATGCTTCAGGGTGGGAACCAGCCATGTAGAGTCCATCCAATCACCTTTTCTACAAAGACACGGATCCAAAGATCTCAAATTTTGACTCATCAGACCAAAGCACATATTTCCACTGGTCTAATGTCCATTCCTTGTGTTCTTTAGCCCAAACAAGTCTCTTCTGATTGTTGCCTGTCCTTAGCAGTGGTTTCCTAGCAGCTATTTTACCATGAAGGACTGCTGCACAATGTCTCCTCTTAACAGTTGCTCTAGAGATGAGAAGGTGTGTCCAAACTTTTGTTTTTTTGCATTTGTGGATACAGTATTGTACTCTCTTTCAGCTAAACAATACAGCACATTGCTTATACTGTACCTCCCGTACACCAACATTTCTATTGAAAGCTAAAGTGTAGTTTAATTTGTTTTACATGTCTTTTACTGTACAGTATTTTGTGTTATTGTACTGTAATAATTCTATATGAATACAGTACATTATTTTGTATTACTGTAATAAGTTTGTATAAATACTGTAAATATTTTTGGGTAATGAATCGTCTGCGTTTCAATTATTTCCTATGGGAAAATTTGCTTTGATATAAGAGTAACTTGGTTTAAGAGCACACTCCCAGACCCAATTATATTCGTAATCCAAGGTTCCACTGTGTGTATATATATACAACCTACAATAGCCCTCAGTCCAGTACACCACTGCGCAACCAGCTCTGTCCTCACCTATTGTACCATCACCCATTCCCTGTAGACTGTGAGCCCTCTCGAGCAGGGTCCTCTCTCCTCCTTTACCTGTCTGTTTTGTACTGTTAATGATTGTTGTACGTATACCCTATTTCACTTGTAAAGCGCCATGGAATAAATGGCGCAATAATAATAATAATAATAACTGCTCCCGTGGCCTCTCATTCTACTTCTGCGGCCGCTCCTTAGCCTCATGCATATTCACCGCTTCCCTCGCTCACCAGTATCTGTGATTGTTTGCTGTCAGACCGCACCCCCATCCTGAGTAGCAGTGTCTGACTCTTCTAATCACGAATCCTGTATGTAGGTCTATCATGTTACAAAAATGTATATAAAAAATTGGCATAGGGTTCCCCCATATTATGATATCCAGCACAAATAAAGCCTACAGCTGCAGGCTGCACCCACCGACTGTGCGCTTATCTTGGCTGTGTATCAAAATAAGAGGAACCACATGTGGCTTTTTTGTTTTGTTTTTTTAATCATTTAAATAAATAATTTTTAAAAACGGTGTGCGGTCCCCCCCAATTTTGATACCCAGCCAAGATAAAGTCTGACAGCTGTGGGCTGGTATTCTCATGGTTATTGGGCCCTCCCAGACTAAAAATAGCAGCCTGCAGCCACCTTGGATTGTTGCATCAAATAGACTTTACCGGCTCTTCCCAAATGACCTCGTGCAGTGATAATAAGTAATAAGTAATAAGAGGTCAATGTTAGCTCACAGCTGCCAATAAGCCATAGATTAGTTATGGGAGACATATATGAGACCCCCCCATTACTAATCTGTAAATGAAAAGAAATAAGTTTATTTTAATCAATAGATCTTGGAATGATAATAAGTTCCACAATTAGAAGTGTATAAAAAATGTTCCTGTGCTGAGATAATCATATAAATGTGTCCCTGTATTGTGTAATGGCTATGTCTGACCGTACAGGGACATGGTCTGATCCATTTTCCTTTATTACTCTTTATACAATCATGTGTATATGGCTTTGTCATCTGCATAAACTCCTAGGTATAACCTTGAAATCCTTGTATTAAACCCAAATGCTCTATGAGGCTACTTTCACACTTGCGTTGAACGGCATCCGATGCATTGTGTTGTGTGACGGATGCAACGGATGTGTTGCATATAGTGGCACAACGGATACAACGGATCGTACAAAATAACGCAATCTATTATAGTTTTTTTTCTTGACTTTACACATCTGGGCATGCGCAGTTGTGTAAAGACGGTTGCGTTAACGGAATCTGTCAAATGACGGATTCTAACGTAATCCGCCACCATAGGCGTTCAATATAAAAACAACGGATGCCGACGGAATCCTGCAGGTTGTGGTTTTTTGACACTCCGCCAAGCGCAGAAAAACGCTACATGCAGCGTTCCATCCGCCAGACGGATGCAACGCAGCATCGGCTGACGGATGCAACGCAAGGCCATCCGTTGCTATCCGTAGCTAATAGAAGTCTATGAGGAATAAAACAGTTTCCTGCAACAGTTACCGTAATTCATCATGGCGGCGGATAGCAACGGATGCCGTTCAACGCAAGTGTGAAAGCAGCCTGAGTGAAAAAAGCACATAGTTCTAAGCAGGTTACGAGGATGCAACGTCACAGAAAATGACGACTCAGTGGAATGTATATAATAGGGATTTATTTCACACAAACAAAAAACATAGTGCCTGGAATATTCGTTCGGAGCACCGCGCAGTTGGTGATTATTTCAAACAGGTTACTTTACAGTAGGAGATTCAACTATACAAATGCACAAAGTATAGATACTTATACTTATAGTATAGATATATTTATACTCTATTACTTAAGTTACTAAACAATAGGTATAGTCAATGTTGTTTTAGTTCACTTTCCTTGTCAAAGATGCGTTAGTGTCACCGTTAACTAATAACACAAGTAAGCAGTACACAGGTCCTTATGTAGTCAGGGCAAAATCCCTCAGGCCACAAGTCCAACTTTAGTATGCAACTTTCCTCATTTAGCATGCCTGGACAGGAAGCAACAGCTCATTCGCATCTTCTTCTAGTTATGGTGTTTGGTATTTGGTCTATGGGTTCCTTCTAGAGCCAGTGGTTGGTATTTGGTTTTGGGTTTCCTTCTATAGTCAGTGTTCGATATTCAAACAACAAAGAAAAAAGAAGAAATAGGACCTGTACACCTTTTGTATTAAATTAATGTACAGGTGCACAAATCCGCTATGTTTCCAATAAATAACATATAGTGTATATACGATGTGGCAGCACACTTCAATTAATGAATAAATGAAATATTGCTACATACATTAAAAAGTGTAAGGTACTTAGCGATTTTTGACTACAGCCCTCATTCACCAATTTACATAAAAAAAAAAATGTCCAATGTAATCCATAGCGACACCCCACAACGTTCCCCAAAAGCAAACCTGCAAGACATAAAAAGAGAAAATTAGTAAAAAAAGAAAGACAAGAGACACCCTCTTTCATCCATTTATTTCCCTGGGAAATCCCTAATCCATGTCAAGTGTAATCTAATAGGGGGGCGCCATGACAATCCAATACTCATTGTCCCAGTCAATAAAGGACAGAACGTTCCCCATTGACTGGGAGAGCAGTGACTGCAGCCTCACATACTGCTGTGTGAAGCACTGCAGTGAACTGAGATGCAGCCCAGGTCACCGGAAGGGCTCACACAGCACTGTGTGAGTGGCTGCAGGAGTGACGAGCGATGTCATGACGCTAGCTCAGTTCAATGCTTGCGGTTGCTCTCAAGAGAAGCATCACGAGAGCCCACAATGTCATTGCACATCACAGTCGTTGGCTTTCCCCTTACTTGGTACGAGAATGGCCTTGACCATTGAACTCAGTGACAAGTAGTGACGTCCCGAGTTCAGCTAAGCTCATTGCAGTGGGCTATATTGTATAGCTGATGATTGCCCCGAACAGCTGCAGTCAGTGTGCCCATCAATTGCTGCTGTTAATCTCTTAAATGTCACTGTCAATTGTTGATAGCGGCATTAAAGGACCGCGATCCAGCCTGAATGGTAGTTTAGGCAGCCATCGGTTTACCTGTGACATGATACCGTGGCAGAACAACGATGGGTTGCTATGACAACAAGGAGCCGGTTGAATGCCACTGTACCTATCATGTGATCACTCTCATGATGTCCAGCCTGTGACTGGCCATCATAAAAGTAATTTTCAGCCTCCATGTCTCACCATCCACATCAGCTGTGAGCATGAGACTACCTTCATTTTATAGATAATCATCGTGGCTATCTCATACATAAGTTTGACTTGCAACTATTTTACATATGATTAACTATGCAGATTCTAGTCAAGTTACTGCATTGTTACTCTTTTGCTCCTGGACTTTTGAAAAAAAATTCTGCCTGTATACTACAAATTACAACCTGCTTTCACATTCCAATTTAGCTCAGTGATTTATTAGGTTGATTCCCAAGGAAAAGGTCACTGGTTCCAATCAGGAGAAAAAGAGAAACAGCATCATCTAGCTTATCGATAGCAGTATCTTGGTCAAGAAAATTGCCAAATTGCATCTTGTGAGTGCCATGACAGTTGGAGTAATATGAAATGAAGTCCGTCGATCCAAACAGAAGCCAAGAGGTGGATGTCCCAGAAAAATGTTAGAGTCAATAAGACGGCTCATCAAAAGGTCTATTGGATACTTGACCAGGATTAATAGTTGTCCTAGTGCTGAGCTATATGTGAATATCATACAAGGCAAATTATTTCCCATACTCAAGTACTAAGGGTATGAAAAGAATGATATAGTGTTCCAGCAGGACAGCAACCCAAAGCATATTTCAAGATTGACGAAGAAATGGTTCAATGGCAATGATGTAGAGCTGCTGGATTGGCTGGAAAAAAGCTGTATACATACCCAAGTGAGTCGACCAGTATGCACCAACATTGGGAACGTGTAGAAGAGACTTGGGATCGCATTTTGGTCGACACATGCTTGAATCTGATTTAATACATGCCCAGAAATTTTCAGCCAATATTAAAAGCCAAAGGAAATTTACAAAATACTAATAAAATAATAAAAATTAAAATTTAGATTTTTAGGAGCAAAACAGTAAGAATGCAGTGACATGACAAGAATCTGTATAACTAATCATATGATAAATAGTTGCAAGTCAAATTTATGTATGAGATATCCAAGATGATATAAAATGAAGGTAATCTCACTCTCAATGCTGCCGTGGATGGGGAGATATGAAGCCTGAAACTCAAAAATTCAAAACATTGTTACCCTTTCGTTTGTCACTGTACATAAAGCAATACTGTCTCTAATGGGACTAAGATTTGAAAACTGGAATGAAGAGGTAAATTTGTTCTGCCAATTAAGAATGTATCATTATAGAGAGGGGGAGCCAGCACTGCCTATGAATGGCATGCAACAAATAAAAAGTGTAAAATTCACAAATTCATTCCTACTGTACTATAATGAAAATTAAGATTTTTAGCAAACAATTGATCAATAATTTGAGCCACCCCTACCACGTCACAGCAAATCTCAATAGGGGGGGGTCCTACTCTATATTATATAATTTACCATTGTGCCATACGGCCTCCTAAATATTTTAATAAGCAGAACTATATAAAAGCAACACATATACCTGTGACATCTCCGAACCGCTCCCATGTTGCAATGACAGATAACTGCGAATAAAGGCAGGCCAGGTGCTAGCATATGCAGCAAGGCCACACACACCAACCAGCACAATGTCAGAACTGGCCCTCACAGTGTCAGACCAGTAGCCATGGATAAAGGCAGAGCAGGCCCAAGTAAATGGTGCTTAATTAATGATACCTGTGGAACAGGGTGAGGTAGTTGAATGTGCACAGGCTCCAACATTAGTTTAGATAGTAGCAGAAGGAATTTGCAAACCTTTCCTTGAAAACATGGAAGCGGTTTCTGATATGTACAGGTATGTGTTGCTTTAATATGGTTCTGCTTTTAATGAATTTAGGAGGCCGTATGGCCCAATGTAAATATTAAATATAGAGTAGGACCCCCCTATCAAGATTTGCCGTGACATGGCAGGGGTGGCTCAAAAAATTGATCAATTATTTGCTAAAAATCTCATTTTTCATTATAGTACAGTTGGAATAATATGTGAATTTTCACTTTTAATTTTTTGCATGCCATTCTCAAGCAGTGCTGGCTCCCCCCTTTTCTGTAATTAAGAATGAAGACAGATATAAGTTGATACTGCAGTGTGATTTAATGTCAATGCGTTTTGGTGTATAAACACCCCTTCATCAGGACATCCCATTAACAGATGCAGTCAAAGGAAGGGTATAAATAAGGAATTTTTTTGAATACAGGCACACAACAAAAGGTCATTGTTATGTCATGTGATAGACTTCAACACAATTATGATAAAACCACAACAATTGATGGAATATAACGTTTGTTAGTATGAACTTAATCAATATACACAGTGTAAAGAAAAGGAAATAAAATGGTGAAAGAAAGTTATGAATAAAATAAAAAACTGTGGTTTTCCTTTAAATGAAAGTAGGGGTAAGATCACTTGAGCTCCTGAATGGTGCTGAAAGTGAAGGGAAAAAATATGGAGAAGACAGAATATGTTATATCAGAAACTCGGCACAGTGATGGGTTCAAAAATTACACCAAGATATGCAAATTTGTTTTTGGCCACCTTTGAAACACTCTTCATCTATAGCACCCCCTTCAATATACACATTGTCAGCTGTAAGCGCTTTATTGATGACTTGGTTTTTTATCTGGGACATTTCCACTTATAATATCCAGTCATTTTTACCTGAATTCATTCCAACAATTGGGGCTCACTTTTCCCCCCAGTTCCTTGTATACTGTGAGGCTGCTGCCATTTTATGCCTCTACAGTTGTTTTGACGCTCACACCCACATCAAGTGAGCAAGATTCCTACCCTTTACAATCATTTTTACCAGGAAAAACCCTTTTTCAAACTATTGTCTTTCCAATTTTTTACGCAAGGGGACTAACAAATAAATTAAAAAGTAAAGAAAAAAGTTTTTTAAAAATTTTTAAATATAGATCACTTTAGATTACTCTACTTTCCCCTAGTTAACAATAAAGATATGTAAAAAATACACATATTTGGTATCTATGTCTTCAGAAAAGTCCAATCAATGAAAATATAAAATGAATTAATTTCATCTGTAAAAACTGTGTAGAGAAAAAAATTGAAATGCCAGTATTGTGAGGTTTTTAGTTGCAGCAACTCCCCCAAAAAAATCAATAAGAAGAAATTAAAGTGTCATATCTACCTCAAAATAATAATAATAATAATAATAATAATAATAATAATAATAATAAAAAGATCAGGTTGCCAGGCAAAAAAAGTCAACTCAATTGATATAGAAAACAACAAAAAGAGGACTAAATATCCTCCACAATTTAAGATACTCACAGCAGAATAAAGCAGTAGTGAACTGCTCAGGCCAAAAAAAACCCAAAATACTAATGCACTGCCAGGATGCAACCAGACCCCCAATAGATGGAGACATCACAGGTGCAAGAGGAGCAAATCACTCACACAACTCCCAAATATGGAGGGGCTGATTGCTAGAGGATAAAATTGCACACTAGTGGCTTGCATAGGGCGCCATTCACACAGGTGCATAGTATCCTAGTCAGCAGCCTATTACACGCCAATACTATTCGACCAGGCGAGCTGCCCGGTACTTTTGTGCACCATATAGGGACGGGGACTCCATTATGCAAGTACCAAACATAAAGGGGCCTGGCTACACCCTGTATAAAATGTTATGTGCAGAAAAATATATGCAAAATATCTGAAGTATTAGTTGATATTTTGACTGCAAACCACATCACGATTGCTCATACTTGTAGGTCCCTACACTAATCATTATATATAGAAAAACAACAAAAAGAGGACTAAATATCCTCCACAATTTAAGATACTCACAGCAGGATAAAGCAGTGGTGAACTGCTCGGCCAAAACACTAATGCACTAACAGGGTGCAACCAGATCCCCAATAGATGGAGACATCACAGGTGCAAGAGGAGAAAATCACTCACACAACTCCCAAACATGACCACCACTGCTTTATCCTGCTGTGAGTATCTTAAATTGTCAAGAATATTGAGTCCTCCTTTTGATATTTTCTATATATCATGATTAGTGTAGGGACCCACAAGTATGAGGAACCGTGACGTGGTTTGTAGGCTACCGTTATTTTGGCCATAATGTCGACTAATACCTAAGATATTTTGTATATATTTTTCTGCACATGGCATTTTATACGGGGTGCAGCGAGGCCCCTTTATGTTTGGACTTGCCCTATATGGTGCACATAAGTACTGGACTGCCCGCCTGGTCGAATAGTATGGGCAGATAATAGGCTGCTAAGTAGGATATTATAGCACCTGTAAGTGTAAACGGTGCCTTATGCAAGCCACTAGTGTGCAATTTTATCAAATCAATTGACCAAAAACTAAGAATATTATGGGTTTTGAAATGATGTTGACTCAAGTTCATTTTTGATTTTTTTTTGATGAATTTTTGATTTTTCTTTAAAATACCTGAAAGTTTGATGTCAACTGAATTGTACTGGCCTTGACAGTCATATTTTCAAGGTATTTTTTACTATAGAATAGATGCAGAGAAAACAAAACCCAAAAACAATTGTGTATTGTTTTTTTTTTTGCAACTTTCCTCACTTGCAATTTTTCTTCACATTTTCCAGTCTTTTTCTTTCAAATCTTGCAATTCTAAGTTTCACTGCATTACAATAAAAGAATGTTTAACTAATGTGCTACCTTTGTCATGTTTGTTCTTCTGTTTGCAATTTATGAACTGTATATTAACAAATTGGTTAAAGTATATCTATTATAACAAAATAAAAATGTCACAATCACTTCTGAGACTTACCTGCAGATTTTGGATCTTTTTCTGTCCTTTTGTTGGTTTCTGTAAATCTGCATTTTCTCACTCAGGCTTGATTAGTAGTCATGCTCTTCTTTGGGTTATATAAGATCTATCTTGTGTGTTCAATGCAATGTCTGTCACCTCCCATTTCCTCTAGAGGATTTCAAGAGGTCCTCTTGTGCTTGATATGTCTATAGAAGGGAAAAAATATTTACCAAAAAAGTTTAGAGGTAGAAGCTGACTGCATAAAACATACGTATCTGCCTATACATATCGAGTGGGCTCAGCTCCTGAGACACTTCCATATACCTGCACCCAACTAATGGCATATATGTACAATTTTTGTCGAAAAAGGGTTACATTGTTGAATGTCACAGCCTGTTGAAGCCCTAGAATGTTTACACGAATTCCATTGTTATATTTCATTTGTTTTATACTTTAAGGTCAAAAGAAGACAAGTCCAATAAGTAACTTATAGACTAATATGTTAATGAAAAGGAAGGCAAAAAGCCCATGAGACATGCTAATTGCTCTATACAGTCCTGTTCATCATTAGTGGCACCCATGAAGTTTCAGTACATAATGTGGAATATCTACTGAAACAAATGAATCCAGTGAAGCAGCTTTTTTTTGTATGAGCCGCCGCCACGCCCGCAGCAGCCGGGTTGCTGGGATCCGGACCAGCTATGTGGCTCGAGGGATCCTCCGGACCCAGGGGTCGCGCGGACACGCCAAATGAAAAGGGGGGTGTAGTTGTACGGCCTTGGCCGTATTCAGTTCGTGACGCCACCCACGGTTTGTGGTGAAGTGGGACACCACCACTGCTGTTGTGGGATACCCAGGGGAGATGTAGTGGCAGCCGGATGTTAATCCCTCCGTTGGTAGGGATGGTTGCCCCGGGGCCCCGTGTCTCTGTGCAAGCGTATGGTGATGGCAAGGGCTTGTGCGCCCGGACATAACAGGGGATGTTTGGTTACTCACAATTAAATGAATCACACAAGTCTTTTGGTAAACCAAGGTGTTGGTGGCCGGCCGCCGTGGCCGCTTGTACTTTGGTCCCCCACCCGGGCTAATGGTCGCCGTATTCTCCTCTTCACTAGTTTTGGTTGTGTGTTTAGACTTCCAGATATGGAACACGGGAGTCCGCTCCCTCCTTTTCGTGTGCCTGAGGAGCCATGCCCGCTGACACTGACCTGTGGGATCTATGGGCCCTGGCGGTTGCCCTATCCCTCTCTGTGGGTGGTTGTCTGCTTTTGGGACTTTGGTTTGGACAGGACCTATAATCCTGCCCTCAATCGGTTGATTAGTTAGGCCGTTGGTTCTGGTCCTGGCTCAGGGTCCGAGTACCCCCTCTGTGCACGGTTTCCGGTCTCGGGTCTCTGGTGTCGGTACCGGCGGGCTCCAACCCTTTCCCAGTCCACCTTGAATCTGCTGAGCCATCTTCCCGTCTCCTGTTGCCGGAGACCACCGTCTGCTACCTAGCCAAGGTACCAGGGCTCCAACCCTGGCACTGTTCAACTTGAGCTTCTCCTCCGCTGGAGCTACACCTAGCCCCAGCTTCCACTTCTCTCAACTTGAACTACAACTTCCATCTGAAGCTTAACTTAACTGCTTGTTTTCCCGCCCTGGGCTGTCTAGACCCCCTAGGTGGGCGTTTCCTATCCGCCTGGTCCCGCCCACTGGTGTGCCTGTTTTGCCCTGAGGGGGGTGACTAGGGTTTGAGGTCGGCTGTATGTGACCCTGTGAGGGACGGTGTTATGCGGGGGACTAGTGTGCGACTACCTGGTTTTGCCAGGGCGTCACATGTACATAGCAGAGCAAAATGTAAATGATAAACAACAATTTTAAACAAAAAAACAATGAGAGGGTAAAATAGAAAAACCTAAAGCTGCGGTGATGCTAGGATTGGCACCCTTTACATTAATAAGTATGGAAAAACATTTTGACTCACTTGTAGTAAATCACTAATGAGAATCACCTGTGATAATTTGTCGGGGCCCATGTGATATGTTTTGGCCAATGAATGATGCTTTCAGAGTTTTAAAAAACCACATGGTAGGACCTGTTCCTTTGTCACAATGGTGAAAACAAAGGAGCTGTCTGAGGACATCAAAACTGCTATTATTAGCAAACACAAGACTTCCAAATGCTATAAGGCTATCTCCAAATACCTTGGTATCCCAGTTTCAACAGTGCATAATTGTTATTAAGAAGTTTGCCAAGCATGGAACCATCAAGAACCTCCCTGGACGTGGGGGAATGAGGAAAATTGACAAGAGATGTCTTTGAAGGTTGGTGCAAATGGTGTACAAACATCAACGTCAAACATCCAAAGACATGTAGGCCAACCTGGAACAGTCTGAGGTCATGGTTTCAACAAGTACCATACACCGCCCACTAAACCAAGCAGAGCTATATGGGAAAAGGTCACGGAAAAAAACATTGCTGAAGAAAAGACACAAAAAGGAACAACTACTGATCTCTGCCAAAGAGTACCTTGACAAACCACAATCCTTCAGGAAAAATGTTCTGTGAACAGATGAAACAAAAATAGACCTTTTTGGCAATGCACAGCAACAGTTTGTTTACAGACGGCACAATGAAGCTTATAAGGAAAAGAACACTCTACCAACAGTTAAGCATGGTGGAGATCCATAATGCTGTAGGGTTGTTTTGCTGCATATGGTACTGGAGGACTTGTTTGTATCACAGAAATCATGAAATCAGAGAATCATCAAAAGATTTTAGAGCGAAGTGTCTTACCCAGTGTAAGAAAACCCACTCCCTGCAGTATCATTCAACTACTTTTGTGGATAATCAGTGGAGAAGGGGCCATGCATGTGCACCACATCTCCATTCAAGATGATCTTGGGGTTCTAAAGTTCTGCTCTTGGGATCCGAGCAATCGGTACCTCAGCAGTCAGCAAGCTGTTTCCTATATCATAAATAGGGGATAAATAAATGGCTTTTTGAGGAATAATCTTTTCATGAAATACCCTATTTAACAACATGTACTAAGGCTTAGACATCGTTTAGGGGTAAACTAATTGTAATTGACTTGTGATGTATTTTTGCTTTGCATTCCTAGGCACCATGCTGCTTGCTGTATACAACTACAATTCACCAAGAGCACTTGTATCCAGATCATCACTGGGCACCCTGCTTATTATTCTGTGTGTGATCTTAGCACACATAGGTAAATATAAATTATTACATTTTACTACTTTGTATTTTATAATTACTTAAAAATTTAGTTTGGTAATTCTTAAAGGTAAGTCTACTACTGGAGAACCCCAACCTAATCAAATCAGGACCTGAATTAAAACCATGCCATACTCTGCTGCAGCGGTACTGTCCTAGCGATGTTGGTGTTGTTGTTTCCGACAGTGAGGTGACAATGTTAAAGCAAGTGCTTGATGAAGCCAATGAGCAGCCATTCATCAGCTTCAGGCTTTAAAGGGAATTTGTCAGCAGATTGTTGCTACCTCATCTGAGAGCAGCATGATGTAGGCAAAGAGACCCTGAGTCCAACGATGTAACACTTAGTTTACTGGGTGCAGCAGTTGTGACGCAATCAAAGTTTTTAGAGTTGGCAATGCAGCAGAGCTGAAAAAGTTGCCCCTGCCCACACCAGGCTCCCTATTTATAATATTGAAAACAAAACGCCTCATAACCATATAATACATAATAGAATATGGATGCTCAAATACAGTTAATCTATTGCCAACACAAAATCCAAAGCAAGTTAAAGAGACAAGAGGACTGGGGTGGATAGTGTGTCAAATATCATCAACACATTTTATTCATTATACAAAAAAGTTTCTTTGTGAAAAATGAAAACTAAACTGGTTATAATAAAATATGAAGATAAAAACATGCATGGAGAGGGATCACAATCTGTGTAAAGGTCACAGAAGATGTATATCGGACACCTATTAGGACATCCTAATGGCCCTTTTAGGGTTAAATTTTCAAGCAAAGACACTGGTGCATTAGAGATGAAAAAGAGCCTTTATCAATTATATTCTATGTCAATCAATATATCAAAAACATGCCTAATGCAAAAAAGTACAAATGCTATAATTCGGCAAGAAAACCTATATATAAACATAATGAAGTAAGATTTCATGCATGCACCAGTATCTTATAATCCAGGAAAATCTAATTCAATCACTTATTGTAGCAGTAGTACATACCACAATAAGGTGCTTGGTGCAAAAGTGCAAGTATGCTATAAATGGAATAAATGACCACAAAGTGTCTCAAGAAGAGGAAGCCCCTGAGCCCACGACGCGTGTTTCGCCAGGGTGCAATAGCTGTATAGTCTAATGGCTTCTTCAGGGAGGGGAAAGAACCCCCTTTTTTTCTCCCTATGTACAATGTCAATAGACAGCGAGGTGCTAATCAGAGGGTGAGGGAGCGTGGTCATACTAGTATAGTCCAGACAATGATAATCCTAGGTGCTAAAATCTTCACTATAAGTAAACAACAGCACAGTTGAACTCAGTGTGTCAGCCTCTATCTCCTGCTGCCTTCAATTTACATAGCAAAAACCTGCTGACAGATTGCCTTTAATATTTCATCAGAGTGGACATCCACTCTCATGGAACATTGGTGATCTGCAGCTGGCAAGCGGCCGTTCATTGGATGCAGTTAACACATGAGACATCGTTGGGAACAGCTTGAACGTTGCTGTGGGACATGAGTATGGACTGTTTTTATTTTAATCTAGGTCCTGATTTGACTAAGCAAGGGTTGTTCAATAGTGGAGGGGTGATATATCACTTTTCTGATTATATATATTTTTATATATTGTGACAAATCACTGCAATCCATTCATCAAGTTTGAGAAAAACTCACCAGGACATGCAACAAAGTAACAGATGGTTCACTTAAGGCTGCTTTACACTCATCGACATCACTAGCGATGTCGCTAGCGAAAGCACCCACCCCCGTCGTTTGTGTGTCACGGGCAAATCGCTGCCCGTGGCGAACAATATCGCTAGGACCCGTCACACGTACTTACCTTCCTACTGACGTCGCTGTGGCCGGCGAACAGCCTCTTTTCTAAGGGGGCAGTTCGTGCGGCGTCACAGCGACGTCGATCAGCGGGCCACCAATAGAAGCGGAGGGGCGGAGAGCAGCTGCATGAAAGACACGCCCACCTTATTGCTGGAGTACGTAGGAACGCTGTTGTTCGTCATTCCCGGGGTGTCACACGTAGCGATGTGAGCTGCCTCAGGAACGACGAACAACCTGCGTCCTAAAAGAGCAACGATATTTGGAAAATGAATGATGTGTCAACAATCAACGATTTGGTGAGTATTTTGGATAGTTAGCGGTCGCTCGTAGGTGTAGCACGCAACAATGTCGCTAACGACGCCGGATGTGCGTCACGAATTCCGTGACCCCGACGACATATCATTAGCAATGTCGTTGCGTGTAACAGGGCCTTTAGTCACAGTGGTCGATAAATGATTGCTGATCAAACTGATTTCACTTCTATATGTACAAATCAATCGTAGATGCGATGGTTCTGTGCAGATAGAACATCAGGGCACTCAGCAACAAATGTTCTGTTTACACAGGGTGATATGCTGGTGAGAACAATGATATTTAAGATTGCTTAAAAAAACATTACCCTGATGAAGGAGTGCTACCAATGGCTATTGACATTTTACTCTTCGGATGGATAGCTAGATAGATCAATCAACAATAGATCGATAGAGATAAGCTGCATCTTTCATAGCTCGCAGTTCAAATCTGCCAAAAGAACCATGTCCAAAAGATAGCAAGTGTATATGAAGAAAGCCTAAGGCGGGCTTTGCACACTGCGACATCGCAGGTGCGATGTCGGTGGGGTCAAATTGAAAGTGACGCACATCCGGCATCGCATGCGACATCGCAGTGTGTAAAGCCTGGATGATACGATTAACGAGCGCAAAAGCGTCGTAATCGTATCATCAGTACAGCGTCGGTGTAATTCATAATTATGCCGACGCGATGGTCCGATGTTGTTCCTCGCTCCTGCGGCAGCACACATCGCTGTGTGTGAAGCCGCAGGAGCGAGGAACATCTCCTACCGGCGTCACTGCGGCTTCCGTAGGATATGCGGAAGGAAGGAGGTGGGCAGGATGTTTACATCCTGCTCATCTCCGCCCCTCCGCTCCGATTGTCCGCCTGCCGTGTGACGTCGCAGTGACGCCGCACGACCCGCCCCCTTAACAAGGAGGCGGGTCGCCGGCCACAGGGACGTCGCACGGCAGGTGAGTGTGTGTGTGAAGCTGGCGTAGCGATAATTTTCGCTACGCCAGCTATCACCACATATCGCTGCTGCGACGGGGGCGGGGACTATCGCACTCGGCATCGCAGCATCGGCCTGCGATGTCGCAGTGTGCAAAGTGCCCCTAAGGCTTCTCTGTGGGTGCTGACTGTATTTAAAGGGAATCTGTCAGCAGGACTCCTTTCCCCAAAGTACTCATATACACATGTAGACCTTTCAAAGAGTCCATTTCTCCTTTTCTGTGAAATCAGCACTAAAACTGATATGCAAATAAGACTGACGGGCAACAGTAGATCTGAAGCCTCTGTCACTCCAGCTCTATTCCCTGCCTAGCAACACATCTTTCTGCTTGACTGATTACTCCTTTGCCTGAAGTCACACAGCATAAAGGCAGTTAGTGAAGAGGGAGGAGGCCACGCTGGGTGGGGAATAGAGCTAGAGTGACAGAGGCTTCAGATCTACCATTATTCTTCAGCCCAATTTGGATTTCTATTTAAATGCTGATTTGTCACTAATGGAGGAACTGACTGTCCATGTAAAGGTATTGCTAGACTTGTCTTTTAAAGAGCTACATGCCTATATGAATAGTTTGGGGTCATGAAATCCTGCTGATAGATTCCCTTAAACTCCGGTTCAGCATTTGTTACATGGTTCTGTCCGTGTACTGTATAAACACAGAATGTAGGCATGTGACAGATAAAACACAACTTTACTTCAGAAATAAAATGTAGATTACACAGTGGCATAGATCGTAAGCTTGCGTGTAGGACTCTCTTGGAATCTGTTAAATTGTGTTAAGGGCCCATTACACGCTACGATATATCTAACGATATGTCGTCGGGGTCACGTCGTTAGTGACGCACATCCGGCATCGTTTGACATATCGTAGCGTGTGACAGCTACGAGCAACTGTGAACTAGCAAAAATACTCACCTTATCGTTGCTCATTGACACGTCACTCATTTTCAAAAAATCGATCGTCCTTCTGCGCGCCGGTTGTTCATTCTTCCTGAGGCAGCACATATCGCTCCGTGTGACAGTGACACCCCGGGAACAATGAACTGCAGCTTACCTGCGGCCGCCGACAATCCGGAAGGAAGGAGATGGGCGGGATGTTACGTCCCGCTCATCTCCGCCCCTCCACTTCTATTGGGCGGCTGCTGTGTGACGTCGCTGTGACGTCGAACGTCCCTCCCCCTTCAGGAAGATTTTCACTGCCCACAGAGAGGTCGTTCGGGAGGTAAGTACGTGTGACGGGGGTGACCGTGTTGCACAAACGATGGGGGCGGGTGCGATCGCACGATAAATCACCACGTGTAAAGCGGCCTTTACTCTGTAATGTCTCATATTGTCTGTGTACATGTGCAGAAATAATAAATGGGCCTCATTTATCAGACCTGTCTCTCAGTAACCTTGTCTTTGTTGTTCATAGTAACCAATCAAAACTCACCTTTCATTTACTACACTCCCAATGAAAAATTAAACATAGCCTCTGATTGGTTGCTTTCAGCAACAAAGATAGTTTTGAACAAAGAGGCCCAATTCCGCTACATATATATAATCGTCAAGTCTGAACCATAATAGTACATCATTATTATATCATGTACACAATAGAATACACACGTCTAGTGATGTGTGGACCCGGACTGTAAAAGTCCGGACCCGTGCGGGTTTAAGGTACCTGAGTGACGGGTCCGGATTCAACATTTGGGTAAGTACAGCCCATTTGTTTCTATCCCCCTATCCCTTCTACCACCATTTTTAATCACCGGATACTAGTCCCCATAACTTATATGGGGACTGGCGTCCGGCCAGATAACTGGGCTGGGACCAATCTCGCGCCAGAACCGTTTTTTTATTAACCCAGTTTAGACCTGCTAGTCCCAGTTATCTGCGAGTCTGCCCATCACTACACGCGTCACATCTGCTCCAGTATACTCCATATACTCAGACAGGCTTACCCCTCTTACATGTTACATTTTTTCACGTAGAAATAAATATAAATCATTGAAGTCACTTTTGGTGAACACATCAATAAAATATATTTCTTTACTAGTAGTTTTGTGAACTGGTTGAGCAGCATAATTCCTCTAACGTTCCTCTATTTGTCACACTCTTTCTTTTAGGAATTCAGAAACAATTCAGTCCGGATCCTTTGGTTTTAACTCTCTGCATGACTGTGTCAGCGCTATGGAGCAATTCTGGCATTTTACAGCTCTTAGTAGATCACCAGATAGTTTCTGCTTCGGATCAGTTTTGTGAGGCAATATTTCCAGGTTTACTTGCCATCTCCTGTGCCTTTCTTATAATAGGATGTGTTGGGACGCTTCACAATCAGGGTCCTGTACCTGTCATGGCCTTTGCACTCGGCCTTGCCAACCTCCATGTACTTGCTATGTGTCATGACCAGACACTTGGTCCATCAGGTATTGGATGTAACTTCATGATTGTGACGGTTGTAAGTTTGTATCTTGTGGCTTTAAGATTTTGGAATATCTTGAGAAGAAAAGCTGTCCAGCCAGTTAAGAATTGTGTCCATTCCAAAAAACATTTATTGAGAAACCATCTTATTGTGACTGGAATCATGGCTAATATGGTGTCATCCAGTGTAATCTGCGGAAAGCTTGTTGGAACTACTAATATTGCATTTCTTGGCCATGCCCATTGGATGTTCACATCAGCAATGTACCAACTCATAGTCTCTGTAGCTTCATTCTGTGCCTCAGACATCTTGAACGCTGCATTCTTTAGCTTCTTGTCCATTTTGAAATTCGCAGAAGGATATTCATTTTTAAATCAGCCCAGCTTATCCAACGACCCATTGCTTCCTCTTCCATTCATGGTTGTGTTTGCAGTCCTTTTTGGCATCTTAGCTTGCATGATGTCTCTGAAGAACCTTTACTTTGGCATATATACATTACTTTTTGCTGTCTACTGTGCTTCTCTAACCCATCCAAGTGGCATTGACCATACTGCACCACGAGTGATTAATTTAATTATCTTAATCGCTTCAGGGTTTTATATGTTCCTCAGGCTTTATTTATCAAATGCAGAATTCAAGACCTCCCAAAGGCATGGTTTAGTTGAAATAATTAATTCTTGGCTTGGATTTCTTAAGATAAAGCAAAGGACAATCCTGTTTTGTTTATATTCTGATGGCTATAGATTTAAGGAAGTGGATGCCATTGGCCATGCATTTAACACTCTGGCAGCCTTTTCTATCATTATGGAAACACGAGCTGCTTTCATCTTGGTCATTGTGGTTGGAATCATGGTTCTCATAGCTGGCCTACTGTCTGCTTCTGCCGGTAAAACCCTGGAGAGCAGTGCCTTGATCTTTTATGGAATCTGGTGGATAACTTTCGGAATGGTGAGATATTACTGTTTATGTGTGACAGTGAAGACATTTTATGTAGCTTTGGGGATAATAAGCTTTTTAGTATTACATGGTTTTATCACAGTTTGTATGATTATGCTAAACAAAATTTGGTTCATAAACTCCTTAACTTTTGAGGTTTTTCTCATAATTATTTTACTGAAAATGCTTAGTTTTCTAAAATGGGAGTGGACTGTTGCTTTCGGTGTACTCTTTGGTGTTGTGAGCTTCTACTGCTTTCTGGCTTCCATACTTAATGGAACTGTAGAGACGCCCCATCTTCCTTGGGGGGAACCCTTCATAAAGAATCCACTTCTAGAACAAGGTCACATGCCGTCCACGCTACCTGCAAAGAAAATATCATCTATTAAGAAAATCGTAGGTGAGTGTGTATAATAAAAATATTCATTCCACTTAAAGAGGACTTATTATCAAGTCAAAAGTAATACGTTTTTGCTTTTTGTTCTCTTAAGTATTTCATTTTTTATTTTTTTTAAATCTGCCATAAGGATCTGGGCTTTTTTATTTTATTCTAATTGTTATTGTCAAGTAATGACTGCCGGAGTTCTGACAGAAATAAGGGAACCTCCATCGAGCGCCGCAACAAACAGGGTACACCGGGAAGATAATACAATAGCGGGGTCTGGTGCTAGGGAATGGGAAGCTGAGTCACCTCCTGCACTCACCTGAGGCTGTTCTCAGCCCTTCCTAACATCTCTATATGGGTTCTTTTACCCCGTCGCTGATCATGTGCCTAGGCCCTTGCTTACCCTGAACTCACCCTGACTAGTGAGAGGGCCAGCGAGAGCATTAGTCTCATCTCTGCTATAATCCAGCACAAGGAAAGAAAGAAATATGGGAAATAGACACAAAAGGAAAACACTACAAGCAACTCAAAAACAGCTAACAACACAGCTGCAATAGTCACATACTTCAGGCTTCTTCCAAAGCCAGGCTCGTTCCAAAGTGAACAGCTAAGACATGATGATCTATAACCAACATCAGAGTTTAATACATGTGACTAGTGAAGGGGAGTGGTCTGAAAAGAGCTGCACCTGGGATTATGGCTCCAAAGGATAGCCAGATAGGAAAGCATATTTAACTCCAACAGCACCAAAGGAAAGCAAATACATTTAATCACAAGCTACAGACCTGTGCACAATAAGGTTATGTGACCTTCTGGTCCCAGACTCGCCAGAAATCCCCGCAGAGTGGGGTACATCCATGACAGTTATAGCCTTTACTGAGGGGGTATCGGTCATCGCTCGGGGGGGTATCCTAAGGCTTCTCTAAATTATTACCCTGTCAGCCATGCTTAAAAACAAGTGCTAAATAAAAATGTCTACATCTCTTGAACCATTTTACAGATTAAAAAAAGAATATATAGGGGAGCAGCGGGAGTAATAGAAGAGCAAAAACTGCCCTCTTTTTAACTGATGGCAATTCACTTTTAGATATTTAGCATCAACTATCATGAAAATGCACAATAAATCATGGCACTTAATAAATTATTTCCTTCTTTTGCAGAAATCATGAAGACAGGAGGTATATGTGTTATTCCAGCAGATGAGGGATATGTTATCGCTTCAGCTTGTCAATTCCCAGATGCTGTGAGTAAAGTCTCCAAGTAAGTATAACATGTAGGTAGGCAATTATAATAGAGTGGAACTTAATTGTACTCGAATTTTCCAAAAAGTCATATTCTTCAGATTTAGTCCCCCATGAATTCAAAAAACTGTGGCCGCTTTCTTTGTATAAGTGTGCATAGCTGTCCGTCACTGATAAGACCGCCCACTGGACTGAAAATCCCACAGAGAGCAGAGGATTAAATGATTATATCTCAGGTTATACCAAATCTTTTCTCACAAAACTATATATCAATCTACTCAGCTCACCCTGGTGTATAATATGGTGCTCGCAGATTGGATTGGATTTTTGTCGTGACAGATTCCCTTTAAAAAAATAAAGAAGAAAAATTGATACTCACCTCACCGCTCACCTGTCTGGCTGCCTACACTTATCCATGTCCACTGTCTAGTACTCTGCAGTTCTTCTTTCTGTTGTTGCATCTTCAACTTCTTCTCTCTAGGTCTGCACCGCAAGCCAACACCAGGCCTTGGAGGTCATTGTGCAGTGTAAGGTTACAACTAATGTCGTAATATTGTGAAACCATGACATGCATCACATTGGCACAGTGTATTGGGACGCTCAAAACCTGGTCGGTTCTAGAGTGAAAAGACCAGACATGCAACGGTGGAAAGAGGAGCTGTGGAAGACAATGGTGTAGGACAGTGAGCAGCATAGGTGGCCAGACAGGTGAGCAGTGAGGTGAGTGGGATCTCTTCACTCCACAGCATAATACGAAACATTGAATTTGCTGTGAATAACTTCACATTTCCACATGATTTGGTGAATTGGAATTTTGCCAGATCCACTTATCGTTCCCATCAATATAGAATTGTACTTCATAAGGCAAAAATTGCTGTCTCCAAAGGAAAAATAGGTCGTGAAGAGTACCACTTACTCCTAGGCTCATGTGGCTATAAGGGACCTTTTGGCCCAAAATGTTAATACTATTTTTATCATTTACAGAAAGCGTAATTCCGTTTATTTGAACATTAATTCAGATCCAAATAAAATAATATTCGAGATTACTGGTACAATAATGTCAGTGGAATAACAATATTAAATGGTGTTATGCTGCCCTCACCTGGAAATACATGATAGCACGCTTTTCCTTTGTATTTAATATCATATGGTAGGTCGTAAGTAATTCGAACTCTGAAATAACTCTAATTTTGAGTTATTGCACGGAGTGGAAAGGTTGCACTCGGACCTGGACCTAGCAGCCTTAGGAGAACTAAATGGCCTCCATGTAAAGAAAGATATTTTATTATGATTGACACCAGCTAATTACGATCACAAAAAAAAAAGATCCCAGTAGTAACATGGAAACAAGTTCTCCAACCAAACTAAATTTTTCCACCTTTAGACAACTTTTCCCTCTTACCGGACTTCTGATTACAGATTTACACTAGACTTGCCTTTATGCAACCACATGGATTTTTGAGCATGTACAAAGAGGCAACAAGCAAGAAATGGGAACTTCAGACTGCTGGATGGTGACAAACAAGCCACTGTCTCCAAAAAATATGTATTACTATTTTTATCATTTCCTAATTATGTAATCCAGGCCCTGACTGCATAGCTCCCAAATGTCTCAGGTTCAGCGGATCTGTCCCAACTTCCTCTCACTGTCTTCAGGCGGCTCAGTACCTGCTCAGAGAGCAGGACCATCATGTCTGGACACACATGAATCAAATAAAGAATTCTTCTCTAATGTCCCGAGAATCAAACCCACAACCTTAATGTTCCTTCCTGTTTGTAGCACTACCAATGAGCCACCACCAACATTGAGGATAATAGTAGAGGTGGCAAAGAACCCAAAAGCAGATCATACAAGTACATAGAGCTACATTGTACATAGCAGTGTATTTTCTATGTACCTGTATTCTAGAGGTGAAGGAAAAGAAAATCAGATTTTTATCTAATATATAAAGCTGAATATGTGTATCTATGTGTGTATGTATGTGTGTGTGTATTTGTGTGTGTATGTATGTCCGAGATTGGCATCTGCACCGTTGCAGCTACAGCCACAAAATTTTGCACACTCACACGTCTGGACCCCGAGAGCGTCATAGGCTATGTTGTGAGGCGAAATTTTAACCCCGCGCGTTCCAATTTACCAATCAATTTTGCCCCTATCTACATAATGGGGAAAAAGTGAAACGAAAAGTGTAACCGCACCGTCACATTTACAATCACAAAATTTTGCACAGAGACCTCATGTGACCCAGGGAACGTCGTAGACTTTGTTTTGACAGGAATATTTCACCCCGCGCTTTACAGTTACTCTCCAAAAAACATGCCTTTATTAAAGTAAATGGAGCCTGGAACTACAGGTTTTTAGTAGGAGCTATGGGTGGTTGCTATAGGAACAAAAGACATTCATAGTATAAGAAGCTTATATGTGAGGTAATAAGATGTCGGTGGGGAGACGGATAGAGAGAGACAGAGAGAGACAGACAGAGAGAGAGACAGACAGAGACAGACACGGAAAGAGACAGACAGAGACAATCGGTGAAAGAGACAGATAGAGACAGACGGTGAAAAAGACAGACAGAGACAGATGGGGAAAGAGACAGACAGAGACAGACCTGGAAAGAGATAGACCTGGAAAGAGACAGACCTGGAAAGAGACAGACCTGGAAAGAGACAGATGGGGAAAGAGACAGATGGGGAAAGAGACAGACAGACATGCAGACAGGGACAGAGACAGGCAGACAGGGATGGAGGAGACAGCCAGAGAGACAGACAAAGATAGATGGGGAAAGACACAGACCTTGATAGAGACAGACGGGGAAAGAGACAGAGAAATAGAGACAGACAAAGACAGGCAGACACGGAAAGAGACAGACAGGAAAAGACACAGACAAAGAGATGGGGAGACAGACCTGGAAAGAGACAGATGGGGAAAGAAACAAAGATACAGAGACAGGCAGACGAGGAAAGAGGCAGACCTAGAAAGAGGCAGACCTGGAAAGAGGCAGATGAGGAAAGAGGCAAGCCGGGAAAGAGGCAGACCTGGAAAGAGACAGACCTGGAAAGAGACAGACCTGGAAAGAGACAGACGGAGCACATTACTTGGCCAATTTAGTTAAATCTGTGTGGAATATCTGTGGTGTGGAAATATATGTTGTGAAATGCTTCTATTAGCTTAGTTTTTCATAATTACATTTATATCTATTTGTTTTGTGTTTTTTGTGTGCAGAATACATTTTTGTTAATACATTCTATTTTGTTAACAGCAGTTATTAACCCGGGCGAAGCCGGGTAGTACAGCTAGTGTTGTTATATAATTGCTAAAAATATTTAAAAATGTATCTCCCCCCGCAACTTGAAAGGACAACCTTCAATACTGTAACCAATATCTAAAGTCTATGAGCTACAGGCTCTGTTGATGTCAATGGGAGAATTTTGTGTACTGGAAACTGCATTGCAGCTTCTGATTCCACAGGCAGAATATACAGGTACATAAAGATACATTGTATATAGCAGTTACTTCTATGTCCCTGTATTCTAGACAGAAAAGTGTGCTCGCCAGACCCCAAATGATTACAGTTAGTAAGTGCCGATGGTGGATGGGCTCTCACACAGAGATCTGCGTTGCTGTCAGGTCCTTTGCTGTTCCAACTGCAATGCACCACAACTCTCACAAATAGCAGATATCATTATCACTCCACAAGAGTGATACTGCTTCCTGAAACCAGGGGGAGCCAAGTGCTTTAGAATGTAGGGAGACCTGACAGCAACACAGATTTGTATGTGAGAGCCCATTTATAGCACTCAGGGGGCAGGGGTGGTCAGGCACAGGGAATCTCGTACCTGAGTTACTCATCACAGGGCTGGTGTGTTGATCTGGGATGTCACGTGGCCTGCCTGGCTTTGTGCCCTGAGGTGCACACCAATAAGGAGAGAAGATGATGGGGGTAGTAGTAGGATGAATGTCGTGACGCCACCTGTGGTATGCAGCCAGGGAATTAGCCGCCGCTACTGTCACTGTCCTCTGGGGTGGATGGCAATAGCAGGCGAAGATAGTATTGCTCCCCACAGGTGGAGCGGGCCCCGGGGACGATGATTAGGGGAGTAGTGATGGCCTTTAGCGCCAAGGTGCGGGGCGACGATGCCAGTAATAACGAGTACGAGTCTGCTGTTGTGCTTCCAGGTGTCTTTACTCTCTCTTTAGTGCTACTTGCCCGGGTAGTTCCGGTCACCTGCTGTGATGGGCCCCGTTGAACTCGAATACTTTCAGAGGTCAGTCTGATGTGGTGCTCGGTGAGTCTCTTCCTCCTAGTGCCATGTGTGTTGGATCCCCATGGCTTAAAGCTACTTGGGGACCCCAGTTCACCTCGAGTAGTACTCTTGTCCCTATTAGCATGTACCGCGGCTCCGCACTGGGGCCTGGTTCAGTCCAAGGCCCCGGATCCTATCTGGCACAGTGCTTTTGGGCTCTTTGGGGCCAGGGAAGGTTGAAACCTCCCTGTCCCGGCAGATTCTGTTAAACCAACTTGGAGAATAATCTTCCCTAGGGTCCTGCACCTTGCGTGGCACCAGTTCCGAGGGAGCAATGAAGCTCACCCCTCAGCAACCGCATGATTTCCTGTGTCCCACCAAAGCACCAGTAAGTTATGTCTGCTCCTATCCTCACCTGCCGGAGAACTCCTCCTAAACTCTTGTGTTGACTCCTAACTCCCCCCTGAGTGGCTGCCTCTCCCCGGGTCCCTGTCACAAGTGGGTGGTGCCCCCCATGTTTGAAGGCATCCTTAAGACCCTACCCTAGCCCGGTCCCCATTAAGGAGGGCAACCTGGTTGTGTATTTGAGCATGTAAGTGGTGAAACTGATACCGACCTCCTCTGGATCCGGGTGCAGCATTACACCTTAAATCAGGTGCAATACTCTGTGGCGACTGCAGCCTCAGGGGCACCACACATTCACTTGGCAACTTAAATTATTTGGGGTCTGGTAAGTGCTATTCTTTTAGGGGGTGCCTGCTTATAAATTTAAACAGGTATTTTAAATCTTTGTAAATATAGTATGTACCCACCACTACAGAACTGGTTGTGCACCATGAGAATAGCAGGTCAGATACGAAAACATGCATCTGATACAGTAATAGGATTAACACAAAATGTTGATGTTCCAAAATGTGATGACATGGTTATATATGAATAAATGTTGATTCTTTTTTGTTCAAGAATAAATGTGGATTGTTGCTAATGGGAAAATATAAGGCATCCCCTGAAAATAAGCCCTAGAGCAACTTTGAAAACAAAAAATACTATAAGACCTTGTCTTATTTTTGGGGAAACACGATAGTAGATTTGTGTATTTTGGGCACAAAATAACAATTTGTTTTTTTGTGAGTGTTGTAGTAATATGGATGGGTTCTGACATACAGTTGGATGCTTTTATTAGACACCTCAACACTGTTAAACAACATGAACATGAACTTCACTTCTCCCTTTGGACATAAACAGATAGATTTCTTTGGACGTAAATTTGAAAATCATTGGCCGTTACAACTAGCACTTTCAGAAAATCCTCTTCTGGTAATATACTGTTCCATTATAATAGTTTTTACCCCATTCACATTAAATCTTCAGCACCAAGTTGCCAGTTCCTTAGGCTTAGAATATATAGCATTTATACTGATTTCATGCCACAGGCAATAGAACAAAAAACTCGATTTTTCCAAAGAGGTTATACAGAATCACAAAAAAATATAGCCAGTAATAAAGTAATTAAATGGAAACAATCTGATGTCCTACAGTGTAAACACAGATTTCAGCAAAAAGACATCAGACAAATAGCAAAAGGAAACATCAGCAAAAAGACAATGGTTTGTCTTGAACTTTAAACTTAGCCCAAATATTATATTATCAGAACTGACATTAAAGAGGTATTCTCAAGTTACCAAATTGTATTAATTAGATGGAAAAAAAAATAAGCCTGTTTAAAATTTACTTGCTTTTTCTGTTATAATTATAGTACAATGGTAGCTTTTATCTTTATTAGTGTACAGCTGTTTTACATGGAGATCTGTGGTTAGTGCCTGCCTAGACCCTGGCTGAGAGTGTGCTATAGTTATATTCCAGGATAGGAGTTAATTCCTAGCGTATCAGTCAGCACTCTCTAGCCTATTGATTTCTATACAACAGTTAGCTGCGCATCTCACTACCTATTCCTCTCCTATCTCCTGACTAGCTGCTGTTGTAAATCTTGCAAAAACACAAGCCCACTAGCATTCGCTCCTACCAGATCAGGCTCCTAATCATGACTCACACTGTCCTGAAACATGTACTTGTTCAAATGCCCTGTTATCTCTATGTGCAATAATTGTGTTAACCGTGTTCACTCTAGAACAAACCACTGATATCGGAACTTGTGCTGAGTCTTGTAATTCTACTAATACTAAAGTTCACTTACTCAATAAAGCTGTCACTCAAATAAGAGAGCCTGCCCTGCTAGAAACCAGGAAGTAAGGAAACTACATAGCTCAGAGTTGCTCAAGAGACAACTTGAGAATACCCCTTTAAAAGAAATTAACAATTTATATTAGTGAAGATAAAAATTGCAGATTGGAATCCTCTAATAACCTTCAGGAGGAACTGTAACATTAAAGATAGCTTAGTAAAAATAGTTTTTGGGAACCACTCATAAAATGGTTCAATAGTTGTAGGTCCAGGGGTAATTTTAAATGTGGAGATTGTTCCTTTTGCAAGTACTATTTATTTTCTACTATAATACAGGTAAGTGCCATTACACACAGAGTCAGACATTTTATTACATGTAAAATACACTTCGTAGTCTATGTTCTATTTTGCCTTTGCCACTTCTATTATATAGACTAAACCACCAGAAGTTTGAGAAATTTTGTGTACATTATTGTTCTATTACCAATGGCACAGGTGCCACATGGTTGATTAAACATAAACAAAAAGTACATGTGAGAGAACAGTGGCGTATGTAAAGTCTGATCAGCCCCGGTAAAAAGTTGGACCTGATCACCTACCTGCATCTTGGACAGATGTGTATGGACCCTTGCAGTGTTTTAAATCCTATAACCCCGTCTTAGCCTCTCATACAGCGAGATCAGATCTCATACTTTGCACTAACGAGGGACAACTATCCCGAAACACTGTGTCTGCAAACTAAGGTTCTGATCTGGCATAAATCCTAAATCATAGGACAAGGCTTGTTAAAGAGTTACATTTGACTTCTAGGATTGCTACCTCCAATAGGTGGCACTAGAGTTTGTCTACTTCATCACTGAAGAGACAATTTGCATAAATCCTATAAAGACATACATGTTGCCCCCCTCATTATGTAATAATATCTCACATCATGTACAGTCACACATCCTAGGCCCCTTTCTAGTACAATGTGCTCCACCCTGGGCCCCTTTTGGTAATAATGTCCTACATCCTGGGACCCATGCAGTAATAAGGTTCAACATCCTGTGGTCTTTTCAGTAAAAATCTCCTCCATCCTGGGTCTCTTCCAGTAAAAATAGCCCCCATCCTCGGCCTCTACCAGTAATAATGTCACTCATCCTGGGACTCTTCCAATAATAATGTCCTCCATCCTAGGCCCCTACCAGTAATAATAACCCCCATCTTGGTAATAATGGTCCTCACTATGGAAAATTCTCACTCATCTTGGGCCCCTTCCTGTTGATAATATCCCCCATCCTGGTATAATGTCACCCATCCTGGGACCCTTCCTGGTTATAATGTCCCCCTCTTGGGCCCATCTTGTAATAATGTTCCATGTTCTTCTGTAACAAGGAAAAAAAGAAAAAAAAACAACATTCTACTCACCTTCCCTTGGTCGCACAACATGCAGCATCCTCTTCTATAGCAATACACTTCAACTGAATGTGCATCTTTGGACATACATCCAGCTAAAACAGGTGTTGGTGTGACGCACTGACAAAATCAGGTTGTCACAGAAGACTGCATCCATCTTCCAGGTGCAGGATTCCCTCCTCCTTGGCCCTCCAACACAAACCTCACACGCAGGTACAAACACCAGCCACAAAGCCTAGTCACCCCTCCCAGGACAATAGGGACACACCAATGGGTGGGGCCAGGCAGATGGTGACGCCCACCTAGGCGTCCTGAGGTGTCAAGGGGAGGGAACATGTCAGTTGAGTAGAGTGGAGGAGTTGAGAGGAAACAGTGGAAGTAAGAGGAGTGAAGTGGTAGTCAGGCGTTGTAGCTCCCGGAGTACCCAGGGCCAGCGTCAGCACCCGGTACACCCGGGCAAATGCCGGGGCCCTGGAGAATCGGGAGGGCCCACTCGGCCTCGTCAGTTCTGCTGCCCCCGGACCACAGTCCTTGGCAGGAATCTGCGGCGCCATCCCTTTAAGGCGCGGAGACCTCCTGGTTTGAACTTCATCTGTGGGCAGAGCTACTGCACGGCCTTCTGCTCAGTCCCACAGATGAAGGAGAGCAGTACCAGCCGGCGACCCCCCGCACAACACTTCTCTCCAGCGCTGTGTGGGCACCCTCTCCACCGTAACCTGAGCGGTATGTGCCCTCCCCGCCCCCCGATTTATGGGCCCCGGTGAGCTGTATGCGCTTCCCCCCCGAGATGTATGCCCCCCTGCCCGGTGCCGTATGTGCTGGCCCCCGGAGCTGTGTGCTTGGGCCCCGCAGAGCCGCATGTGTGGGCCCCGCAGAGCCGTGTATGTGGGCCCCACAGAGCCACGTGTGTGGGCTTCACAGAGCCGCGTGTGTGGGCCCCACAGAGCCATGTGTTTGGGCCCCCGCAGAGGCACGTGTGTGTCTGTATGTATGCAGTAGAACTATGTGTGTCTGAATGTATGCAGCAGAGCTATGTGTATCTGTATTTATGTATGCAGCAGAGCTATGTGTGTCTGTATGTATGCAGCAGAGCTGTGTGTCTCTGTATGTATGTATGCAGCAGAGCTATGTGTGTCTGGATGTATGCAGCAGAGTTATGTGTGTCTGTATGTATGCAGCAGAGCTATGTGTGTCTGTATGTATGTATGCAGCAGAGCAGTTGTGTATGTATGTATGTATGCAGCAGAGCTGTGTGTGTCTGTATGTATGCAGCAGAGCTGTGTGTATCTGTCTATATGTATGCAGCAGAGCTGTGTGTGTCTGTCTGTATGCAGCAGAGCTGTGTGTGTCTGTATGTATGCAGCAGAGCTGTGTGTGTCTGTATGTATGCAGCAGAGCTGTGTGTGTCTGTATGTATGCAGCAGTGCTGTGTGTGTCTGTCTGTATGTATGCAGCAGAGCTGTGTGTCTGTCTGTATGTATGCAGCAGAGCTGTGTGTGTCTGTCTGTGTGCAGCAGAGCTGTGTGTGTCTGTCTGTCTGTATGCAGCAGGGCTGTGTGTGTCTGTCTGTATCTATGCAGCAGAGCTGTGTGTGTCTCTGTATGTATGCAGCAGAGCTGTGTGTGTCTGTCTGTGTGCAGCAGAGCTGTGTGTGTCGGTCTGTCTGTATGCAGCAGAGCTGTGTGTGTCTGTATGTATGTATGCAGCAGAGCTGTGTGTGTCTGTCTGTGTGCAGCAGAGATGTGTGTGTCTGTCTGTGTGTAGCAGAGCTGTGTGTGTCTGTATGTATGCAGCAAAGCTGTGTGTGTCTGTATGTATGCAGCAGAGCTGTGTGTGTCTGTCTGTATGTATGCAGCAGAGCTGTGTGTATCTGTATGTATGCAGCAGAGCTGTGTCTGTCTGTATGCAGTAGAGCTGTGTGTTTCTGTCTGTATGCAGCAGAGTTGTGTGTGTGTCTGTATGCAGCAGAGCTGTGTATGTATGTATATATGCAGCAGAGTTGTGTGTGTCTGTCTGTTTGTATGCAGCAGAGCTGTGTGTGTCTGTATGTATGCAGCAGAGCTGTGTGTGTCTGTCTATATGCAGCAGAGCTGTGTGTGTCTGTCTGTATGTATGCAGCAGAGCTGTGTGTGTCTGTCCGTGTGCAGCAGAGCTGTGTGTGTCGGTCTGTCTGTATGCAGCAGAGCTGTGTGTGTCTGTATGTATGTATGCATCAGGGCTGTGTGTGTCTGTCTGTGTGCAGCAGAGCTGTGTGTCTGTCTATGTGCAGCTGCACTGTGTGTGTCTGTATGTATGCAGCACAGCTGTGTGTGTCTGTATGTGCAGCAGAGCTGTGTGTGTCTGTCTGTATGTATGCAGCAGAGCTGTGTGTATCTGTATGTATGCAGCAAAGCTGTGTGTATCTGTCTGTATGCAGCAGAGCTGTGTGTTTCTGTCTGTATGCAGCAGAGTTGTGTGTGTGTGTGTGTATCTGTATGCAGCAGAGCTGTGTATGTATGTATGTATATATGCAGCAGAGTTGTGTGTGTCTGTATGTATGCAGCAGAGCTGTGTGTGTCTGTATGTATGCAGCAGAGCTGTGTGTGTCTGTCTGTATGCAGCAGAGCTGTGTGTGTCTGTCTGTCTGTATGCAGCAGAGCTGTGTGTGTCTGTCTGTATGTATGCAGCAGAGCTGTGTGTGTCTGTCTGTATGCAGCAGAGCTGTGTGTGTCTGTCTGTGTGCAGCAGAGCTGTGTGTGTCGGTCTGTCTGTATGCAGCAGAGCTGTGTGTGTCTGTATGTATGCAGCAGAGCTGTGTGTGTCTGTCTGTGTGCAGCTGAGCTGTGTGTGTCTGTATGTATGCAGCACAGCTGTGTGTGTCTGTATGTGCAGCCGAGCTGTGTGTGTCTGTCTGTATGTATGCAGCAGAGCTGTGTGTATCAGTATGTATGCAGCAGAGCCGTGTGTGTCTGTCTGTATGCAGCAGAGCTGTGTGTTTCTGTCTGTATGCAGCAGAGTTGTGTGTGTGTGTGTGTGTGTCTGTATGCAGCAGAGCTGTGTGTGTACAGTGCCTACAAGTAGTATTCAACCCCCTGCAGATTTAGCAGGTTTACACATTCGGAATTAACTTGGCATTGTGACATTTGGAATGTAGATCAGCCTGGAAGTGTGAAATGCACTGCAGCAAAAAAGAATGTTATTTCTTTTTTTATTTTTTTTTTTAAATTGTGAAAAGTTTATTCAGAGGGTCATTTATTATTCAACCCCTCAAACCACAAGAATTCTGTTTGGTTCCCCTAAAGTATTAAGAAGTATTTCAGGCACAAAGAACAATGAGCTTCACATGTTTGGATTAATTATCTCTTTTTCCAGCCTTTTCTGACTAATTAAGACCCTCCCCAAACTTGTGAACAGCACTCATACTTGGTCAACATGGGAAAGACAAAGGAGCATTCCAAGGCCATCAGAGACAAGATCGTGGAGGGTCACAAGGCTGGCAAGGGGTACAAAACCCTTTCCAAGGAGTTGGGCCTACCTGTCTCCACTGTTGGGAGCATCATCCGGAAGTGGAAGGCTTATGGAACTACTGTTAGCTTTCCACGGCCTGGACAGCCTTTGAAAGTTTCCACCCGTGCCGAGGCCAGGCTTGTCCGAAGAGTCAAGGCTAACCCAAGGACTACAAGGAAGGAGCTCTGGGAAGATCTCATGGCAGTGGGTACATTGGTTTCAGTCAATACCATAAGTAACGTACTCCACCGCAATGGTCTCCGTTCCAGACGAGCCCGTAAGGTACCTTTACTTTCAAAGCGTCATGTCAAGGCTCGTCTACAGTTTGCTCATGATCACTTGGAGGACTCTGAGACAGACTGGTTCAAGGTTCTCTGGTCTGATGAGACCAAGATCGAGATCTTTGGTGCCAACCACACACGTGACGTTTGAAGACTGGATGGCACTGCATACGACCCCAAGAATACCATCCCTACAGTCAAGCATGGTGGTGGCAGCATCATGCTGTGGGGCTGTTTCTCAGCCAAGGGGCCTGGCCATCTGGTCCGCATCCATGGGAAGATGGATAGCACGGCCTACCTGGAGATTTTGGCCAAGAACCTCCGCTCCTCCATCAAGGATCTTAAGATGGGTCGTCATTTCATCTTCCAACAAGACAACGACCCAAAGCACACAACCAAGAAAACCAAGGCCTGGTTCAAGAGGGAAAAAATCAAGGTGTTGCAGTGGCCTAGTCAGTCTCCTGACCTTAACCCAATTGAAAACTTGTAGAAGGAGCTCAAGATTAAAGTCCACATGAGACACCCAAAGAACCTAGATAACTTGGAGAAGATCTGCATGGAGGAGTGGGCCAAGATAACTCCAGAGACCTGTGCCGGCCTGATCAGGTCTTATAAAAGATGATTATTAGCTGTAATTGCAAACAAGGGTTATTCCACAAAATATTAAACCTAGGGGTTGAATAATAATTGACCCACACTTTTATGTTGAAAATTTATTAAAATTTAACTGAGCAACATAATTTGTTGGTTTGTAAGATTTATGCATCTGTTAATAAATCCTGCTCTTGTTTGAAGTTTGCAGGCTCTAACTTATTTGCATCTTATCAAACCTGCTAAATCTGCAGGGCGTTGAATACTACTTGTAGGCACTGTATGTATGTATGTATGCAGCAGAGTTGTATGTATGTATGTATGCATGTAGCAGAGCTGTGTATGTCTGTATGTATGCTTGCATGCAGCAGAGCTGTGTGTGTCTGTATGTATGCAACAGAGCTGTGTGTGTCGGTCTGTCTGTATGCAGTAGAGCTGTGTGTGTCTGTCTATATGTATCCAGCAGAGCTGTGTGTGTTTGTATGTATGTATGATGAGTATCTTTGTAAGTCAGTGTATATGACTATAGATTTGTCTGTTTATATGTATTTTTGTGAGTTTATCTTTAAATATGTATATGTACGTGTATGTAAGTGTGTGTCTGCGTGTGGATGGGGCCCACTGGGACTCTTCCGCCCGAGGGCCACAAAAACCTGGAGCCGGCCGTGGGACTACCTGAGCTGACTAGGTGGCAGATGGCAGAGCAGGGCTACAGGCGACGGAGATCCAGTTGCGGGAGATCTTAAGTGGACCGGGGCAGGGTTGTAGCACGCCGGTGCCGACAGCGGGAATCCGGTCTGGAGGCCATGCACAGTCGGGGTACCTGGACCCTAGGGCAAGGACAGCTGCAAGCACCTTGTCAATTAGCCAGCAGGGGACAAGATTCCAGGTCTTGTCCCACCAGCAGCCCAGATAGAGCGAAACAACGTGGGGGATAGGGCGTCTGCAAGTGCCTGCAAAGATCCCAAGGGTCAGATCTTGTGGGTCACAGCCCCCACAGCAAAGACACCGGGAGTGGACTTTTCCTGTTTCATGCAGACTAGTCAACACAGGAGACAACAAACTAGCGTGCAGGAGGAAGGGCCCCTGTTCTGTTCACCGGTGTGCGGGACCCGGCACACCCCTCCGGAGGCTACCGGCATCCGGCACTTGGTTTACTATCTGGACTCTGTGTGACGTTATTCAAACAGTGAGTACACCGGTATCAACCGGTCCAACCCTGCAAACTGCGTTCCAGCACTCCACCTACACTTGGGCCCCGGGACAACACCTTCCCTACCCGTGGAGGGGATACCATCCTGCTGCCCTGCTCCATCAACCCCGGGCACCCCATACCAAGGCAGCGGCGGTGTCACCAACACTCACCGCAACCCACAGGTGGCATCACTGACAAACTTTCCCCTGTAAATAACCCCTTTATTAAGTTGTGGGTGACGGGCTGCTGCACGAGCCCCGGATCCGGCTGCCATTCGAGCCACAGCCACGATATCGGATCTGAGTGTCTTGAGTAGCCCCCTGCCGTGGTCTGCACCCCTGCCCGCGACACTGGTATTGGCAGGCCCCCTTCCAACAAGGGCCACCCTCTGTGACTGCAATCAATACGCTCCTATGGAAGACCATACCTCTATTAGTTTTGCTGGTTTTGACTGACCTCCATGTCTGGCCTCTATGACAAGGAAGAGATGGACATCAACTGCTTCTGCAAGAGGTGGCAAAATGGATAAATAAAAATAAATCTTTGCATCCCATAAATTTTAAAAATTAAAATGACCTAAGTGTCTTTTTATATACCTGTTTTCTTTTTATTATTTCTGTATAATTCGTATATGTATATTTTCCCTGTTTATATGGTTATTTTATATTGTTTGTTATAATAGTCACATTTTTTTTTATATTGGTTACCATTGTGCACTATAAACAATGTCTGCATACAAAAAGAGGTTAGCATAACTGCCATGTAAAAAACACTATTAACCAGCACATATTCAGTTAATCTGCAGGTTAATAGTGTTCTGAAGCCATGCAGCTGTGCACTGAAAGCCTGGCTACCTGGAGGAAATACAAAAATTCCATCTACCAGGAGAAAATGAACTTTATTTCCCCCTGCAGCCTCGAGTTTTCAATCATAAAGTCACAGCTACAGTCAAAACTCAGCACATAGGGAGAAGCAGCTCTAACCATTAGCGTTACAGCTGTCTTTTAGTCAGTTCTGGGGTATGATAAAAGCCAACGTTCACTATGTAATGAGCGGTAATCGAAGACACTTTGGATCTTCCTTCCTTCCTTTCTTTCCTTTCTTTCTTTCTTTCTTTCTTTCTTTCTTTCTTTCCTTTCTTTCTCCTTCTCTCTCCTTCTCTCTCCTCTCTCTCTTTCTCTCCTCTCTTTCTCCTTCTCCCTCCTTCTCTCTCCTTCTCTCTCCTTTCTCCTTCTCTCTCCTTCTTTCTCTCTTTTTCCCTCCCTCTCCTTCTCCCCCTTGTTTCTCCTTCTTTTTTCTTCTTTCTCCTTCTTTCTCGTTCTACTTCTTTCTCCTTCTCTTTCCTTCTCTCTCCTTACTCCTTTCTCCTTCTTTCTATTTCTCCTTCTCTCTCCTTCTCTCTCCTTCTTTCTCCTTCTTTCTCCTTCTCTCTCCTTCTTTCTCCTTCTCTCTCCTCTCTTCTTCTCGCTCCTTTTTTCTCCTTCTCTTTCCTTCTCTCTCCTTACTCCTTTCTCCTTCTTTCTCTCTTTCTCCTTCTCTCCTTCGCTCTCCTTCTTTCTCTCTCTCCTTCTCTCTCCTTTCTTCTTCTCTCTCCTTTTCTTCTTCTCTCTCCTTTCTCCTTTCTCCTTCTTTCTTTCTCCTTCTCTCTCCTTCTCTCTCCTTTCTTCTTCTCAATCCTTTTCTCCTTCTCTCTCCCTCTTTCTTTCTTTCTTTCTTCCTATATAAATGAAAATTATTTCTAATGACACAACCTACTGTATGTAATATTTGTATATTTTGATCTTTAGAATCCATACAGAGATATGTTAAAAATAAAAAAACAGAATCACTCATTATTGCATTGTAATGATCAAACCTAAATATACAAGCAACTTTCACATTGAAAAAGGTTAATTTTACAAATTAGAGGAAGAGCAATCAGACGTTTTTCATATTCCTTATTTCCGGAGTAAAAATAGCTCTATTAGTGACAACATTTCTTTAAATCCTATTAATTTGCTTTTTATTAAGTTATCATTCCTTGGTTGCATTTATTTTTCAGTATTATTGGCACAGTTTTGGTTATCCGAGTGTTTTAGACTAATTCATCAATTTTCACAAAACGTTCAAGTATTTGTACTCTAATGGAGTGTAAAATCTCTCTTTTTTTGTACAGTTTAAGACATTGTACTTACCAAATATAATATAGCATTATTTTAACCCCTTCACGGTCAAGGACGTAGCTGTACATCTTTGGCCGCGTCTGTCCCTTTAATGCTGACTCATTTTTTGATCTAGAGACAGAAAAAAACTGGGATGATTGGTGTATCTGTGACGCCTTGTGCTCGGCTGCAACCGAGTTGCTCGGATCCGGGCTCGCTGGTGGGTGGCTCGAGCATCTCCGGACCCGGGGGGCCCCGTGGTCACTCCGATCTAAAAGGGGGGTTGGCGTTTTTTTCGGACGTAGTTGTACGGCCGGAACCGTGTTTTAAGTTTGTGACGTTTGTATTGAAATAGCTACTGGGTATAAATTCACAATAATAGTCAAGAGATAGCTCAGTGAATAATAGAGAACCTAAAATATAACCTTTAATATAATTATAAATAAAAATCCATTTAGGACTGTAAAAGATATAAAACCGCCAATAAACTCAGCACCTGCAGAGGTAGAGATTGGCCAGTTAGATAATGTGGAATTTATCATTCATGTAACCAGTTATTGTACATAACCGGAAAATTAGATCCGCAGCATATTATTAGAGTATGTGCTGTATATCATACCGCCATATAGTCACCTGTCTCAGATGAATGGTAGTAACACAATTGGTAGAGAAAATCAGGAACGGTCTTACCCAATCTGCCGTGTATACATTTCCCTACTCATCAGGCACTGTATGCTGGATACTTTTGGTAACCACCAAAACGGAGAAAACACCTGGTCCTTTATCTGGATGACTCAGGATCCCCAATGGTTCCCAACATGCGTCCAGCCGTTGTGCATCAAATCTCCCAACGCGTTTCTTATATCATCAGGGGAGCATAAACATCCCAAATTTTGGTCAAAAAAGACCCACACAATATGGCATAAGTTACTGTTGAAAAATATATATAAACCACGTTAATCAAAAGATCCGAGTATGATAACCAAAGCATACGGTACGTGCAACAAAGCGAGTATAACTTACATCCATCACCTCCAGGAAATACCTGGGCAGATCGCGTCTATCATGCCGCACCGCCTGGTTTAAATAAACCGCTCGTTCGGAATAGCGTGTGACGTCACATCCGCTTGTAGCGGTGAGCTCACTTCCGGGTCACCTGATCGCAACCGCAGTCTGCGCGTCACACAAGGGGGCGTACAATTTAGTCATGTGCTCCTATGCTTCAAGGCAGTATGACTACAACAAAATGGCCGCGATTGGTCTCGCAAATAAGCGGTAATGATACGGCCAATCTATTAACAGTGGCCCATCAAAAATGGCAGATGGGCCATACGAGCAACTGTAACACCTGCTACAGGTACCCAGATAGGTAGGTGACTCTACAAACATTACAAACGGACAGAAAAATGATTTAGAAAGAAGGGGAAAAAAGACCAGGACGATTCCCAGGAGAAATTATCAAAAAAGGCAGAGCCACTAGAAAAAATAAATCTGTAAATGTTATAAATAAACCACATGTCAATGGATCAGAGAAGGCCAGAATTGACCCGGAGTAATTACTCCGGGTCAATTCTGGCCTTCTCTGATCCATTGACATGTGGTTTATTTATAACATTTACAGATTTATTTTTTCTAGTGGCTCTGCCTTTTTTGATAATTTCTCCTGGGAATCGTCCTGGTCTTTTTTCCCCTTCTTTCTAAATCATTTTTCTGTCCGTTTGTAATGTTTGTAGAGTCACCTACCTATCTGGGTACCTGTAGCAGGTGTTACAGTTGCTCGTATGGCCCATCTGCCATTTTTGATGGGCCACTGTTAATAGATTGGCCGTATCATTACCGCTTATTTGCGAGACCAATCGCGGCCATTTTGTTGTAGTCATACTGCCTTGAAGCATAGGAGCACATGACTAAATTGTACGCCCCCTTGTGTGACGCGCAGACCGCGGTTGCGATCAGGTGACCCGGAAGTGAGCTCACCGCTACAAGCGGATGTGACGTCACACGCTATTCCGAACGAGCGGTTTATTTAAACCAGGCGGTGCGGCATGATAGACGCGATCTGCCCAGGTATTTCCTGGAGGTGATGGATGTAAGTTATACTCGCTTTGTTGCACGTACCGTATGCTTTGGTTATCATACTCGGATCTTTTGATTAACGTGGTTTATATATATTTTTCAACAGTAACTTATGCCATATTGTGTGGGTCTTTTTTGACCAAAATTTGGGATGTTTATGCTCCCCTGATGATATAAGAAACGCGTTGGGAGATTTGATGCACAACGGCTGGACGCATGTTGGGAACCATTGGGGATCCTGAGTCATCCAGATAAAGGACCAGGTGTTTTCTCCGTTTTGGTGGTTACCAAAAGTATCCAGCATACAGTGCCTGATGAGTAGGGAAATGTATACACGGCAGATTGGGTAAGACCGTTCCTGATTTTCTCTACCAATTGTGTTACTACCATTCATCTGAGACAGGTGACTATATGGCGGTATGATATACAGCACATACTCTAATAATATGCTGCGGATCTAATTTTCCGGTTATGTACAATAACTGGTTACATGAATGATAAATTCCACATTATCTAACTGGCCAATCTCTACCTCTGCAGGTGCTGAGTTTATTGGCGGTTTTATATCTTTTACAGTCCTAAATGGATTTTTATTTATAATTATATTAAAGGTTATATTTTAGGTTCTCTATTATTCACTGAGCTATCTCTTGACTATTATTGTGAATTTATACCCAGTAGCTATTTCAATATTTATTGTAAAGGGTATGGCTGGCTTTCTAACAACGGGCTTTGATACCAGTACATGGACCACAGAGGCGAGGGAGGTGTTTTCAGAGAGGGAGTTCACACAGAAAAAGTATACACCCTCACTAAATGGTGCTTTTAGGGATTTAACTAAGACATATAAGAATCGGGTCACTTCTTGGTGGGAGATACAATCCCTCGAATGCTATCTGAAAGATCAAATTGTACCACGTAATTTACGTATTTCTCTTACTCCCAATTACAGATATAAAAGTCCAGAACTAATTGCTGCATGGCGTAAAGAGATCACAAACTGCTCATTGAAATTAATGATCCTCCTCTTAGAAGAGGAAAAAAAGAATTTGGCCAAACTCGACGGCTTACTCAAGGAGCAGATTGAGGTCACTAAGAAATTTTCTAGTGAGGCGGAGTTTGGGACGAAGGAAACTACCCTACAGGGTGTCATTGAGAAACATCAGTACCATCTCAAGGAGAAAAAACACAGGTTTTACATCAGAGACGTACAGGAATTCAGAGACAATAAGGCTTACAATTTTCCGGTTATTAGGTATAATAAACCTAGTGATACAGAGGGCACTTCGACTGATACAGAGTATTCGGATACAGAGGGGAGGAGTAATCAGCGGAGGACCAAACAAAGGGGAAGAGGTAGGAATTCCGATAGGGGTGGTTACAACAAGGGACCTTTTTTAGAGTCCAACCACTTTCTGAGGAGCAAACAGGGTCCGGGGGGGTACAACCCACAGGGGGTTCAACCCAAATAATCAATCTATCGGACAGGCTCCTCTCTGACTTAGAAATGACGGTACTGAGTAAGGATCTCTCCTTCGTCCCCACATCTGATTTCAATCACTTTGATGCAGTAAAAGATCTCAATCTGTTTACACGGAAACTTAAATGGAAAAAACACTTTGCTATGGAGAATAAGAAAGTTTGCAGAGAAATGGGTATTGCCAATGATCTTTTGGAGGATGTCAGATTTCTTTACAACTTGAGTGACATCAATCCAAATTTGGAGGGTAGGGGTCCCTTTACTGATCTCAAACTAAAAAGCAATAAGATGCCCCCGACCAATAGTGAAGTATCGGCCATTGATGTATTCTGTAATCTGGTTACACGTGACTTAGGTATGATCACTGACAAGCACAACAGGAAATTTAATCTTACCAGGCAGGAGATGGAATGTTTGGGTAATTTAGAGAGGGACACTAACATCATTGTGAAGGAATCTGATAAAGGAGGCAATATCGTACTCATGAATGTCTCTGATTACAAAAAAATGTGTATGGACATCCTTGGGGACAAATCTAATTATGAGAAATTGAATGGTAATCCTACATCAGACTACCTGTTGACATTGAGAGGGTTATTGTTGAGTGCACGTGACAGAGACTTGATCAGCAATACTGAATTCGATTTTCTATACCCTCCTTTTCCAGTGACCCCCACTTTCTATTGCTTGCCAAAAGTACACAAGGGCCTATCTCCATTGCGGGGTAGGCCAATAGTGTCGGGCATTGGCAGTGTTTCGCAAAACATAGGCATCTATGCGGATAGAATACTAAGACCTTTTGTTACATCCTTGGGGTCCTATCTCAAAGACACCACGGATTTACTTAAAAAATTGGAGGGTATTACGATTGAAGATGATGTCTTTTTTGTCAGTATTGATGTCGAATCCCTCTATTCTTCTATTAGACACGATCTAGGCCTGCAGGCGGTGAACTTTTTCTTGAAGAGTAGGGGACAGCAATTTGATGACCATAATTCTTTTCTTTTGAGTCTTGTGGAGTTTTGTCTCAAGAATAATTCTTTCTTGTTTAATGGACAGGTTTACCACCAGCTGAGGGGGACCGCGATGGGGAGTCCAGTGGCCCCATCGTATGCTAATCTCCTCCTCGGTTGGTGGGAGGAGACCTGCGTCTTTGGGGATTCATCCCCTGTCCCCCAGGATAGCATTTTGCTATGGTGTCGCTTCATAGACGACGTGTTCGTTCTATGGAGGGGTACTGAAGATGAAATAATCGGAACGGTTGCCGCTTTGAACAATAACTCTTTGGGCTTGTTCTTCACTTGTGAGTTTGATAGATGGAGTTTGCCTTTTCTAGATGTGCTGATTGAAAGAGACTCTAATGGAAACATTCATACCAGTACATATAGAAAACCGACGGCTACCAATTCGCTCCTACGATGGGAGAGCAACCATCCTAATGGTCTGAAAAGAGGGATTCCGAAGGGTCAATTTTACAGACTAAAACGAAACTGCTCGGATGAGCAGAGATTCCACCAACAGGCCCTTGATTTGAGTTCCAGATTTCATCATAGAGGATATCCAGACCATGTGATTAAGAAAGCCTTTTCTGAGACACAGCAGAAAACCAGGAATGATCTCCTACACGGATCAGGGAGACCAACATCAGATGAGGAACTCATTCGCTTTATCACCACCTTTAATAATGGATCAGAGGAGGTTAGAAGGATTCTTGAGAGACATTGGTCCATTCTCAAGATGGACGATGACATCGGTAAATGTATTCCCAACGCCCCTGCAGTGACCTACAGGAAGGCCCGCTCTATAAAAGAGAGACTGGTGCACAGCCATTTCTCATGTCATACCGGGACATGGCTGACTAATCCAGTCAAAGGCTGCTACAAGTGCAGCGGGTGCATTGCATGTAGTTACCTTAAGCCAGGAAAATTTTTCTTTTCCCATGTTCTGGAAAAACGATATGACATCCGCTCCTTCATTAATTGCAGAACTAGGGGCGTTATTTATAAAGCCACCTGTAGCTGCCACAAAGAGTATGTGGGTAAGACCAAAAGGGAATTTAGGAGGAGAATAGGGGAACATATCCGGGACATTCGCCTGGGCAATGATACTCCAGTGGCCCGTCACATCATGGAACATCATGCAGGGGATGCCAAAGCAATCAGCTTCCAGGGCATTGATGTAGTGCCCCCCCCTCTTAGAGGTGGGAATTGGGATAATAAAATTCTCAAACAAGAAACCAAGTGGATTTTTTGGCTTAAAACTAGTAAACCATTGGGCCTCAATGAATCTCTCTCCTTTGCACCCTTTGTGGTAGACTAGATTGGAGATAATGTAGGAGGGACAGTCGCCGCCCGAGTGGGGGCACCAATCACCGGTCTTTTTAGGGTGCCGACCTCCACAAATAGGTAGGGTCATTCTTCACCTTAGGGCCTTTAGGTTTTGGTCAGAATGGTGGTGGTTCCTTTTTCCCCCCTCCCCCTGCCCATAGTAATGAGGTTTTTTGGTAAAAAAATTTTTACGTGATCTGATGTAGGTTGTGCTCTAATTACTCCGGGTCAATTCTGGCCTTCTCTGATCCATTGACATGTGGTTTATTTATAACATTTACAGATTTATTTTTTCTAGTGGCTCTGCCTTTTTTGATAATTTCTCCTGGGAATCGTCCTGGTCTTTTTTCCCCTTCTTTCTAAATCATTTTTCTGTCCGTTTGTAATGTTTGTAGAGTCACCTACCTATCTGGGTACCTGTAGCAGGTGTTACAGTTGCTCGTATGGCCCATCTGCCATTTTTGATGGGCCACTGTTAATAGATTGGCCGTATCATTACCGCTTATTTGCGAGACCAATCGCGGCCATTTTGTTGTAGTCATACTGCCTTGAAGCATAGGAGCACATGACTAAATTGTACGCCCCCTTGTGTGACGCGCAGACCGCGGTTGCGATCAGGTGACCCGGAAGTGAGCTCACCGCTACAAGCGGATGTGACGTCACACGCTATTCCGAACGAGCGGTTTATTTAAACCAGGCGGTGCGGCATGATAGACGCGATCTGCCCAGGTATTTCCTGGAGGTGATGGATGTAAGTTATACTCGCTTTGTTGCACGTACCGTATGCTTTGGTTATCATACTCGGATCTTTTGATTAACGTGGTTTATATATATTTTTCAACAGTAACTTATGCCATATTGTGTGGGTCTTTTTTGACCAAAATTTGGGATGTTTATGCTCCCCTGATGATATAAGAAACGCGTTGGGAGATTTGATGCACAACGGCTGGACGCATGTTGGGAACCATTGGGGATCCTGAGTCATCCAGATAAAGGACCAGGTGTTTTCTCCGTTTTGGTGGTTACCAAAAGTATCCAGCATACAGTGCCTGATGAGTAGGGAAATGTATACACGGCAGATTGGGTAAGACCGTTCCTGATTTTCTCTACCAATTGTGTTACTACCATTCATCTGAGACAGGTGACTATATGGCGGTATGATATACAGCACATACTCTAATAATATGCTGCGGATCTAATTTTCCGGTTATGTACAATAACTGGTTACATGAATGATAAATTCCACATTATCTAACTGGCCAATCTCTACCTCTGCAGGTGCTGAGTTTATTGGCGGTTTTATATCTTTTACAGTCCTAAATGGATTTTTATTTATAATTATATTAAAGGTTATATTTTAGGTTCTCTATTATTCACTGAGCTATCTCTTAAGTTTGTGACGCCACCCACGGGATGTGGTGAAGTTGGACACCACCGCACCGCTGCAGTTACGGGGCACCCGGGGGAGATGGTATGCAGCAAGTTGTTAACCCCTCCATGGGCAGGGATGGTGGCCCCGGGGCCCGTTGGGGGTGCTTTGGCGGTGCAGGGAGATGGGCGGCCGGAGGGCACTGGTGTACTCACTATTAGAATGAAACACTCGAGTCTCTGGTAAACCAAGATGATGGTGGTCGGTGCCCACAGCCGGCTGCAGTCGGGATCCCCCACCCGGTTGGTGGGCTCTGCCTTTCTCCTGCACCTGTTTAAATTGTTGGGCTGCCTGCGCTTGCAGCGTCCGGAGTCCGCTCCCCGGCTTGTGGATGTAGGAAGAGTCCCTTTGCCCACAGACGCTAGCCCGTGGGATCTCTGAGCCTTGGAGGTGGCTTTCTATCCCCCTCATTGGGATGTTGTCTTCTATGAGGGACTTTGGGTGGGAAAGGACCTAAAGTCCAGACTGCAATCAGTTAATTAACTCATAGTATCATAGTTTTTTAAGGATGAAGGGAGACTCTAAAGCTGGGTTCACACATAGCGATAGCGACAACGACGTCGCTGTTATGTCACCATTTTCTGTGACGCAACAGCGACCTTGTATGTCGCTGTTATGATCGCTGCTTAGCTGTCAAACACAGCGATGCAGCAGCGATCATAACATCGCTACATGTGCAGAGAGCAGAGAGCCGCGCACACTGCTTAGGGCTGGCTCCCTGCTCTCCTAGCTACAGTACACATCGGGTTAATTACCCGATGTGTACTGCAGCTACATGTGCAGGGAGCAGCGCACACTGCTTAGCGCTGGCTCCCTGCACTCCTAGCTACAGTACACATCGGGTTAATTAACCCGATGTGTACTGCAGCTACATGTGCAGAGAGCAGGGAGCCGCGCACACTGCTTAGCGCTGGCTCCCTGCACTCCTAGCTACAGTACACATCGGGTTAATTAACCCGATGTGTACTGCAGCTACATGTGCAGAGAGCAGGGAGCCGGTACTGGCAGTGTGAGAGCGGCGGAGGCTGGTAACGAAGGTAAATATCGGGTAACCACCTTGGCTACCAGATGTTTACCCTGGTTACAGCTTACTGCAGCTGCCAGATGCCGGCTCCTGTTCTCTGCTCGGTTAATTTCGTCGCTCTCTCGCTGTCACACACAGCAATCTGTGCGTCACAGCGGGAGAGCAACAATAAAAAAAACGAACCAGGGCTGTGTGTAAAGAGCAGCGATCTCACAGCAGGGGCCAGATCGCTGCTCAGTGTCACACACAGCGAGATCGCTAATGAGGTCACTGCTGCGTCACAAAAACCGTGACTCAGCAGTGATCTCAGCAGCGATATCGCTGTGTGTGAAGCACCCCTAAGTCCATCTAGTTCAACCCGTAGCCTAACATGTTGATCCAGAGGAAGGCAAAAAAAAAAAAAAAACAATGTGGCAAACAAGCTCCAATGGGGAAAAAATTTCCTTCCTGACTCCACATCCGGCAATCAGACTAGTTCCCTGGATCAACACCCTGTCATAAAATCTAATATACATAACTGGTAATATTACATTTTTCAAGAAAGGCGTCCAGGCTCTGCTTAAATGTTAGTAGTGAATCACTCATTACAACATCATGCGGCAGAGAGTTCCATAGTCTCACTGCTTGTACAGCAAAGAATCCTCGTCTGTGATTATGATTAAACCTTCTTTCCTCAAGACGTAGCGGATGCCCCCGTGTTCCAGTCGCAGGCCTAGGTGAAAAAAGATCATTGGAAAGGTCTCTGTACTGTCCCCTCATATATTTATACATTGTGATTAGATCCCCCCTAAGCCTTCGTTTTTCCAAACTAAATAACCCCAAGTTTAATAACCTGTCTTGGTATTGCAGCCCACCCATTCCTCTAATAATCTTGGTCGCTCTTCTCTGCACCCTCTCCAGTTCAGCTATGTCCTTCTTATATATCGGTGACCAGAATTGTACACAGTATTCCAAGTGCGGTCGCACTACTGACTTGTACAGAGGTAGAACTATATTTTTTTTCATGAACACTTATACCTCTTTTAATACATCCCATTATTTTATTAGCCCTGGCAGCAGTTGCCTGACACTGTCCACTAAAGTGAAGTTTACCATCCACCCATACACCCAAGTCTTTTTCTGTGTCTGTTTTACCCAGTGTTCTACAATTAAGGACATAATTATAAATTTTATTTCCTCTACCCAAGTGCATGACCTTACATTTATCTACATTAAACTTCAATTGCCACTTCTCAGCCCAATCCTCCAATTTACATAAATCTCCCTGTAATATAAAATTATCCTCCTCTGTATTGATTACCCTGCAGAGTTTAGTATCATCTGCAAATATTGAAATTCTACTCCGCATTCCCCCAACAAGGTCATTAATAAATATGTTGAAAAGAAGCGGGCCCAATACTGACCCCTGTGGTACCCCACTAAGACCTGAGACCCAGTCCGAGTACGTACCATTAATAACCACCCTTTGTTTCCTATCACTGAGCCAGTTTTTAACCCAGTTACACATATTTTCCCCTATCCCCATTATTCTCATTTTATGTACCAACCTTTTGTGTGGCACCGTATCAAAAGCTTTTGAAAAGTCCATATACACAACATCCACTGCATTTCCCTGGTCCAGGCTTGAACTTACCTCTTGATAGAAGCTGATCAAATTAGTTTGACAGGATCGATCCCTCATAAACCCATGTTGATACTCTGTCATAAGGTTATTTTTCTTGAGATACTCCAGTATAGCATCTCTCAAGAAACCCTCAAGGATTTTACCAACCGTAGAGGTTAAACTTACCGGCCTATAATTTCCCGGCTCAGTTTTTGTACCCTTTTTGAATATTGGCACCACATTTGCTATGCGCCAGTCCTGCGGTACCGATCCTGTTATTAAGGAATCTGTGAAGATTAAAAATGGTCTATCTATCACAGAACTCAATTCCTGTAGTACTCTGGGGTGTATGCCATCCGGGCCCGGAGATTTGTCAACCTTAGTGATTTCGAGGTGGCAGCGTACTTCCTGCTGGGTTAAGCAGGTAATATTCAAGGGTGAATTTATGGTATCACTGATCATGTCATCTGCCATGGCATTTTCTTGTATAAAAACCGTAGAAAAAAAGTCATTCAGCAGGTTGGCTTTACCCTCATCCCCCTCCAACATTTCACCAAGACTATTTTTAAGGGGGCCAACACTATCGCTTTTCAGTTTTTTACTGTTTATGTAGTTAAAGAATATTTTAGGATTATTTTTACTTTCTCTCACAATGAGTCTCTCTGTCTCAAACTTAGCTAACTTAATTTGCTTTTTACATATTTTATTTAATTTTCTATAATTATATAATGCCTCATCACTACCTACCCTCTTTAATTCTTTTAAGGCTTTCTGTTTTTCTTTTATTGCTTCCCTTACAGCTCTATTTAGCCATAGGGGTGTCCTCCTATTTCTAGCATGTTTGTTCCCATAGGGTATATTTTCTGCACAAGCCCTATTCAGGATGCTCCTAAATGTCTCCCATTTGCTTTGTGTACTTTTATTACTTAGTACATCATCCCAGTTTATTGCACTAAAATCATCTCTCAACCGTTTAAAATTTGCTTTCCTGAAGTTTAGTGTCCTTGTAGCCCCTCTACTATACATCTTACTAAAGAATACATGAAAACTTATTATTTTGTGATCACTATTCCCCAAGTAACTCCCAACTTGTATATTTGATATGCGGTCTGGCCTATTGGTTAGTACAAGGTCTAGTAGTGCTCCCCCTCTTGTGGGGTCCTGTACCATTTGTGAAAGGTAATTATCTTTCATTGTTATCAAAAATCTATTTCCTTTGCTGGAACTGCAAGTTTCTGTAACCCAACTTATATCAGGATAGTTAAAGTCCCCCATAATAATTACCTCTCCGAGACTCGCTGCTTTATCAATTTTCTTTATGAGGAGATTCTCTACCTCTTCCATAATATTCGGCGTCTTATAACACATCCCTATCAGTATTTTATTATTCATTCTCGCCCCCCTTATCTCCACCCATAGGGACTCTACATTCTCAGTACCCTCACATATGTTGTCACGCAGGATGGGTTTTAAGGATGATTTTACATATAGACACACACCTCCCCCTCGCTTATTTGTACGGTCATTCCTGAATAGGCTATAACCCTGTAAATTAACAGCCCAGTCATAGCTCTCATCCAGCCATGTCTCTGATATCCCCACTATATCATAATATTTTTCCAACAATATTAATTCTAATTCCTTCACCTTATTTGTGAGGCTTCGGGCATTAGTGTACATGCACGTTACGTATGAGTCTGTACCTCTATTCCTGCTTACTGTATTAACTGTCCTAACCCTTCCCCCCGTACCACCCCCAATTTCCTTACTTGTGCCCTGGTCACTATCTGCACTACATTCCCCTTCTATAAAGTGAATACCCTCGCCCCCATTCCTAGTTTAAACACTCCTCCAACCTTCTAGCCATCTTCTGCCCCAGCACAGCTGCACCCTCCCCAACTCAGTCCAGTAGTTTCTAGACCTCGTTTCAGGGTCTGAGTACCCCCTCTTGTGCTCCGGTTTCTGAGTCGGTTCTCCGGGTCGGTACCGGCGGGCCAGTACCCTGTCCCGGTCCACCACGGTTCCACCGAGCCGTCTTCCCGGCTTCTGCAGGCAGAGGCCTCCATATGCCTCCTAGCCAGAGGTACCAGGGCTCTAACCCTGGCACCTGTCAGTCTATCACAGGCCTGTTACACAGGCCCATCCTCCTTCACTCCACTCTCAACTCAACTGTAACTCAAACTGAACTGCCCAACTCCTCAGACTAAACTGACCGCATTTTCCTGCTTCAGGCTCTCTGAACTCCTCGGTGGGCGTGTCCAACCACCTGGCTCCACCCCCTGGTGTGTCCATCCAGCCCTGAGGGAGGTGACTAGGGTTTAATGTGGTTGGCTAGTGTTATCTAGTTAGGGACTGGTGTAATGCGGGGCCCTATTTGTGACTACCTGGCTAGTCCAGGGCGTCACATATCTGCTGTCCCAGGACAATAATCACCATCTTTAAATCCACATAGATTGGTCACTGGTGATCGTGGTATGATAGTTTCTGTAAGGACAGAATAATCGTGTTTTGTGCTTCAGTCATCTTAGTTGAGTGACCTATTGCAGTTGATCTATATTTGATTGTTAGGGGCTTATCCTGGCTCTGACATACAGCCATTACCTGACGAGTATTGGGTGGGCTCAACACGTAAGCCTCCTTTATACACCCACTCCTGATTTGCGCCGTACATATAGGCAGATGCCGAGAAGGGTTTACTCCAGCAGAATGTTTTCTGTTCAGATCATAGTGGTTTATTTCACTCATACATAATGCAACATTTTAAAGATTATTTGAATAACCCAAAAGGAGTATAACAAGCTCAAATAGTAAAAATAATAATTTTTATTCAATTTCATTAAAATTGTACAAACAATAGGGAAAAGACCCCAAACAATAGTACTTAAAAACAGAAAAGGAAAACAGGTGGACACCTAACATGTAATAAATAGGTGAAAAATTATATATATATATCATATGAATTAATTACAGTTAATAAATATATGGAATGTAGTAAGGGCGGCACGGTGGCTCAGTGGTTAGCACTGCAGTCTTGCTAGTGCTGGGGTCCTGGGTTCAAATCCCACCAAGGACACCATCTGCAAGGAGTTTGTATGTTCTTCCCGTGTTTGCGTGGGTTTCCTCCAGATTCTCCAGTTTCCTCCCACACTCCAAAAACATACTCATAGGGAACCTAGATTGTGAGCCCCAGTGGGGACAGTGTTGCCATTGTATGTAAAGCACTGTGGAATTAACAGCCCTATATAAATGAATAAATATTATATTATATTATTAAATATGTAGAAAACCTATATATAGATAATAAATATGTAAAAAAAGTCCGTGTCTAAAGGTAGTGATACATAACACATCTAATAATTAGGAAGGAGGATTTCACCCACGAGGCAAATCCCCTAAATATATTCAAAAAATATGTGCAAAATTCAACAAAGGCTACACCATATCTTTACACCCCATTCAATAAAAATACATCACCTAAAGTAATTGAAAACGCAGGGTCCCGACTTCCTCGATGCACGTTCTGCACCCGAGATGAAAGAAGAAGCATTTTGGTGCGAAATGCGCGTCGAGTGAGGTGGGACCCTGCGTACAATTTAATTAATATTTTTACTATTTGGGCTTGTTATACTCCTTTTGGGTTATTCAGATTTGTTATTAATGTATTTAGCCCCTACATATTAAGTGTGGTCAATAGTGTATTTTAAAGATTATTGAAAGAATAAGGGCAAAAAAACCAACAAAAAGTAAAAAAATAAGCATCTTTGATTTATGATGATTTTGGAAAAAAAAATGTCAAGAGAAAAAAAAAAGAGAATACAAAAAAACAAAGGAAAAAGAAAAACAAAAATGATGAATCAGGGCCTAGATTTGGGAAAAGGTAGGCTAAGGGTACCTTCACACTTTAGCGATGCAGCAGCGATCCGACCAGCGATCTGACCTGGTCAGGATCGCTGCTGCATCGCTACATGGTCGCTGGTGAGCTGTCAAACAGGCAGATCTCACCAGCGACCAGTGACCAGCCCCCAGCCAGCAGCGACGTGCAAGCGACGCTGCGCTTGCACGGAGCCGGCGTCTGGAATCTGCGGACACTGGTAACTAAGGTAAACATCGGGTATGGTTACCCGATGTTTACATTAGTTACCAGCGCACACCGCTTAGCTGTGTGTGCAGGGAGCAGGGAGCCGCGCACACTGAGCGCTGGCTCCTTGCTCTCCTAGCTACAGTACACGTCGGGTTAATTAACCCGATGTGTAATGCAGCTACATGTGCAGAGAGCAGGGAGCCGCGCACACTGAGCGCTGGCTCCTTGCTCTCCTAGCTACAGTACACATCGGGTTAATTAACCCGATGTGTAATGCAGCTACATGTGCAGAGAGCAGGGAGCCGCGCACACTGAGCGCTGGCTCCTTGCTCTCCTAGCTACAGTACACATCGGGTTAATTAACCCGATGTGTACAGCAGCTACATGTGCAGAGAGCCGGAGCCGGCAGCACAGGCAGCGTGAGAGCGGCGGAGGCTGGTAACTAAGGTAAATATCAGGTAACCACCTTGGTTACCCGATGTTTATCTTGGTTACAGCTTACCGCAGCTGCCAGACGCCGGCTCCTGCTCCCTGCTCGCTTCATTTGTCGCTCTCTCGCTGTCACACACAGCGATCTGTGTGTCACAGTGGGAGAGCGCCTTTGAAGAAAACGAACCAGGGCTGTGTGTAACGAGCAGCGATCTCACAGCAGGGGCCAGATCGCTGCTCAGTGTCACACACAGCGAGATCGCTAATGAGGTCACTGCTGCGTCACAAAAAGCGTGACTCAGCAGCGATCTCGGCAGCGATCTCGCTGTGTGTGAAGCACCCCTAAAAGCTCAAATGCAATAAAAAAAAAAAAAAAGAAAGGAAATGGCCTCTGAAAGATATGAATCTTAAACTGCTCAAGCCTCAGGTCTTCTACTGTATGTACGTAATGTGAAGGACAATGTCTGTAGGAATTAAGTACTCCAGGCATAATCCCGAATATGTTTTACTTGCAGCAGCCATTGGAAAAAATAGCTTTGTAATTTATAGCTTTTCTGATTTTAAATTAATTTAGATACAAAGCCTGAGATATCATTGTAAAGACTAAAGGATCTTTGTAGAGTAAAAAGCTGCAAGAGATAAAATTCTTTTTTGACCTGGATCTGAAGTGAAGTGCATCTAAGAATTGTTACCAAGCAAGTACAATATTAACATAATTGAGGTTTCTATAGGTGTTTCTGAGTTAAAAGCTCAAGTGAAGATTTACATATGAATAGACTGCACAGTGTCAGTTCAATGCAATTGATGTTAATTTTGTAAGTTATGCACTCACTGTGCTTAGGATTGAAAGTTGGGACTCCTAGTGAGCAACAATCAAAAGACTGCAGAGGTTAGTAGAACTGAGAGGAACATAGTACTGAGCTACAGTAAAGGCCCCGTCACACTAAGCAACATCGCTAGCAACATCGCTGCTAACGAACAACTTTTGTGACGTTGCTAGCGATGTTGCTGTGTGTCACATCCAGCAACAACCTGGCCCCTGCTGTGAAGTCGTTGGTTGTTGCTGAATGTCCTGGGCCATTTTTTAGTTGTTGCTCTCCCGCTGTGAAGCACAGATCGCTGTGTGTGACAGCGAGACAGCAACAACTAAATGTGCAGGCAGCAGGAGCCGGCTTCTGCAGAGGCTGGTAACCACAGTAAACATCGGGTAACCAAGAAGCCCTGTCCTTGGTTACTCGATATTTACTTTTGTTACCAGCCTCCGCCGCTCTCACTGTCAGTGCCGGCTCCTGCTCTGTGCACATGTAGCTGCAGGACACATCGGGTTAATTAACCCGATGTGTGCTGTAGCTAGGAGAGCAGGGAGCCAGTGCTAAGCATTGTGCGCTGCTCCCTGCTTTGTGCACATTTAGCTGCAGCACACATCGGGTAATTAACCCGATGTGTGCTGTAACTAGGAGTGCAGGGAGCCAGCGCTAAGCGGTATACGCTGCTCCCTGCTCTGTGCACGTGTAGCTCCGTGCGCTGGTAACCAAGGTAAATATCGGGTTGGTTACCCGATATTTACCTTAGTTACCAAGCGCAGCATCTTCCACGCGGCGCTGGGGGCTGGGACACTGGTTGCTGGTGAGCTCACCAGCAACTCGTGTAGCGACGCTCCAGCGATCCCTGCCAGGTCAGGTTGCTGGTGGGATCGCTGGAGCGTCGCAGTGTGACATCTCACCAGCAACCTCCTAGCAACTTACCAGCGATCCCTATCGTTGTTGGGATCGCTGGTAAGTTGCTTAGTGTGACTGGACCTTAAGAGAAGAGAAACATTTTTAACCATATAAGACTTATTGAGATTCTCTATGAATGAGATAAAATGAAGTTCATTATAAAATTCAAACTGCTGCTCGTCACACTTACATATCAGTGAACGCTGCAGACTGAAGACTTAGGGTATGTGCGCACGTTGCTTTTTACCTGCTTTTTACCTGCTTTTTTGCTGCTTTTTCTTCTGCGCTGTTTAATGCCAAAATGGATGTGTTCTTCTATTCAAGCAAAGTCTATGGGAATTTGGGTTTCTTGTTCACACTATGTTGTTCAAATTGCTGCCTTTTTGTGGCAGAACTTTGGTCAAAAACTCAGCTTTTCAAAGAAGCAACATGTCAATTGTTTTTGTCATTTGGGTTTTGCACTGCAAAGCTGAGTTTTTGACCAAAGTTCTGCCACAAAAAGGCAGCATTTTGAACAACATAGTGTGAACAAGAAACCCAAATTCCCATAGACTTTGCTTGAATAGAAGAACACATCCATTTTGGCATTAAACAGCGCAGAAGAAAAAGCAGCAAAAAAGCAGGTAAAAAGCAGGTAAAAAGCAACGTGCGCACATACCCTTACAGCTCCTGAGACATGTCAGGTGAGAAGATCTGTATCACATATACCCCAGTTACCAGTCCACAGAATGGCTGTCATACATGAAAAAATATGTTTTAACTCATGTTGTGCTTTGGCATTAGATATCCAGCTTCATCCTCTTTCGTTGGTCAGTGTGATAGCTTTATAGCAGTGTACAGAGACTGACTGTGCACAACTGGAGAACAAATAAACATAGAGGAGGATGAACCTGGAGATATAACCCTTTTGTACTCAAGGAGGGACAGATATATTTTTTCACATATGACAGATGTGCTGTTTGATACCAACTGAGGTATGTGTGATATAGCTCCAATTAGTTGAATTGCAGATCTTGGGAGCTATATGTCTTCAGTCTGTAGCAAGTACAGACACATGACAGTTTGAAAGATATCAGAAACACCATTTTATCTTAATCTCTGATAACCCCTTTAAGGTGTGGCGTTTTTAATATTCCAAGTCTACAGGGGGCCATACACATGTGATTTCATTCCGTACCTATTTCTCCCATTTCCTCCATGCACACAAACCTCAACTCAGCTATGCGGTTAAATGCATTCAATTTGGGGAAAATGCCATTGCCAGAAACCAAGAGCCTGAAGGGGTGCTAGAAACGAGAGGTTGTCCAACTTAAATCTAATGTCTATGAAGTCATAAAATATTAAATAAGGGCATGTAGGCTGCAAAATATGGGAATTTTTTTTTTTTTGCAAGGTTGATTAAAAGAGAATCACATAAAAGTTATGTTTTACATATTGAGAAGTTACCATTATCATGAGCCCTTGCATATATGAAAAATAATAATAATTTGTAATTAAATTTAATATATTTGTGTAATAAAAAAAAAAATAATTCATAAGAAAGAAATTAAACGCCAATATATTTTTATTGCAGAATACGTATGGAAAATACAAACAATGAGATGTCTGTCTATATTACAAGTTTAGCACAACTACAACCTATAAAATATTTACTCAGCAAATTGACGTGGGACTTCATTGAGGCCCTATGGCCAAATCCCGTTGGTTTTGTTTTGCCCAAAATAGGTAAGTGTTCTAGCTTTGTGTTGCCAGGTCAGTTTTATGGTAAAATGAAGGCTGTAAGTAAAAAAAAAAAAACAAACAACAATTGCAGGATTGCACTTTTCTTGCTATTTTGCCATACTTTTCATTTTTTTCCCCACTTTTCATTACATCAAATGATAAAATAGAAATTCAAAAGTACAACTCTTTGAGCAAAAAGCTAGCCTTCACTCAACTTTATCTATGCTAATATAAAATAGTTATTGCTCTTGAAATAAGAGCAAGAAATTGGAAAGCACAAAAACAAAAAATTGCCCGGTATTTAAGGCGTTAAATTGAATAATCTAGGGACTTGGGTGTGAATTTTGATACTCTGTGCCTTTAACAGCATCTGCAAATGTATTGGGACAGTACGCTGACTGTTTCTAAATGGTACTTCCCTGTCTCTTGCAATCAGCAGAGCTCACAGGGAAGCAGAGCTCTTGTGCTAAACCACACCTACCTTTTACAACTATTTTGTTTGCATTGTTTATTCTCTAACATTGTCTACATGATGCTGCTTGAGTTAAAGGGAATGTGTCAATAGGATCACCTTTCTTAAGGGTGCTTTACACGCTGCGACATCGCTAACGATATATCGTCGGGGTCACGTCGTTAGTGACGCACATCCGGCGCCGTTAGCGACATTGCAGCGTGTGACACCAAGGAGCGACAATCAACGATCGCAAAAACATAAAAAATCGTTGATCATTGACACGTCGCTCCTTTCCTTAATATCATTGCTGCTGCAGATACGATGTTGTTCGTCGTTCTTGCGGCATCACACGTCGCTACGTGTGACACCGCAAGAACGACGAACATCTCCTACCTGCGTCCACCGGAAAAGAAGGAAGGAAGGAGGTGGGCGGCATATTCCGCCCACTCATCTCCACCCTTTCGCTTCTATTGAACGGCTGCCGTGTGATGTCGCTGTGACACCGCACGAACCGCCCCCCTTAGAAAGGAGGCGGTTCGCCGGCCAGAGGGACGTCGCAGGAAAGGTAGTCCATGTGACTGGTGTAAGCGATGTTATGCGCCACGGGCAGCGATTTGCCCGTGTCGCACAACCGGCGGGGGTGGGTACGCTCACTAGCGATATCGATACCGATATCGCAGCGTGTAAAGTATCCTTTAGACATCTATACAGGTATACAGGTCATAGAAAGTTGAATAGATACCTTGATATCTGCAATCTGATGTCTTACTCCAGAGAAAGGCAGAGTTTTCTTAATATATAAATGATCTGTTGAGATTTATGGGCCTGGACACTGATCTCCCGGAGAATCTGCCTCCAGAACTTATTTAAAATGAAAGGAGATGTTGCCAGTGTGAGACATGCAGATGAGGAGAGCAGGCTGTCTGTCATTACATGTCTCATTTAAATTACTGAAAGTTCTGGAGGCAGATTATCTAGGGGAACAGGGAAAACAGATGCGGTACCGCACTACCGAGTCACCTAATTCAATACTGCGAGGGACAGGAGGAGTGACAATACCAACCAAAGCTCTGTATAGCGGTGCTCACTAGAAGGGAACCAGTCCAATGAAGATCATCATAAGAGAAGGTAGAATCATGGCACACACTGTTGTATAAAAGTTCTTGCTTTATAATAAATGCATAAAAGGTGAGTGTGTCCAAGACTAGATGCTGGCACTCTGGAGGATAACGGCCGTTTCGCGCTGATGCGCCTCTACGGGTCCTGGGAATATTACAAAATATATTAATTTCTCTGGAAAAAAATGTTGGATCGAAGAGATCAAAATATAAATGTATTCAACTTTTTAGGATGTGCATGCCTATATAGACAGCTAAAGAGGGTTGATCCTGCTGACAGATTCTCTAAGGAGATTGCCCAATGCCTAAGAAATATTTTTCAGGAAATTGAAATAGAACAGAGATGTTCATTTTAACCTTCAAGTGTGGTCATTAATAAGTCATCTAGCCTGCAAACGGGGAACATGTAATCCCTACTCCAGTAGAGCACTTTGACGCCACCAAATGCTAATCTGCTTCACCCAAGCTCAAGCCTACCTAATTTCCAGAACTCTATACTAGAGAAATATCTATAACCAGTGTCTAGTTTCCTAAAAGTTATGAGCCCAAATGAATATATATTTTTTCTTTTTTGTTTGATAGGAGATTGGTTGGATAGATTTCAGCTGGCAACCTCTTCCTCGCTATCGGGTTCTTCAAAGAATGTGATTATATATATATCAGACTGTGAAGTTACTACTCAAATCATTGATCAAGTGAGTATTGCACAGGATTGTCACTTTTTTGACATTTTTGCAAAAGTGAGGTGAAAAAACATTTACTAGTAATTACAAATGAGCGAACCTTTCAAAGTTGGCAAACAAAAACTATGTTTGAGGAACTGTTCACTGCACCGTTAGTCGAACTTTTACAAACCCCATTGGATTCAGTGGGAGGCAAGACCTAAGGCAGAGAAAACACCTTTAGTTGAGTTGAAAAGCTTCCAAAACAGCAAAAAATATGTTTTACAGTACAGCAACACTGTTTTGGCATAGCCATTAGCGTCCTAGACTATTGACATAAGAAATATTGAAGTGGGTGTTAGGCAGGTATAGGGGAGCACCCCTGCCAGTACAGGCAAGACACAACTTGCGCCATGGAATAAATGGCGCAATAATAAATAATAATAATAATAAAAAACTTGGAGACCCATCTTGAAGTCTTTAAATACATTTCAGGCAGACAGCTGGACAGTGGCGTCAATTGCCCCACCACCCATTTCCCCATAGTGTTTTTTCACAGCAGTGAGGTATGCTCCATGCAACACACAGGATGTGGCCTGGCATTTCCATTTTAAGAATCAAGAGGTGCCAGAATGACAGGATTAGGCCTGTTGCTCCCATACCTCTGCCAGTACAGACAAGACACAACTTGGAAACCCATTATGAAGTCTTGATATTTAAAAACATTTCAGGCAGACAGCAGGACAGTGGAATCAATTACCCCTCTCCAATTCCTCATAGTGTTTTTGCACAGCAGTGAGGTATGCTTCATGCAACACATAGGATGTGGCTTGGCATTTCCATTTTTAAAATTGAGCACACAGCAACTGTCGTGGACAGGGGCGCTGGCCACGGCCAGTGGGGAGCTACTCGAGACGTTCGGATCCGGGATCGTGGTGGTGGCTCGAGCGGCAGCCGGATCCGGGCCTCTTGCAGCAGCCCGTTGCCCACAATGTAATAAAGGGGTTATTTACAGGGGAGAGTTTGTCAGTCTGACGACACCATAGGTTGCGGTAATTGTTGGTGACACCACCGTTGCCTTGGTATGGGGCACCCGGGGCTGATAAAGCGGGCAGCAGGATGGTATCCTCTCCACCAGTAGGGGAGGTGTTGTCCCGGGGCCCAGGTGTAGGTGGTGTAGAGTGCTGGGACACCATCTGCAGGATGGACCGGATGATACCGGGGTACTCACTGTTGTTGAATAATTCACACAGAGTCCAAGTAGTAAATGAAGTGCTGCATGCCGGTAGCCTCTGGAGGGGTGTGCTCGGGTCCCGCACACCGGTGAGCAGAATGGGGGCCCTTCCTCCTGCACTCTAATTTTGTGTCTTGTGTGTTGACTAGTTTACATGGAATGGGAAAAGTCCTATCCTGGTGTCTTTGCTGTGGGAGCTGTGGCCCGCGAGATCTGACCCTTGGGATTTTTGCAGGCACTTGCAGATGCCCTATCCCCCCCGTTGGGCTTCCGTCTCACTCTATCTGGGCTACTCGTGGGACAAAATCTGGAACCTTGTTCCCTTCTGACTAATCGGAGAGGTGCTTGAAGCTGTCCTCGCCCTGGGGTGCAGGTACGCCGACTGTGCACGGCCTCCAGACCGGATTCCCGCTGTCAGCACCGGCGGGCTTCAACCCTGCCCTGGTCCACTTAAGGTCTCCCGCGATCTCCGACGCTTGTGGTCCTGCTCTCCCGTCTGCCACCTAGTCAGCTCAGGTAGTCCGGGAGCTACAACCACCGTCTACCACTCCACTTACTTCCTCTCTCCAGACTAGACTCCTCCACTTTACTGACGTGTTCCTTCCCCTGACACCTCAGGACCTCTAGGTGGATGTCACCATCTGCCTGGCCCCGTCCACTGGTGTGTCCCTATTGTCCTGGGGTGGTGACTAGTCTTTGTGGTTAGTGTATGTACCTGTGTGCGGGATTGTGTTGGTAGGCCAAGGAGGGTGGAGTCCTGCACCTGGAAGATTTGTGCAGTCTCTGTGACAACCTGGTTTTGCCAGGGCATCACACAACCATGCCTTCTGCAGCATTGCATCTGGGCCGGAATAGTGGCCTATAAATTCTGTACAGCCAGGTTGCAGACGTGAACCATGCAAGGCACATGTGTGATGTCGCCAAGACGTAGTGCCACCACCAGGTTTGTAACATTATCGCACATAGCCTTCCCTGGCTCAGGGTTCAATGGAGACAGCCATTGCTATGGGTGGCACGGTGACTCAGTGGTTAGTATTGCAGCGCTAAGGTCCTGCATTCAAATTCCACCAAGGACATCTTCAAGGAGTTTGTATGTTCTCCCTGTGTTTGCGTGGGCTTCCTCTGGGTATTCCGGTTTCCTCCCACACTCCAAAGACATACAGATAGGTACTCTATATTGTGATCCCCAATGGGGACAGTGTTGCCATTGTATGTAAAGTGCTGTGGAATTAATAGCGCTATATAAATGAATAAATATTATTATTAGATTATTATTAATATCAAACTCAGCCTTGATAGCGGTCCACAACTCTGCAACTGTGTGACTGCATTCTCCAATGCATATTAATTTCAGCACTGCCTGATTGCATTGACTTCCACATAGGATGTGGCCTGGCATTTCCATTTTAAAAATCAAGAAGTGCATGAGGGACAGGATTAGGCCTCTTCTTCCCCCACGCCTGCCAATACAGGCAAGACACAACTTGGAGACCGGTTTTGGAGTCTTGATATTTAAAAACATTTCAGGCAGACAGCAGGACAAATCAATCGTTCCCCCCAATTTACCCATAGTGTCTTTGCACAGCAGTGATGAATGCTTCATGCAACACACAGGATGTGTCCTAGTATTTCCATTTTAAAAATCAAAAGGTGAATGAGTGAAGGGATTAGGCCTCTTGCTCTTGCACCTCTGCCAGTACAGACAAGATACAATGTGGAGACCCATCTTGGAGTCTTGAAATTTAAAAACATTTCAGACACACCGTAGAACAGTGGAATAATTTGTCCTCCATATTTTCCCATAGTGTCTTTGCACAGCAGTGAGATATGCTCCATGCAACACACAGGGTGTGGCCTGGCATTACCATTTTAAAAATGAAGAAGAGCATGAGTGACAGGATCTTTCTCCCCCACCCCTGCCAGTACAGACAAGACACACCAGGGAGACCCATCTTGGAGTCTTGATATTTAAAAACATTTCAGGCAGACAGCAGAACAGTGTTATCAATTGCCCCCCTCCCCAATACCCCATAGTGTCTTTGCACAGCAGTGAGGTATGCCCATTGCAACACATAGGATTTGGCTTGGGATTTCCATTGTAAAAATCCAAAGGTGGATAAGTGACAGGAATAGGGCTCTTGCTGCTACATCTCTGCCAGTACAGACAAAACAACTTGGAGACCGGTCTTGGAATCTTGATATTTAATAACATGTCAGGCAGACAGCAGGACAGTGGAATCAATTGACCCCAATTGCCCCCCATGTAAAAATTAAAAAAGTTATGGCTTTTGGAAAAAGGGGAGGAACAAGCTCTTAATAGCTTTAGAAAAACAGTCAGTTATGTATTAGAAAATCGCAATGCATAAATGGAGATTTAAAAACGGAGTTTAGAAGTTAATGTAAGTGCAGCAAATGTTGTCAAGTCAACTAATGGTGAAAAGTACCTTAGCTACGGTATTGCTAAATGAACTATGGTACCCAAAGTAACAACATCAGTAGTATTAGATTCAAATATTGATAACAGAGTATTACCACCTCCATCACTTCTTATATTGTATGCTTTATTCCTTTACTTTCCTACACAGTGAGCAAAAAGTATTCTGAATAAAGATGAGCCAATCTGATAAAATGTAGAATTCGCCAAATTGTGTGGATTTTCTCTGTAAATTTGATTTGCCACAAAGCTATTCTATAGATATATGTAGTTATAATGTTTTTACTTTTACAGGTTGGGCCTATTGCTGTTCGAATGTTGGCAAAAGAAACACATATTCATCCAGATCAAATATTCACAAAATTGCAAAGCAGGGTACAGTAATTGTTTACAACATTCTCCATTGTTCCTATGTACCGTAGTGACAACTTAAACAGTAACTGCACTTTTCCTCTTTTTATTTTTTTTTAAATAAATCAACATTATAGATATAACTTATTTTAAAGGAAGAAGATCCCATTTCTAATTATCTGTTACTTCTTTTCTCCTCACATTAATCATTCACATTTCAAAACTGCTCAAATCTGTCTACAGATCTGTCTGTAATGGATCAAATAACACCTCCTACAGCCCCTGAATGTCTACAGAGAGAGGAAGAACGAGGCAGTTTCTCAAGTCCAGTCCTCAAGACTCACCAACAGATAATATTTTCAGGTTTTCCTCAATATTAGACAGGGAATATTTCCATCACCTGTGCAACATTAAGGAAATCCTGAAAGCCTGATTGAGGAAAATCTGAAAACATTATCTATTGGTGAGTCTTATGGACTGGAGTTGAGAAACACTGAGGGAAGCAGGGGTGAGCTGCTAAAAAAATGTAGGCTACAAGTCACATAATGGCCCTAATTAGCATTATTCCTCATATACTAATACAGGACAATTTGTTCTGAAAAGTTACGGAAAGCTCTCATGCTTTTAAAGAATATGTTATTTAAGTGGAATATTGTATTATGCTCCAAGCATCTGACACCTATTTTTTGAGGTGTAATCAATACTAGTGTTGTTTGAAGCTAAAGAGTACAAAGGGTTGATTTGCGTCTAAATGCAGAAAATAGTTCAGCGTAGATCAGCAAAATATGAGGTTACATGGAGGACAAATCAGCTGCTACAGTGTGTGCTCTAAGGCCATGTTCACACATTCAGTATTTGGTCACTATTTTACATAATTATTTATAAGCTAAAATTAGGAGTTACAATTTGGGACAGTTACAGCATAATTTGCAACATGCTGGAAGAAAATCTTTGTACAATGAGCCAAAATAATTCTATAAGGTAACAATATATTGGTGACATGTGTTCTTTAAGGAGAATAAAATTGTTGCAAATTAGTGTAAATACAGGGTAGTTCAAAAGTAGGTGGACAGTATGTGTAATAGGGTTATCAAACATGGTGTAAAGTTAAACTGACTCAGTTGCCCTTAGCAACCAATCAGATTCCACTTTTCAGTTGTCGCGGGCAGAAGAGGGGACGCCGCTGCGCTCGCTAACGCTCGGGTCCGGCGCTGCTGCTGCTGCTGCTCGGTGGCTCGAGCGGTGGGCCGGATCCAGGGACTCGAGCGGCGCTCCTCGCCCGTGAGTGAAAGGGGGAGGTGATTTGGTTTGAGGATTTAGTCCGTGACGCCACCCACGGGTTGTGGTGAAGATGGGCACCACCGCTGCTGGTGACGGGGATCCCGGGAACGATGGTGGGAAGCAGCTGGGATGTTGTTTACCCCCTCCATGGGTAGGGGTTGGTGGTCCTGGGACCCGGTGATGTGACTGGGGCTGCAGGGCCGGTGAGGGGCAGGGAGGCAGGGACAGCGCGGCGCAGTGCCGGATGGCACAGATGTACTCACTCAGCAAATGAGGCACAAAGTCTCCGGTAAACCAAACGGCTGGATGGACGGGTCCCGCAGTCGGCTGCTGTATCTCTCCCTGGACAGGTGATGGTGGCTGTCTCTCCCTGCACCTTAGTGTTCTTGTGTTGACTACTGTGGCTTCCCAGCGGTAGTCCGCTCCCCGGTGTATGAGTGCCGGATGAGCCCGTTGTGCCCGCAGGCGCTGGCCCTTGGGTCTCTAGCCATTGGCGGTGGCTGTATACCCTCACGGTGCGGACGGTTGTCTTCAATCGGGACTTTTGCTGTTAGGAAACCCCTGGGGTTCCAGTCACATTCGGATTTGACTGTTGTCGGCGGCTCCAAGCCTGGTCGGGATCCGATGGCCCTGCCTGTGTGTGCTGGCTTCACTTCGCTCCCTGGTCGGTACCGGCGGGCCAACGCCCGACCCCGGTCCTACGGTTCCGCGTTGCTCCACCACTCCTGCAGACGGCCACCACCGTCTGCCAACCTTGCTGTCAGTGCCTGGGCTCCAACCCAGACACCCAAGTGTTTACTCCTCTCACTTCCACCTCCTGGACTAAACTGTCACTTTTCCCGCCTCCAGGCCTGTGAACTCCTCGGTGGGTGGGGCCAACTGCCTTGGCCCCGCCCCCACCTGGTGTGGACATCAGACACTGGAGGGAGGCAACAAAAGTTTTGTGTTTGACTAATGTTGCTGCCCTAGGGGTGGGGGTGTTTGTGTGTTATCTGTGATGACCTGGCTAGTCCAGGGCGCCACACATTCTTCACAGACTCTTTCAAAAATGAAAGGTGGAATATGATTGGTTGCTAAGGGCAGCTGAGTCAGTTTCACTTTACACCATGTTTGATAACCCTTTTACACATACTGTCCACCTACTTTTGGACCACCCTGTATATAATATGCATTATTTATGAATAAATATTACAGTTCTTGAAGACCTACTGTATACCTATGGACTAGTGGTGATCAATATGAATTTGAGTCAAACTTTATGAAATTCGCAGTTTGAACAATTTGAGATTCAATTTGCATGATTTGCCTAAAAAATGGCTGCTTTTTTTTATGACACATGACGTCAGGTGCGACCACACAAGCTTTCCATAATGCCTCGCAGCTATCACATTACATGGCACAGTGAACCAATTTAAACAGTAGACCTTTTAGAGTGATTTTAGGATAGTGATAGGACATCAGAGTTCACAGTTCAGCAACACACAAGACAGTTATACTGGACATTAGAACTATAACACTGAAGAACATGAGAGTATAAGTAAAGTTAGAGATATAAAAACATTGCAGCAGCAGTGACAGACTCAGAGTGTGATTCATCACTGGTATAGTGTAGCTGACATTTGTCCTGCTACATTTGAATAAAAATTACACTTCTTTTTCATACTTATTGCACTAAAAAGCAGAAGCAAGACAGCACAATATTTTTTTAAGAAAAAAATCTGAAATCTGATGTGCTTGTGTCGCGCCCAGGGGCGGACTGGCCCACCAGGAGGTCGGGAGAACCCCCGGTGGGCCCCTGCTATTGATGGCCATGCCCCCTAGGCCCCGCCCCCCTACCCCACCTGGGCCCCTATGGATGTGTGTGAGAGGTCCCCCCCGGCCGGTAATTTCACTAATCATATCGACACATTGCTGATATGGTTAGTGACAATCCCATTCCCTCTGGAGCGGCAAGCAGGGAGAGCGATCTCCCTGCTCTCCCTGCTGTCACTGTCAGTGCCGCGCGGCTCTGATTCACCTGCGCAGCGACACTGCAGGAGGAGGCAGTCTCAGAGTGATGACTGCTTCCTTCCTGTGCAGGTGCTGGCAGCATCGCGCGGCGCGCTGCGGAGGACGGACCGGCGTCACCCCACTGGCTGCAGCAGCACGTGAGTATAGAAGGCGGGGCCCCGGGGGAGGGTGTGGGGTCCGGGGAGCGAGCAGGGGCCCGGGGGGGGGGGTGCGGGGGCCCGCGGAGCGAGCAGGGGCCCCGGGGGGGGTGTGCGGGGGCCCGGGGAGTGAGCAGGGGCCCCGAGGTGGGTGCGGGGGCCCGGGGAGTGAGCAGGGGCCCCGGGGGTGGGTGCGGGGGCCCGGAGAGCGAGCAGGGGCCCGGGGGGGGGTGCGGGGGCCCGGGGGGGGGGTGCGGGGGCCCCGGGGGGGGAGTGCAGGGGCCCAGGACGGGTGTACGGGGCCCCCGGAGGGGGGGTGCGGGGTCCCGGGGAGTGAGCAGGGGCCCAGTGGCGTAGCAAAGGGGGGGCAGAGGGAGCGGTCTGCCCCGGGCGGCACGTGTCAGGGGGGCGGCATTTTGACCACTCGCCTTCAGTTCTGCTGCCCCCGGGCCGAGTTCCGGGGACCGGAGTCCTCAGCAGGATACTGTGGCTGCTGTCTCTTTAAGGCACGCAGACCACAGTGTCCTGCTGCTTTGAGCTTCATCTGTGGGCAGAGCTACCGCCCGGCGTCCTGCTCTGTCCCAGAGAGATGAAGTGCCAGCCAGCAACCCCCAGCAGAACGCTGGCCTCCGGCGCTGTGTGGGCCCCCTCTCATCCGTGTCCGAGCAGTAAGTGCTACCCCCCTCCCCCCTTCGACCTGTATACTCCCTCCCAGCCACCCAGTTTATGGGCCCCAGTGAGCTGCATGGGCTTTCCCCACCTCAGGAGCTGCGTGTGCGGGCCCCCAGGAGCCGTGTGTGTTGGTGCGGGCTCACCTCTGCTACATCTGCCCTGTGCTTGGTGTGGGCTCAGCTCTGGTACATCTGCCCTGTGCTTGGTGTGGGCTCAGCTCTGCTACATCTGCCCTGTGCTTGGTGTGGGCTCAGCTCTGCTACATCTGCCCTGTGCTTGGTGCGGGCTCAGCTCTGCTACATCTGCCCTGTGCTTGGTGCGGGCTCAGCTCTGCTACATCTGCCCTGTGTCTGGTGCGGGCTCAGCTCTGCTACATCTGCCCTGTGTCTGGTGCGGGCTCAGCTCTGCTACATCTGCCCTGTGTCTGGTGCGGGCTCAGCTCTGCTACATCTGCCCTGTGTCTGGTGCGGGCTCAGCTCTGCTACATCTGCCCTGTGTCTGGTGCGGGCTCAGCTCGGCTACATCTGCCCTGTGTCTGGTGCGGGCTCAGCTCGGCTACATCTGCCCTGTGTCTGGTGCGGGCTCAGCTCTGCTACATCTGCCCTGTGTCTGGTGCGGGCTCAGCTCTGCTACATCTGCCCTGTGTCTGGAGCGGGCTCAGCTCTGCTACATCTGCCCTGTGTCTGGTGCGGGCTCAGCTCTGCTACATCTGCCCTGTGCTTGGTGCGGGCTCAGCTCTGCTACATCTGCCCTGTGTCTGGTGCGGGCTCAGCTCGGCTACATCTGCCCTGTGTCTGGTGCGGGCTCAGCTCGGCTACATCTGCCCTGTGTCTGGTGCGGGCTCAGCTCTGCTACATCTGCCCTGTGTCTGGTGCGGGCTCAGCTCTGCTACATCTGCCCTGTGTCTGGAGCGGGCTCAGCTCTGCTACATCTGCCCTGTGTCTGGTGCGGGCTCAGCTCTGCTACATCTGCCCTGTGTCTGGTGCGGGCTCAGCTCTGCTACATCTGCCCTGTGTCTGGTGCGGGCTCAGCTCTGCTACATCTGCCCTGTGCTTGGTGCGGGCTCAGCTCTGCTACATCTGCCCTGTGTCTGGTGCAGGCTCAGCTCTGCTACATCTGCCCTGTGTCTGGTGCGGGCTCAGCTCTGCTACATCTGCCCTGTGTCTGGTGTGGGCTCAGCTCTGCTACATCTACCCTGTGTCTGGTGCGGGCTCAGCTCTGCTACATCTGCCCTGTGTCTGGTGCGGAATCAGCTCTGCTACATCTGCCCTGTGTCTGGTGCGGGCTCAGCTCTGCTACATCTGCCCTGTGTCTGGTGCGGGCTCAGCTCGGCTACATCTGCCCTGTGCTTGGTGCAGCCTCAGCTCTGCAGCAGCGTGTGCGGGCCCCCAAAAGCCGCGTGTGTGTCTATATGTGCAGCAGTATTGTGTGTGTATGTATGTATGCAGTAGAGCTGTGTGTGTCTGTCTGTATGTAGCAAAGTTGTGTCTGTATGCATGTATGCAGCAGCTACAGAGTTGTGTGTGTCTGTATGTATGCATGTATGCAGCAGCTTTAGAGTTGTGTGTGTCTGTATGTATGCATGTATGCAGCAGCTACAGAGTTGTCTGTATGTATGCAGCAGCTACAGAGTTGTGTGTGCCTGTATGTATGTATATATATGTATGCAGCAGCTGCAGAGTTTTGTGTTTGTCTGTATGCAGTAGAGCTGTGTGTCTGTATAAATGCAGTAGAGCTGTGTGTGTCTGTATGTATGCTGCAGAGTTGTGTGTCTGTCTGTATGCAGCAGAGCTGTGTGTGTCTGTCTGTATGCAGCAGAGCTGTGTGTGTCTGTCTGTATGCAGTAGAGCTGTGTGTGTCTGTATGTATGCAGCAGAGTTTTGTGTCTGTATGCAGCACAGTTGTGTGTGTCTGTATGCAGAAGAGCTGTGTGTGTCTGTATGTATGCAGCAGAGCTGTGTGTCTGTATGTATGCAGCAGAGTTGTGTGTGTCTGTCTGTATGCAGCAGAGCTGTGTGTGTCTGTATGTATGCAGCAGAGCTGTGTGTGTGTATAATAGGCCTACATGTGTGTAAAAAGGTGAAAGTCTAGGACTAATAGCAGCAGTCTACAATTAGATCTTTGATTGTAGTTCCATGAAAAATAAATATTTTGATGGTTTTCCACATTTTTGAAAATTTCTGGATTATCAACGGCCAACGGAGGGGGGCGGCAAATTTGACGACCGCCCCGGGCGGCAAAAGCAGTAGCTACGCCACTGCAGGGGCCCCTCATACTCACCTGTCTGCAGCCTCCCGGTGCCATGTCTACTCCCGGTACCGCGGCTCCGGCTGTGTGCAGACGGCCGGGACACCTCCAATAGCTGCAGGACCTGGTGCTGATCACCTGATGCGGTCACCTGATGGAATCAGCTGACAGTGATAGTGACAGCGGAGACGCCGGCTTTTTACTACCCGGCTGGCTAAACTATCAGCTGATGCAGTCAGGAGACTTTACCGCCGGGTCCTGCATTGATCGGTCTGACAGGAGTCTGCACAGAAGTGTGTGGGTTTTTTTTTCTTTTTTTTGCACTGATGCATCAGCTGATTGTATAAACGGCTTTTATACAATCAGCTGCTGTGTGATGGAATTCACATCCTTGATCCTGACACATCATCTGATCGCTCTGCCTTCCAGCAACCGATCAGATGATATTGGATCTGGATTGGACGGCGCGGGACCCTGACCCAGGATTACTGCGGAGGGGGGTTCTTTATTTCAATAAAGATGGAGTCACTAATTGTGTTGTGTTTTATTTCTAATAAAAATATTTTTCTGTGTGTTGTGTTTTTTTTTATCTTTACTAGAAATTCATGGTGGCCATGTCTAATATTGGCGTGACACCATGAATTTCGGGCTTAGGGCCAGCTGATAATATACAGCTAGCTCTAACCCCATTATTACCCAGCGAGCCACCCGACATCAGGGCAGCTGGAAGAGTTGGATACAGCGCCAGAAGATGGCGCTTCTATGAAAGCGCCATTTTCTGTGGTGGCTGCAAACTGCAATTCGCAGAGGGGGTGCCCAGAAAGCTTGGGCACCCTGCACTGCGGATTCCAATCCACAGCTGCTTAGTTGTACCTGGCTGGACTCAAAAATATGGCGAAGCCCACGTCATTTTTTTTCTAATTATTTAATGAAATTCATGAAATAAAAAAAGGGCTTCCCTATATTTTTGGTTCACAGTAGGGTACAGATAGGCAGCTGGGGGTTGGGGGCAGCCCATAGCTGCCTGCTGTACCTGGCTAGCATACAAAAATATGGCGAAGCCCACGTCATTTTTTTGGAGGGCAAAAAACACCTGCATACAGTCCTGGATGGAGCATGCTGAGCCTTGTAGTTCTGCAGCTGTCTGCTCTCCTGCATACACTAGTGGAGAATGAAGAACATATTGAACAAGGATATGACATCAGATCTTTTTTTTCAACAATCTTTAATGGCATTGTTCACTGATAAAAAATGCATAAAAAAGCAGTGAGCAAAAACGCAGCCAAAAACGTGGTAAAAACGCATCGCGTTTTTACCGCGGGTACATTTTTGTGCGTTTTTCTGCGGCCAAAAACGCACAAAAACCACCTAGTGCGCACATACCCTTAGTGTGCAGAGAGCCGCGGAGGATGGAAGACAGAGGAGAGGCCACCGGTGCTTGGAGCAGGTAAGTGCTCAGTGAGCCGAAGATGCAGGGAGAGGAGCCACATAAGATGGCGGCTATATGTGGCTATATGGGGAGAGGGGCCACATTAAGATGGCAGCTATATGTGACTATGGGGAGAGGCCATATAAGATGGGAGCTATATGTGGCTATATGGGGAGAGGGGCCACATTAAGATGGCAGCTATATGTGGTTATATGGGGAGAGGGGCCACATTAAGATGGCAGCTATATGTGGCTATATGAGGAGAGGGGCCACATTAAGATGGCAGCTATATGTAACTATATGAGGAGAGGAGCCGCATTAAGATGGCAGCTATATGTGACTATGGGGAGAGGCCACATAAGATGGGAGCTATATGTGGTTATATGGGGAGAGGGGCCACATTAAGATGGCAGCTATATGTGGTTATATGGGGAGAGGGGCCACATTAAGATGGCAGCTATATGTGGCTATATGGGGAGAGGGGCCACATAAGATGGCAGCTATATGTAACTGTTACGAGGGGGACCCGGGGAAGCGTGCCAAGATGGGAAATGGACAGCTTCCGCCGGTCAAGGTCCACTGTGCGGTGTAAGGGACCGCTGCTATGGTCAGGAAAGAGTGAGCGGGTTGCTACTAGTGATCGTCTGGAACGTCACAGACGATCTATGTACACCGGTACGCCCTAACCCGTGAGGGTTGTATGGCTCGGGGCTTCTCGTATGGTGTACCTGTTGCACGGGGACGCACAGAGGTGCCTACGCACGTGTGCCAGCGGGAGTCACAGGATATGGCACGAGGGTAGCACAGAGGTGCCCACGCACGTGTGCTTTCAATAACCAGGTGAGTCCGGTGGAGACTCGAGGAGCTCACCTGGGACAGGAACACGGCCTGTTGAAGGAGATACTGCCGGAGCAGCAAGGCAGGAACACGGCCTGCAAACCAGGTGCTGCCTGAGCAGCAAGGGCAAAGCCCACGAAAGACAATGACGTCTGTACAGTGGCGTGGCAGCACGCTGCCAGACATCCAAACATAGAAGGACGGTCGCGCGCCGCCATGATGGCAGGAGGGGTTTTTATGGAGATGTAGCTCCAGCCAAGGGCGGGCGCGAGACGGATGTGACCCAATCATGATCTGTGACGTCCTGGCCCGGCCAGTCAGGATTCAGCACATCACCAGCCTCGTTATCTGGCCGTGTGATACCAGTGAGCGAATCAGAAGACGTCACGTGGGGCACATGCTCAACCTCCTGCCTCTGGGTCATAAAGGCGGGATCTTCGGTTTCACAATGTGCAGAGCTAAGGGAAGTCTTGCTGCTTCCCTGAGCATCTATCCTTTGCACACTGTGCAACCACTCCGACCCTCTGCGATGCTGAGCAGGAGGACACGTGGCAGGCAAGGGATGGGAGACCACTCCATTCCTTACAAGGAGTAAACCACTAGGTGTCACCCTTCTGCTGCATCTAGGAGGAGGAAACTCCTGCAGTCTCCCAGGCCTTTGGCGCTGCTGAGCAAGAGGGCTCGCGGCAGACAAGGAATGGGGAACCACCTCATTCCTTGCAAGAGGAGAGCCACGAGATGTAACATGTAACTATATGGGGAGAGGAGCCACATTAAGATGGCAGCTATATGTGGCTATATGGGGAGAGGAGCCGCATTAAGATGGCAGCTATATGGGGAGAGGGGCCACATAAGATGGGAGCTATATGGGAAAAGGAGCACATGGGATGTGATCTGCTGGGGAAAGAGGCCATAATGGGATGGGATCTGCTGGGGAAAGAGGACATAATGGGATGGGATCTGCAGGGGAAAGAGGACATAATGGGATGGGATCTGCAGGGGAAAGAGGCCATAATGGGATGGGATCTGCAAGGGAAAGAGGCCATAATGGGATGAGATCTGCAGGGGAAAAGAGGCCATAATGGGATGGGATCTGTATGGGGAAAGAGGCCATAATGGGATGGGATGTGTAGGGGGAAAGGAGCCACATGGGATGGGATGTGTAGGGGAAAAGAGGCCATAATGGGATGGGATCTGTATGGGGAAAGAGGCCATAATGGGATGGGATGTGTAGGGGGAAAGGAGCCACATGGGATGGGATGTGTAAGGGAAAAGATGCCATAATGGGATGGGATCTGCAGGGGAAAGAGGCCATAATGGGATGAGCTCTGTATGGGGAAGGTTGTCCATTCCTATTTTAGCAGGGCTCCTTTAGTAATAATTTTTAAAAACTGTAGAAAAATCATTTAATACAATAAGAGTGACAGTGACTGGAACAACTGGTGCTGGACAGGAGAGTGACGGTATTGGAGGGGAAGGAGATTTTACTTTAAATTACTTGTATTTTTTGGTTGAGGAAATTGCATGAAAATGGGTGTGGCTAACAGAATGGATGTGGTTACAGAATGGGTGTGGTTTTCAAATGGGCGGGGTTTACAGAGAACCTGTTAAAAATTTGAATCCCACCCTTGCTATATACAGTACGGTAACTGCATGGTGCTGGTGGGCCCCAAGATTGATTTTTCCTGGTGGGCCCCAGGTACTCCAGTCCGCCGCTGGTAGCGCCCCTGAAACCATCAGGGTGCTACAAGGTTCTGGATCCCCACAAGGACACAAGGCCTACCCCCTAGGGCCCCGGGAGATCAGTGTCGGTAAGAACAAAAACCCAGGTAATCCCAGCTTTTCCCCAACAATCCCACATACAATGGTACATAGCTAGGGCCAGAAAAATGGATGGCCACCTAGAGGTGGAACCAATCTAGTCCACTAGTTGACCAGGTGGGAGGGGCAGACTGAGGAGAGTAGTCAGAGAGAAAGTCTGAGAATGAAGGTGGATGTGAGGAGACATTCTGACCCTGGTTAACGGTAACCTGGTACCCAGGAGAGTATGGTTGTGTACTCCCGGAACAATGCACCGACACGGTACAGGACCCTAGGACAGGAAAGAGCTCCAAACCGATCTGTTAATACCTGCAGAGTGAGGGGACCATCAAGGACCTCGCTGAGCCTAAGAATCCGAAGACTCAGTAGCAAAGGGAGAAACAGGGACAGGACCAGAGACTCCTACCCCACAGGGTTCATGCTACCGTCTGGCAGACAGAAGTGGACAAACCACTGGACGGGGACTCCCATTTGCTCTACGCCACGGGGACCCATTTACCAGAGACAGGTGCAGGGGAAGAAGGTACCAGAGTACTGAACTGACCCCCCTATTTTAATTTTATTTCTTCTATAATCGATTTTGTGAAAGGGGAAATATTTTTTTTATTTTTTTAAAAAAAATGCAAAAGAAAATTCACTAAAATTCAGACATTTAGCTGTGACTGTCAAATTCACAAAAGCATAAAGTATGTTTGTTGCAAATAATTTATTTAGCATATTTATTTTGCTAGTCAAATTTGACATACATAAATGCCACACCAATAGAGTGCTGTGTTACAAGTGCTGGCTTTTTAGTCATGTACCTACCTAGTGTGACGCCCCTGCAGTAACCATGTGTCACAAAAATAAGGTAACAACCGAAGTCTAACAGAACTGTGCTAGCCACTACACACACACGAGCACACCAAGACATCTACACTCTCTGTACCCGGCTGGGAGCCTCACCTAGCCAGATGACAGGGCTGGGCACTGTGAGATAACAGGCAGCCAACTGGGAGGAAGAGACCAGACCTGGGGGAGGAGAAAGTGACCTGGGGAGTGTGGGTAGACAGTGGAACAGACAATTGAGTTTAGGAGGAGGAAGTAGTAGGTTGGAGAGGAGTAGTAAGAAAGGTGTCAATACAGACCAGTGACTCTTGAGACACAGAGAGAAAGTGAGGAGTAAAAAAGATGGCGGAGTGGTAGTAAAGAAACTGAGACCTGAGGAGAATGATCAGCCACAATGAGGAGGAGGAAAGTAGCTGCAGAACGAGAGAGCAAGCTCCAAGGACAGAGGGATCCTGTGGGGTGGACATCCAGGGCTCACAGTACTTTGCACGCACGGGTTGCAGATCCCAGAACAGACCAGGACTTTAAGCCATCTGTTAACTCTGCCAGGTGGGTGGGATTCCAGGACTCATCTGCCACCACTAACGTCCGAGGCATCAGCAGCAAAGAGGGCAGCGGGACATATTCCCTTAAACAGTCCAAGCTGCCTGCGGCAGGACCCAGACACCAGGAGGACCTCCAAGTGCTCCACGCCAGGGAGGACCCACATACACCGGAGTGCAAAGGTGGAGAGTGGCATGAGGATGGCAGGCACAGCCATCAGGGACACGGGCGCACCCGGGATCCACTATGTCCCCAGGGCGTGAATCCAGTGAGTAAAAACCATCAAACTGCCCTCTTCATCTGGACTGCTTCATTGTCGCGTGCCTCCACGTTAACCTTTCACCTACCCCTGGGGAAAAGCCCTGCTCGTGGAGGGCTCCACCATCCACGCTGCCCCCATCTATCATCCCCAGTGGGAACCCGCAGCGGCGGCCCTACTATCCCTGGCCACAAACCGCGAGTGGCGTAGTCGGACTTTATTTTTATTTTTCATTTAAAACTGTTCGACGGTGCTCCCGGGTCTGGGACCCCTCGAGCCACGAAGCACCCAGATCAGAGCAGTTCGGCTTCCCCGGGGCGCGACACTAGCATTTCTTATTATTCTATTATTCATTTTTGGGAAATAGGTTGAAGTTGAAAAAATAGAAAATAAATGTACATCTGGTTTTTGACAGCCAGTTAATATTGACAACCATATACCCCACACCCATACTGTGGCCTGCTGCTGCATTTTTCTTTCTGTACCTGTACCTACCTACCTAGCAATTCTTTTTACATCTTTTTTGGCAAGTGTTGAATCACTGAGCTTGACATGATTGTCAAAAAATCTGAATGTAGCTTACCAGGGGTGTGGTGGAGAATGGTGAAAGAATACAGGGGCAATTCTGCTGGTGCTGCGGGCGCTCCTGGTTGTGTGCTGCAGGTGCTGTGCTACCGGGGCTGTGCTCTGAGCGGCGCTGCTCTGAGCGGCACTGATCTGTGCAGCGGGCGGTGCTGCTCTGTATGGCAAATGGCGCAGCTCTGTCTGGTGGGCAGCACTGCTCTGTGGGGCAAGCAGTGAGGCAGGGGCCATCCTGAAGATGTCTGTGGTGCGGGCTTCAAATAATGATGCCCGGAGTTGGCGCATGCGCAAATGGAGCTCCCAGCTCAAGATCTCATCTGCACACGCGATTCCTCCGGCCCATTGATGTTCCAGCAGCGGACTCAAGAAAAATGGCGCCTGGTGGTGGCGCGTGCAGAGATGAAATCTTGGCTTTTCATTGAGTCGATAACTCAATTGCACATGCCAACTCGAGCACCATTTCTTTGAAGCCCGCACTGCTGACAGTTCCTGGATGTTTTTTCTGCCTCACAGCATTGCCGAGCAACTCCTGCAGCATAGCCCTGCTCCACAATGGCCCCTCCCTCCTGATATCCCCACTCCACCACCGTTGCCAGACCCCTATTTTCCCCCTTTTTTTATCTAAATTTGGGTGTCTTATAATGTGGTGCGTCTTATAAAACGAAAAATACGGTAGCTATATAGTTGCACAAAATGTAAAAGAAAAACTGGCAATGTCAATTGAAAGTGTAGTGTAGTGTGATGGTATACAAAAAAAATGTACCACGACTAAGAGCTTGGAAGCCACCAGAAGCAGCACAAGCACCACCACCAGGACCACCAACCACCCAGGCAGTAATACTACCAAACACAGGTCACAATGGCCTCCATTGCATCCAGCAAGCATGTAAGTAGGGAAGAGGCAGGGGTCATAAAGGAATATAGGGCACATCACTCATCTCAGTTATAGGAGGATGATGTCACTTCTAATAGTGACATCAATAGTTTGGGCCAGTACAGCTTTTGTCATCATAACATCACAAATGACTAAGAAGGATCATTTTTAACCAATTTTTTTTACTTTAATAACATGAAAAGTGTGTGGATGCATTGTTAAGTGTCAAATCTATTACATACCTGTTGGTTAATACCAGGTTACGACACGTTTTTATGCTCTTTGACATTACTAAGGCTGTGTTTTATAGTTAGAGTATTGAACACATATTTTCAAGGCAATTTATTTGTTAAAGCAATTAACCTTACTAAAGCCAGCTTTACACCTTACAATTAGGTATGCGATCTCGTATGCGATGTGACACGCCCAGGTTGCATATGCGATTGAATGAGATTGCACATAGGTCGTTCATTTGCTGTCACACGTGCGTTAGTAGTCTATGTTTAATTGATCAATTTTGTGTGCGATCCTTTAGATCATGTGTTCTGTGACGTATGCATTGGGCACCCTTTTTTTTTATTTTTTATTTATTGACTTGCCAAGCGTGTGTAATGTGTAGGGATGCGTTTTTACTATGTCATCTGCCATTCAGCTCTGCTACATGGCCGGTGACAGCAGCCACAGACAGCCATGTAGCAGAGCTGAATGGCAGATGACAGCAGACACAGACAGAGCCGCACTGTCAAAATGAACTCGGGTGAACCTCACCCGACTTCATTATCATGCTGCGGCTCTGTCTGTGTCGCGTCCTGATTAGCGGTCACCTGTGAAGGACTCACCGGTGACCGCTAAACTCCTGAGTAAGTGAATCGAGCAGCCCTCTCTCATATACTCACCGATCCCCGATCTCCGGCGCTGCACGGCATTCACACTGCTCCGGCGGCTTTTACTGTTTTGAAAAAGCCGGCTGCCCATTAAACAATCTCATATTCCCTGCTTTCCCCGCCCACCGGCGCCTATGATTGGTTACAGTGAGACACGCCCCCACGCTGAGTGACAGGTGTCACAATCACACCCAATCACAGCAGCCGGTGGGTGTGTCTATACTGTGCAGTGAAATAAATAATTATATAATTAAAAAAAACGGCGTGCAGGCCCCCCCAATTTTAAAACCAGCCAGATAAAGCCATACGGCTGAAGGCTGGTATTCTCAGGATGGGGAGCTCCACGTTATGGGGAGCCCCCCAGCCTAACAATATCAGTCAGCAGCCGCCCAGAATTGCCGCATACATTAGATGCGACAGTTCTGGGACTGTACCCGGCTCTTCCCGATTTGCCTTGGTGCGTTGGCAAATCGGGGTAATAAGGAGTTATTGGCAGCCCATAGCTGCCAATAAGTCCTAGATTAATCATGTCAGGCGTCTATGAGACACCTTCCATGATTTATCTGTAAATTACAGTAAATAAACACACACACGCCCGAAAAAATCCTTTATTATAAATAAAAACACAAACATATACCCTGGTTCACCACTTTAATCAGCCCCAAAAAGCCCTCCTTGTCCGGCGTACGCCAAGATGATGCAGCGTCGCTTCCAGCGCTGCTGCATGGAGGTGACCGGAGCTGCAGCAGACACAGCCGCTCCTGTCACCTCCACACAGCTAATGAAGACAGCTGCGCGATCAGCTGAGCTGTCACTGAGGTTACCCGCTGTCACTGGATCCAGCGGTGGATGCAGCGGTGGCCGCGGGTAACCTCAGTGACAGCTCAGCTGATCGCGCTACTCACCGCTGCTCCTCTCACCTCCACGTGTGAAGCCCCACAGGTGTAGTGTCAGTGTCGGTGCATTACCTTCAGGGACTCCACGTTGCTGGATCTCCGTCACTGGTAGGAAATCTTCTGTTTTGATCGTGACGCCACTCTCAGTATTGCGGCCAGTAGGGACCGCCACTGCAGGTTGAGGGTCGCCTGGGGCTGATGGTGTGTGCAGTTAGATGTAGTAGCCTCCTGAGAGTGAGGCAAGCCCCAGGGCCCTGTGTAGGTTTGTAGTACCACAAGTCGCAGAATGACCACACAGGCAGGATGTCTTTCAGGGTTTTTACTCACTTCAGGTGGCAGGGTGAGTAACCCGGGCGTAGCTGAGATGAACCAGGTGGGAACCAGGTATCCTTCAGGCTGACTTTATGAGGGTGACTACTGACTCGCCTTCCTTAGCCCTTGGTGGTTTGGGGTGACCCCGACTTTGAGTCCCTATGGGGGTCACCCAGGGAAGATGCTGCAGCCTCTCTCCCCTTGTTGTTTGCCGTGTGCTTGTTCCCCGGACCAGGCCACTCCAGCCTCTTGCCTCCTATGACCTATGGGCCCTAACTTGTGGTTACGTGGCTGCGGCTTTTGTAGTGTTGTGGTGTGGGCTTTAAGAGCCCCACACCGGCAGGTTTAGCAGAAGAAAGTTGAATCTATCCCCGCTTCGGGATCTGCCGCCCGGTTGGGCCTGGTGCTCTCTAGCAGTCTCCTTACTTCCCACTCCGTTGCACTCTCTAGCTGAAGCTGGCTTTCAGGCAGCACTCCTAGTTGACCGTTCTCCCCCGTCTGTAGCCACTGCGCGGACGCTGTCAGATTGCACAGCTCCAGGGATCAGCTCCTCACTCGAGCTCCCTGGACTCTACACTGCACTGGCTCACTGCTCCTCCTCTCCTGTTCTTGCCTACGTCACCTAGCAACCAGACTCTCCACCACACCCCTTGAGAGGAGATGGAGGCTCTACCCCCTCCACTATTCCAGTGAAGGTGAAGGCTTGCCCCCTCCTGGGATCCCCAGGGGTCCTCTCATGGGTACATGTGTGAGACCTGATCACTATGCGCCTGTGTTCCACACCCCAGTCAGCCTTCTGGATTACCTGTGTTGTACTGTCCCCAGCATGGGTGCAGTACTCAGTGGTGCCTGACCAGGTCAGGGGCGCCACATTCCCCCTTAGTTATCACCAGCACGTCCTCGGGCTGCAAGACAACATTTTAAAATGCATAAAACATTAAAACATGTAAAACATTTTTAAAACCACCAGGTATCAGACATCACCACCCTCCACCCACAAGTCCGTTAACCCACCCAAAACCCTCTCAGGAGGCAGGTCACCGGTCCTGTTGGTAACCAGGTCTGGGCCATCCGTTTCCCCAGACCTTTCCTCCAATCTTCCTCTCCCGTTGGCCGCGACTTCAGCCACTTCTGGCAGGATGTAGAGGCGGCTTACATGGGCTGGTGGTTTCAGGGTATACCTGGCCTGGTGGATCCGCGCCCTCAGCCTCTTCTGGCAGGATGCAGAGGCGGCCTCCACAGTTGGTGCTGACCAGGTACCCTCTTTGTGGTGGTGAGCCAAGGCCCCATAAACAGGCGTGCTCTCTGGTCGCAGGTGAGCCAAGGCCCTTTTCTACGGACGGGCCCCCCTGGTTGCAGACGAGCCAAGCCCCTAAACAGGCTGGCCCTGGTGGTGGTGCCACTGGTGTAACTATTTACACTGCGAGAGTTTGTGGCTATAGCAAGTTCATAGCCTTAAGGTTTATGGTTTTCTCACAATAGTTTTTGTGGGCGCATTTCTTAAACGTTGCAAACAAAACTTGTCAAAACTTCAACTGGTAACTTGCTGTATTTCTTTACTTCTCTCTACTCTACTCCTCCGTTTCACCAGGGCGTGGGCATGTAGGGCACCGGCACCTGTGACTTTCTTGCTCTCCGTCGTCGTCCGTGGTTGTTTCATCTGTAGGATCTTTGTCTGTGGTTGTTTCATCTGTAGGTTCTTTATCTTTCCTTTCTTGGTCTTCGTCTGTTTCTATATCTGGTTCTTTATCTCTGTCTTTTCTTTCTTGTCTTTCTTGTCTTTCTTGTCTTTCTTGTCTTTCTTGTCTTTCTTGTCTTTCTTGTCTTTCTTGTCTTTCTTGTAGCATGGGATGGCTGTAAGGTTTGCTGGGACATAGCGCTACGTCCAGGGCATACAATCCCCTTTCGCCCTGATGCATGGTGAACTGAACTGAGTCTCCCATCTTTAGATTTCTGCCAGGGTGTCCTCTAGGCAGATGAGCGCTTACATCTCTCCTGTTAACAAATATCCCCTCCTTGATGCCAGGGGCTACAATGAATCCATAACCACTTCTCAGATTGAAATCTTCCACTACGCCATGACACAGGGGTCCTCTGGCCTGGGCTTTGGACCTTCTTAGGCACCTTTTCTCCTGCAGGTCTCTGGCTGTGACCTCTCTCTGCTCTGGAGACTGTGGTGCAGGGGACAGCGTTGTTCTATTGCGACGCCTTGTCTTGCGGCCTGAACTCTGCGTGGTACAGCTTGCAAACTCCCAGGTAAGGCTTTTGGGCAGTTCTTCATCTGCAGACGGTGTCAAATCCTCATCCCAGCGAGAATAGGGCAGCATCTCTGGCTCTGGGTATGGCTCTGGAGTCAGCTCCTCAGCTTCCTGGCCTCCTCTCCCCCTTAGTTCTTCGCTGCACTCTGGTTGCGGCAGTGCTGGGGATGGGCTTTCTTCAGCTGGTCTGAGCGGTGGACTCTCTGGCGCGGCTGCAGGGGTGGCCTGAATCTCCTTGGGGGTATGCGGAGGGAGTAAATACCGATCCACCATCTCTTGTGGAAACTGGGCCTCTAGGTCAGCCTTCAGCTTCCAGTATTCAGGGTCCTCTCCTATCAGGGTCTTCCTAGCAGGGACCTCTCTGGACTGGGGAGCGGTGTCTGCTCTGGCCTTGCAGGCCGGGGAAAATAGTGATGCAATCTCTTGGCGGGCCGCGCCCTGTATGGCGGCGGCCTGGTCTTGGCGGGCCGCGCCCGGCATGGCGGCGGCCTGGATCAGTGTCGCTGTTGCAGGGGGCTCTGTGCAGGCTGGGCTGGACGTCGCTGCAGCGATCGGAGCTTGGCGGGCCGCACCCGGCGGGGCTGCGGCCTGGTTCAGCATCTCACTTGCGGCGCGGACGAGCGTCGCTGCTGCGGTGGGGTCTTGGCGGACTGGGCTCAGCAGGGTGGCAGCCTGAGTCAGTGTCACACCTGCGGCACGGATCAGTATCGCCGTGGTAGTCGGACCTTTGCGGGCCAGGCGGGGCATGGCTGCGGCGGCCTGGATTTGGCGGGCCGCATCTAGCGTGGCTGCGGCCTGGTTCGGTGGCGCCGCGCCGGGCGCCTCTTCCGGGACCGCGGGCGTGGCAGCAGGGGTCGGGGCACTTGTGCTGGCCGGGGCATCACTCGACTCACCCATCTGTGGCAGCATCGGGGTCTGCGTCGTCGCCGCTCGGTCTGACATGCGTCGCGCGGCTCCCTCCTCGTAGGTCCGCACCGCCGCAGCCATCTCCAGGAGCTCCGTGCGTTCTTCCCTAAGCTGTCGCACAATCCCGGCCTCCAGCCGGTCGCAGAAGATGGCAAGCTCCCGGCACCACCAGGCAGCAGAGCCTGGTTCGGGGTATCCGTGTCTGGATTCCATTTCTGCTCTCCGCAGCAGCAGGTTTGTGGCTTCCCTTCTCTCTCGCCGTTTCTGGACGCTTCCGCTTTCTTCATCAGCAAGGTCAGAACTCTGCAGGGGATCTCTGGGTAGCCACACCTCTTCGTGGGCGGTAACTTCTTCCAGCGCGGGCTGCTGTTGTTTTTCAGCGCGCTTTTCATGGTGGCAATATGGCGGCGCTTCCAATTTTTCAAGCGGACCGCCCAGGCACATGGTCACCTGTCTGGACAGGTCTAGTCCTTATCCTGTTCGTGACGCCAGATGTGAAGCCCCACAGGTGTAGTGTCAGTGTCGGTGCATTACCTTCAGGGACTCCACGTTGCTGGATCTCCGTCACTGGTAGGAAATCTTCTGTTTTGATCGTGACGCCACTCTCAGTATTGCGGCCAGTAGGGACCGCCACTGCAGGTTGAGGGTCGCCTGGGGCTGATGGTGTGTGCAGTTAGATGTAGTAGCCTCCTGAGAGTGAGGCAAGCCCCAGGGCCCTGTGTAGGTTTGTAGTACCACAAGTCGCAGAATGACCACACAGGCAGGATGTCTTTCAGGGTTTTTACTCACTTCAGGTGGCAGGGTGAGTAACCCGGGCGTAGCTGAGATGAACCAGGTGGGAACCAGGTATCCTTCAGGCTGACTTTATGAGGGTGACTACTGACTTGCCTTCCTTAGCCCTTGGTGGTTTGGGGTGACCCCGACTTTGAGTCCCTATGGGGGTCACCCAGGGAAGATGCTGCAGCCTCTCTCCCCTTGTTGTTTGCCGTGTGCTTGTTCCCCGGACCAGGCCACTCCAGCCTCTTGCCTCCTATGACCTATGGGCCCTAACTTGTGGTTACGTGGCTGCGGCTTTTGTAGTGTTGTGGTGTGGGCTTTAAGAGCCCCACACCGGCAGGTTTAGCAGAAGAAAGTTGAATCTATCCCCGCTTCGGGATCTGCCGCCCGGTTGGGCCTGGTGCTCTCTAGCAGTCTCCTTACTTCCCACTCCGTTGCACTCTCTAGCTGAAGCTGGCTTTCAGGCAGCACTCCTAGTTGACCGTTCTCCCCCGTCTGTAGCCACTGCGCGGACGCTGTCAGATTGCACAGCTCCAGGGATCAGCTCCTCACTCGAGCTCCCTGGACTCTACACTGCACTGGCTCACTGCTCCTCCTCTCCTGTTCTTGCCTACGTCACCTAGCAACCAGACTCTCCACCACACCCCTTGAGAGGAGATGGAGGCTCTACCCCCTCCACTATTCCAGTGAAGGTGAAGGCTTGCCCCCTCCTGGGATCCCCAGGGGTCCTCTCATGGGTACATGTGTGAGACCTGATCACTATGCGCCTGTGTTCCACACCCCAGTCAGCCTTCTGGATTACCTGTGTTGTACTGTCCCCAGCATGGGTGCAGTACTCAGTGGTGCCTGACCAGGTCAGGGGCGCCACACACGCAGCAACTGAGGTGAGTACTATTCAGGCTTCCCATAGACTTACATTGCGCATCGAATATTCGCATTGCGGTGACCTATTCGTCGGATATTTGCGAAGCCGAATATTTGAAGTATTCGATCATCCCTAGAATTTACAAATTTACTGAAATTTGCGATTTCACACAAACATTTTTAGATTTGGTTTGCAGTTCACAATTTTCCACACTACTGAGACAGCAGGCTAACCTCATTGTGTGTTGGTTCCATAACACCCTCTTTGAGATCTAGCAGATTATCATACCTTGCACAGTGATGGTCAATACCTGGAGCTTCTGAGATCAGTTGTTCCCCGTGGAGCACAGTTTCTCTCCCCTGTAGAGTGTCAGCTCTTATGACCAGTGGGGTACTCTCTCTCCTGTAAAGTGTAAGCTCCTATGATCAATGGTGTTCTTTTTTCGCTCCTCTCTTGCATGTGCATTTACCAGTTAATTATATTAAAAGCTTTCCAGCATTGAGAATCATCCTTTTTTCTCGTAATAACTTCTGTGGTCAGTGATCTGGATCACACTTCTGACCTGTCACCCATGACGCACTCTGGGGCCGGGGATGTCTGTGCTCCTGCATTTATCATCACGCTGTGCGCCTATTGGAGCTGACGACACAATAAGGCTTAAAAATTACTTCAAGACATTGGTTTAAGCCTGGGTATTGCCCTTACTTTCAGGAAGGCTGGACAAAAAAGAAGAATGAACTAAAATTGCTGGGCGAATCATCAGCAATCTTAAATATGCAGGTGTTACAACATTGATAGCAACAAGCATAGATGGAATTAAGGACTTATTACAGGGTATCAAGATGGAAAGCTTGAACATGAGACTCCTACTCAGTAAAAAGAAGACAAAGATATTGACTACTGCCAGGTACAATCGGCACCCATTTGAAATGGACTTCAACCTACTCAGATTAATGATCACTCAAGATGCAGCGACGACACTAGAAGTCAATAGGAGAATAGCTATGGGAAAATCAACAAAGGAACAAGGCAAAAAGTAAGGGTACCGTCACACTAAGCAACATCGCTAGCAACATCGCTGCTGAGGCACAACTTGCTAGCGATGTTGCGGTGTGTGACATCCAGCAACAACCCGGCCCCTGCTGTGAGGTCGCTGGTTGTTGCTGAATGTCCTGGACCATTTTTTAGTTGTTGCTGTCCCGCTGTGAAGCACAGATCGCTGTGTGTGACAGCGAGACAGCAACAACTAAATGTGCAGTGAGCAGGGAGCCGGCTTCTGCGGACGCTGGTAACCAATGTAAATATCGGGTAACCAAGAAGCCCTTTCCTTGGTTACCCAATATTTACCTTCATTACCAGCGTCCGCCGCTCTCACGCTGTCAGTGCCGGCTCCCTGCACACATAGCCAGACTACACATAGGGTAATTAACCCGCTGTGTACTGTGGCTAGGAGCGCAGGGAGCCAGTGGTAACCAAGGTAAATATCGGGTTGGTTACCCAATATTTACCTTAATTACCAAGCGCAGCATCACTTCCACGCGTCGCTGCTGGCTGGGGGCTGGTCACTGGTTGCTGGTGAGATCTGCCTGTGTGACAGCTCACCAGCAACCCATGTAACAATGCACCAGCGATCCCTGCCAGGTCAGGTTGCTGGTGGGATCACTGGAGCATCACTTAGTGTGACGGGGGCTTAAGACCAAGCAACCTGATGACTTGATAGTATCAAGATAACGATGTACAAGACCCTAGGGGACCTATCTAGCCTTGCAGAAAATTGATCTTCCTATATAGCGTTCATCCATCAAGTTGTCTTGGCTCAAGACCAACCTGTAGGCCATTAAAGAAAATGTCCTTACACATCATCTGATATAATCAGATGGACTTTTGGATCACTTTTGGATTAGACTTGCTGATTGGCCACATTGGGATATAAGTGCTACTCATAGGGGTACTTTGCACATTGCGACATCGCTACTGCAATCTCGTCGGGGTCAAATCGAAAGTGACGCATATCCGGCGCCGGTAATGACGTTGCAACGTGTAAAGCCTAGAAGCACCGATAAACGATCGCAAAAGCATAGGAAATCGGTGATCTGTGTAGTGTCGGTCATTTCCATAATTTCGCTGCGACAGGTACAATGTTGTTCCTCGTTCCTGCGGTAGCACACATCGCTGTATATGAAGCTGCAGGAGCGAAGAACATCTCCTTACCTGCGTTCCGCCTGCAATGAGGAAGGAAGGAGATGGGCGGGATGTTTACGCCCCGCTCATCTCCGCCGCTCCGCTTCTATTGGCCGCCTGCCATGTGACACCGCACGACCCGCCCCCTTAGGAAGGAGGCGGGTCGCTGGCCAGAGCGACGTCGCAGGGAAGGTAAGTGCGTGTGAAGCTGCCGTACCGATAATGTTCACTACGGCAGCTATCACAAGTTATCGCATCTGGGACGGGGACTATCGCACTCGGCATCGCTACAATCGGCTAGCGATGTCGCAGCGTGCAAAGTACCCCTTACAGGTGCGATGTCACCCCCATAAGAAGGCAATCCTGCTGAAACGAACGTCGGGGCTTGGCACCACACTCTGCAGGACGTAATACTATTCGTGTACTTACCTTACCTTTCCTTTCCCTTTTGTTGCTAGACTTTTTTATTAGCAGCCTACCTTTGATACTTACTAGAGTATTATCAATATTATTACATATATTTGTACATTTTTGTATAATATCAGACTGTATTTTTTATATTCCATTGTATGTCAAACATAGTCTATATATAAGGGAATATTAAAGGGACTTTATGACATATTTTCTTCCTGCTTTATACATTGCTGGTTTTCCCAATTTTTAACCATCCATTTGTTTTCAATGTGTAAATATCCATATTATAATTCTAGCTGTTTTGAGTAAAAAATTTTGCTTTCATCAAGTATTGAGATTAAAGTAAATCAAAATTTGATGGAAATTCGGCAAAATTAACAAATTTAAATTTCAAAAAATTTGCCCATCTCTAATATATACATGCAAAAAAAGTACCAGCTAAAACTATAGCTTGCCCTGGACAAATAAGCCCTCACCCAACTCTGTATAGGAAAAAATAAAATGGTGACGAAAGAGTGTTTTCTTGTAGCAAAATTGTTTATGCATCCCAAAATGAGATGATGAGTCTCAATCTCATACTGTCAGTTACAGTTCTGCCTTATCTGCTTTACAACCCTGTTTTCTGCTCGTATGGTTCCTATTTCAGAACTTTGCTCATTTACTGACCATTTTTGTGACTAACCTTTTTGTCCCTATCCGTATCTTCTGGTTTTGATTCAGTTACCTGATCATTCCTGCTAGCCAGCTCCAGCCAGCAGCTACTCCGAGGACTCAACCCAGGGTTCCTGTGTAAATCCACATCCTTGCACAAGTTTTAAAGGTTGTAGGCCTGGGATCACTTGGAACCTCATCGTTAAACACGTTTGCGCAATGTCTATCCATGGAAGCTCAATTTAGGTTCAGATAAAGCACATTCTTTGTACATCATATTAGTGGTATTACTTGCAAAATTCAACAGTCGTTTGCATACATTATACTTCTTTATGAGCAATTGCTTTTAATTTTTAACCTCTTATAAGGTAGTTTTAATTAAACTGTTATAGGCAACTCGTGCTTTTAAATGGGATAGATGGAATGTACAGTGTTAATCATTCTTCTACTGTTACCGATAATATATATTTTTTTTTATCCTGATTGGTTAGACAGGTTCCAAACTTGCTTTTCAAGTAATATATTTTGGATAATTCAATTAATAGTCTAAATACTCTGCCATCATATACCCTTGGTTTCTGGAGTTTGTGTCTAAGCAGCTGGCTTTAGACACTTCTGTATTATGCCTTATTCTTAAAGGCTAGTTACATCTACCAATAAATAACCTGCAGAATTGTGAATCCTGACACTGCATGCTGTGAGGATTTTCCAGTGTCAGTGCTGGGAATGGTGGTCACTTGAGCGTAATTATAGGGTATGCATTCTCCCGCCCAGAATCCGACTAGACTGTTTCCGGCCTTGCGCAATACACTTGCACTGAGTGTGCCGGCAATAGTCAAGCCGAATTCTGGGTGGGCGTATGCATATGACCTACTTGTTGACATGTGACCTCCATTCCTGGAGCTGATCCTCACAGCTCACAATGCACACTTGGACTTACAAGCCTATAGTCACATAGAGTGATTACAGACTTGTCATTTTAGACTGGACAACCCCTCTAAGCTTAGGCATACAAAGCATTTTGTAATAGGGTTTATGAATCTTACCTTGTTTGTTTGTATGTTGACAACATTTTTATACATTTGCCCATTTTTCCCACAGGTTAATGGAATCCTTCTTGATGAGGAACACAATAGTGACAATGAATTCACTGTTATTGACTGTACAGAGATTGAAACAGGAATCATTGATTTTGTCAAGATTGGAACTGTACCTGAAACACAGGTAAAATCACAAGCTTGGCTGGGGGAAACTGTTTAAAACTTAAGAACTGTTAAAGCCTTGAAAATGACTTGAGACTTGTTTACTGTTAATAGTTGCATGTATAATATTGTGGCATCTGTTTTCTATGTGATATCAGGTAAGCAATGGTGGTCTATGTATTGCACATAAAGATCAATCAGTATAGCTAAGTTTCTCCTTAGGAAAAAAAATGTGCTGTGAAATAAATTTTAGAGTCTGGTTGACCATTGATTTACTAAAGAGACTCTGTCAGCAGAAAATGACTGTTCAAACCAAGTATAGATGCTTGGTGCATCATGTTAGGGCCAAAAATGTAAGTACATCTTTCCACCTACTTGTTTTCCCTCTCTCCCCACTCTCTTCTTCTTTGATTGACAGCTCTTGCTTCATAGAGCCAGAGAAGGGCTGAGTTAGATAGAAAACAAGCAGGTGGGAAGGTGCCCTTGTCATGTGCGTGTAGCACCCAAGGGGCAGGGGGTCCAGGTCGGGTCTCATACCTGTTTTACTCATCACCGGACCAGTGCGGAGGTCTGGGATGTTGCCGTGGCCTTCCCAGTTTCGTGCCCTGAGGTGTACACCAATACAAGGGGGATAGGATGAAAGTTTGTCATGATGCCCCCTGCGGTACGCGGCCAGAGAATAGCTGCTGTTACTGTCCTCCGGGGCTGATGTTAGTAGCAGCCAGGATGCTATCGCTCCCCACAGGTGGAGCGGGCCCCAGGAAGGATGATGAGGGAAGTAGTAATGGCGGTGGCGGTGGCCGTGGGCACCGAGGCACGGGGCGCCAGTAATAGGAGTCCAATTCGGCTGCTGCGGTTTCAGGTGTCTTTACTCACAGTTCTTTCAGAAGCCTGGTCGCTGCCGCAGTAGCACTGGTCACCGCAGTGATGGGCCCCGTTGACCTGCGGTAAGTTGGAAGAAGTCACCGGTGTTTGGAAAATGTTCTTTGTAAGAGTTGGGCCTCCAGTAGTAAGGAACCCGGGCTGAGCGTCCCACTCCAAGCCTCAGGCCCCGTGAAAGAATAGATGAAGAGAAAATGGTGGTGTCGTGTCACCAGAACTGATGTCCCGGGTAGACTGACTAAGGTTTGTGTCATGTTGTGTTGCTCCTACTTCTACCCCAAGTGCAATCCGCCCCCCAGGTGGTTGTCCTCGTGACCGGGAAATTCACATGCTTTGTGATGGCCAACCCCCTGCCTACCCTAGTCCAGCTCCCCAGTGAGAAGGCTGCTAAGCTGTATGTAAAGTGTGAATGTGGAACACCGGTGATTAACCCCCTCCTTACCCGAGGTGAATAGTGCACCTAAAATAGGGTGCAATACTCTGTGGCGACTGGAGCCACAGGAGCGCCACATGCGCACTGTTAATAGTCACCTGGTAGCTCCCAAAGGGCTACCCCATACAATCTTGGCAAAAGCCATCTTGTTTCCCAGAACCCAGGAGTTTCCCTGGTCTTCACCATTTACCCCCTGTACAGGGATCTGAAATAAACAGAGGTCTCTGGGTAAAGGCCACATAATCGGTGATGTAAGCTGGCAAGAAGAATAGTCAGGAAACTGGGTCAGATCCAGATCCAGAAGGTCACAAGGTACAGAAGGTCACAACAGGAACAGAATGAAAAAAAGAAGCCAGTAGTCAAATGTCATACCGAGGTCAATGAAAGGTAATTAATATGTCAAAGCACAGGACAGAGGCACAAACAGGATAGAATCTCTATTGATTGGCATTTGAAGCTGGCTTTCTAGGGTTTAAATAGAACAGCCCCACCCAGTGCTGACAGCAGACAGAAAAATAACCAACAGATTAACTCCGTAGCTTCCAGACTAGATGGAACCCCAAGTCCCAGAAATAAAATAGGACTGACGCTATCAAGCATTACTTGCAACAACAGTGTGGTGCGGCCTAGGATTCGAAGCAAAAACCAGCACAGAGTTTACAGCATTTAAATGTTTGGCAACACCATGATTCACCGAGTGATAGTATATACTGTATATACAGTAATGGCTGAAGTGTTTACACCCTTGATATTGTTCCAAAAAAAAAAATATTTCCCCCAGAATATTATTGCAATTACGTGTTTTGTCATATACATTTTTATTTCCTTTGTGTGGAATAACACCAAAAAACAGAGGAAAAAAGGGAACTTGGATATAATTTCACACAAAACTCCGAAATGAGCCAGACAGAATTGTTGACACCTTTCAAAAAAAATAAAAAATGTGGGTAAACAACTTTGTTTCAAGCATGTAATGCTCATTCAAATTCATTTGTGGCAAGTAACAGGTGTGGGCAATATAAAAATCCTACCTTGATCCAGATAAAAAGAGGAGAAGTTGACTCAATGTTTGTATTGTGTGTCTGTGTGTGCCACACTAAGTATGGAGAACAGAAAAATGAGAAGAGAACTGTTTTAGGACATGAGAACCAAAATTGTTGAAAAATATCAACAATCTCAAGGTTACAAGTCCATCTCCACAGATTTTGATATTCCTTTGTCCATAGTGCGCAACATAATCAAGACGTTTACAACCCATGGCACTGTAGATAACCTCCCTGAACGTGGACTGCAGTGAAATATATACTGTATGAAAGGGAGAGACAGAGAGGGAGGAGAGATGGTTTGAAAAATTTGTGGTAATTTCTTTTATCATTTTCATAGTTTTAACATGTCTTTCAATGGTGTGATTTTTATAACTCCATAACTTCCTTCTAAGTGATACAATTTCAATGTTGAGGAGTGAGTGTATGGGACAAAATGCTGCAAAGTGAATTTAAATCAGATCAGTATTTGGTGTCATCACTTATTGCTTTCACAACAGCACTAACCACAGATTATAACATCCATATATACTCACCGCTTCCACTTCTGCATCTGGCATTAGTTGGTGCTGCACTTCCTTTGCAGATTAAGGGGGGGGTGACCCAAGAGCAGTTTTTCTGTTAAATGATTCTGGGACTTTTGGTGACTTCCAGGCAGGGAATTTATGGGTCAATACCTTAACATTGTTCATCTAATTTGCTCCTTGCTGTGAACCTTGGGCTGGGCCACACTCTATTTAAACTTCCTACAGACTTACAGTATTGGTGTTACGAACCGGCGCCGCCATAGCCGCAAGCAGCGTGCTGCGGTTCCTGTTGCGCCCAGGCGCCGGCTGCCATTCTTGGCCCTGCCTCGGGTCGTCCAGTTGGCTGTTCCTTCCACCACGTCTAAGTGTGGAGAGGCGGCTAGTGCGCATGCGTGCGCCGATTTACCCCAGCCAGAGTTTAAGCCCGGTGTTTTGCCTAGTGAGCATGCTCAGCCTGATTGTGTTATGTCTGAGACTAAGTCCTCAGTTCAGGCTACTGAGCATGCTCCCACAATTAACCCTAACAGCCTCTTTGCACAGGTACGTGGACTTCGTGCTGTGTCTAAGTTTTGGGATGTGCCTACTGAGCATGCTCAAACTGATAGTTTGATTTCTAAGCCTGTTGCTCAGGCTACTGAGCATGCTCAGGCACTTAGTGCACCAGAGGCTAGGTCCGGTAAGGACCTCACTGAGCATGTCCGTGAGGTGGCAGGCCCTGATAGGGCAGAGGGTGTCAGGTGTCCTGATGACGTGGCAACTCCGGACTGGCTCACAGAGGCCCGCCCCTATGATCTGGCACCTCAGTATTGGTCGTCAGACGATGACTGGTGAAGTGTTTGGGGCGTGGCTGCCATGAGGTCATCAATGATGTGGCGGTTCCGGATAGGTCGCATGTGACGTCACTGATGACATGGCTCTCTGCTATTGGACCTTGGTGGTTCCACCCTGGGTTTGGGGCGGACCCAGGTTATAAAAGGGGCTGGAGACAACATGGAGGTGCGCAGTCTTCACTTTTGCTCAGTCAGAGCACACCTCCATGTTAGAGCCTCATTGCGGCATAAGCCTATGTTGGGAAGCGGTAGGTAGGGTTAGGCGAACGGTGCCTGTCACGCCAAGATTCGTGGCTCGGCACATCAGGGTCAGGCGCCGTGCTTCCCTCCTGCCGTTCCAGTCTTGCTATAGCAGCCCAGTGGCGTTAACTGGGCTGCGGCTGCTGTGCTTCCTGTCCGATTGTGCCCCCTACGCACACGGACAACGCACCTGCTGCGCCACCTGTCTGATTGTGCCCCCTACGCACACGGACAACGCACCTGCTGCGCCACCTGTCCGATTGTGACCCCTACGCACACGGACAACGCACCTGCTGCGCCACCTGTCCGGTTGTGCCCCCTACGCGCATGGACAGCGTACTCCAGGACCCCTGTGGAGTTAACAGGGTGTTCCTTATTTTCCTCGGCTTCCCGGTCAACGCTACTGGTGTACCCATCTGGCCTGACGTGTCCTACACACACGTGGCCAGTCGAGAGGTGGCCAGAAACGCTAATCGGAGGACCGCTCGGCCTGACGTGTCCTACACACGTGGCCGACAGGGCGCTTTCGTGGCGGTCTTCCGGTCAACGCTACCTGGTTACCACCCGGCCTGACGTGTTTCCTGCACACGTGGTTGGTGTAGCGCTAGGTGCACCAAAACGCTAATCGGGTTGTCGTCCGGTCTGACGTGTCGCAACACACGTGACCGGTTCCCAGAGTTCCTGGGTTATCTCAGAGCCATCCAGCTCTATAGTCTCCGCCTAACCCTCAGGTGCCAGCAGCTCCTTTGTCATCTGGAGCACGGTGGGCCCCGACTGGCGATTAGGATATATACCCCCTGGTCCTAATCTGCCGGTCCCCCCGTAACAGTTGGCCCTTTTAACTTTATATTTAAATATTTACCCTGGTTTATATTCCTTTTGCCCTGTTCTGACTTAACATGTTTGATTCCTATTACTGATCTTGATACCCTCTTGACCTCATACCTGACATGAACATGGATTGAAGGGAATTACTGTATTTTCCTATCTGCAGTACACAGCATTGATGGTAATTTGCCACCAGGTTTTTTCTACGTCACCTGTGAGCAACATAATGTAAGAAAAGAGATCCTGACTCCAACGATGTGTCACATAGTATACTGGTTGCAGCAGTTGAGACACAATCAGAGTTTTTAGAGTTTTTAGATGTACAAGAGCTCAGAAAGCTAACCCCGCCCACACCATAGTTTTGTGTGTTCATTATCTATTGACATTGAGCTGCTTATCAGGGGAGGGTTTGGTTGGATGACTTAGCAGGAGCCAGCTAGTCCCAGCAGTGATAATATCCTAGTGATAAAACCTTCAATGTAAGTAAACAACAGCAAACAGCCTAATAAATGACACCGCTGAAATCTGGTTTTCAGCTCCTATCTCCTGCGGTCTTCAGATTACATAGCAAAAACCTGCTGCCAGATTCCTATTAACACGAATAACTGTTGCATGACTGATTCTATGTGTTGTCAGTACAGAGACAGTGAGTAGCTGATCGTGGCTCTGCTTGCTTTATTACACTACATTAATTAGTAGGAACACATTAGGTTTCTGCCACAGGCTGCACACTGTTGATATTTTAGTGTAATAGATAGGTTTTATAGCTATATATATCACCACCCACAGTTTGCTAAAATCCATAACAGGGTTTTCACAGTACAGTACAAGATTCAGCAGGGTGTTATGTTATGTTTAATCAGATACAGTAAGTGCAAAAACTCTCACTTGTAATAACACGTCTGATGACTTGTTAATTCAGATCCCATTATTATACAAAACACCTGCTGCTACATACTATCAGTCTCATACTAATACATTATATATGATGCAACTCGAGTCTAGCCATTCTTATTCATCTAATGTTTATATAACCACTCATTCCTAAATACAATGTGACGTAATTATACTGCTGCTATATAATTCTAATATTGTCACTCCTCATTATATAAGGGATAATTATAAATCCCAAAAATAGACCGGGACTAAATGTCGGGGATCTTGGTCTATCCTCTCTCATCCCTAAATTGGGATTTCTGGGTCAGGCATACTGAAGATTTTAATATTAATAGACTTTTAATAGTAATAATAAAAGCTAATTATTAAAATCATATATTGACATTTCTTTATCCCATCCTATCCCCTTTTATACTTAGCTGAGAGTATATTTGTATCCTCTGTTTCTCTAGTTCTTGTTGACGAGATCCATAAATTTCAAGATTTAGCCTCTTGCAATACTTCTAGCCAAAAATTACTTGTTCTTTTTCAGTTTGATTTGGTTTGGAGGCCATTTCATCACTTCAGGACTCCTTGTTCTTCTTTACACTGAAGATAGTTCTTAACGACATTGGCTGTATGTTTGCGGTTGTTGTCCGACTACATTATAAATTTTGAGCCAATCAGACACCTCCCTGATGGTATACATGATGGATAAGTACCTGCCTATATTTCTCAGCATTGAGGACACTAATATTCCTGAACAAATTCACAACTCTGTTTGCTGAAATGCAGTTTCATATTTTAAGGGAACCTCCACCATGCTTCACTGTTGTCTACAGACACACATTACTTTGCTGTTCTTCAGCACTCTTCTGCTCAATCCAAATATTTCAAATTTTGACTAATTAGACCAGAGGACCTGCTGCAATTTTTCTGCAACCCAGTTACCCAGTTCTTACATAGATGAGTTGCTTGTCTGCTTCCACATCAAAAGGTACACATTTTCAGCCATAATTCTTCCATGTAGTTTACTTTTAGCCATACTGTAGATTTGTGTAACTGAGTTCCACTAGTTGCTGTCAGTACATAGTTGGTTACACATTATCTGATTTGAAAGAGAAGCATGAGGAATCTTTCATAAACTGCACTATTTCCTTCTAACTACAGACTTCAGCGTTGCGCATTTCTTGATGTATCTTCAAGGAGCTTAAATAGTACATCTTGAGCCCCTCGTCTGAGTTGAAAATGATGACACCTTCCTGATAACAATCTTGTGCCTTGTTGATGTGCTGTAATGTCCTCAACAGAGTCCACTTCTGCGACTTCTGCTTCGGTCACCAGGTGCCGCCGTATTCCCACCACGGACTGTGCTGGTGATAGGAGGGAGAGGAGTTGGTGCCAATGGCTCTGGTGGGCACAGACTCCGCTCATCCACTAAGCTAGGTTTCCCTGGGACCTGCACTACCACTGGCTGATGGTAGGTGGTGTGTGTCTTCAAGCTGAAGTTACCACCATTCAGCTACAGCCATTTGGAAGACACCATACGCTTCAAATTCCCCCTCTTGTTTGCTAGTCACTGCCAGAGATAGTTTTGCATTCCTACTAGTGTCTGGTTCCTGTTCTGACTATTGATCCTCTGCCTGCTCATTGACTGCTCTCCTGCCTGCCATTTTTGTACCTCACTGCCATCTCTGGTTTTGACCTCTGCCTGATTTCCTGATTACGCTCCTGCCTGTTGAATTTGTCCCTTTTCGTGCCTCCTGGATTTGACCCTGCCTGACGACCACTCTTTCCTGGATTGCAGCCTTCCATAGGCAGTGATCTCTTGGACCTTGTGTAATTCCAAATCCCTGTATAGGGGTTAAAAGGTTTCAGGATTCTGGAGGTCCTGCCGATTTGGTGGCTAGCCCTAGTCTGTCCGTGACAGTCATTCTAAAGAGTACTTTACACGCTGCGATATCGGTACCAATATCGCTAGTGAGCGTACCCGCCCCCGTCGGTTGTGCATCACGGGCAAATCGCTGCACGTGGCGCACAACATCGCTAACACCCATGCGTCACAGCAACGTCACACGGCAGCCGTCCAATAGCAGAGGAGGGGCGGAGATGAGCGGCTGGAACATCCCGCCCACGTTCTTCCTTCCGCATTGCTGGTGGACGCAGGTAAGGAGATGTTTGTTGCTCCTGCGGTGTCACAGATAGCGATGTGTGATGCCGCAGGAACGAGGAACAACATCGCTACTCACTAGACAACGATTTTTAATAAATAAATGACCTCTCTGAGACAAACGATTTTTGCCTCTTTTGTGATTGTTTAAGGTCGCTCCAGCCTTTCACACGCTGCGATGTCGCTAACAACGCCGGATGTGCGTCACAAACACCGTGTCCCCGACGATATATCGTTGGCGATGTTGCAGCGTGCAAATGGCCCTTTAGTCTGTGGTCAAGGTCAGATGTTATATGTGCTCACTTTGGCAATGCGGTATGACCTGTGCTATGAGGCTATCTTCCACAACCTCACCTCTGTTCTTCACCCAGTCTCCTTCACAGCTATTTATGTTTCAACTAATTACTGTGTTTCAACCTCCATGTGGAAAGGTTGATCATTATCACATCTTTAGTATAATTGATGTGACTAGAAAAATTGATGCCATTTTGAAGATAAATGATAGTCACACTAATTATTGATTCTCTTGTTGTTCAATCATTTTGCATTTTATTAATTTATAAAAAAAAACTATTAGCACATCTATGGTTAAAAGCATTCTCACTTTGCAGCATTATTTTACATAAGCGCCTAAAAGCCTAAAACATTTGCGACTTAACCATTGCATTTTTTTTACTTTAATATTCAATGGATGTAAGTTGAAAAAAAACAATTTTCACAAGTTTTGTTTTGATTTAATTGTTCTAAACATTAACCTTATTGTACAAAACCTTTTCCTTTTTCTGTAATTATGAGTCACAAAATAAATACAAATAAATATTCATAATTTCTGAGAATTTATCAGACACCCCCCGACTATCCACAAGATTCAGTTTTACAAGATAAGATTTTTTTGTTTACGATACAAGAAGCTGAACTACTGTATTTGCAGCAGTTAGCCGATATTGTTGGATGATTTAACTTTGAAATTAGTTCTCTGTCAGCAGTTTTTTGCTATTTAATCTGACAGCAGCCCAAGGTAGGGACAGAGACCCTGATTCCAGTCATGTGTCTCTTAGTTTATTGGGTGCAGCAGTTATGTGTCACACAGAGTTTTCCATAAAACTCGCCAACTGTCATGGTGGCGTTAGGCCCTGTTCACATTCCAGAGTCTGACACCCTGTCTGATGGTTTTCTGGTGTCTCTGATCAACTCAGGCAGACCTGAGCGTTGACCTGCTGTTTGCTCATTCATTGGCAACCTAGAAAGAGTTAACCTCTGTTAGTCTGCTCGTTGGGCTTCTTTGATCATATATTTGAAGGAAGCCAATCACTTCTGCTCCCTTCATTTTTAGGCTGGAGGAAACCTTCTACCTATGCCAACTATAGTTTATGCTGTATTGGTCTGCAAATTGCTAGAGAAAAAGCTGCTTTATGCTTGGTGTTGTTGTGGAGTTACCCGTCGTCTTGTTGTTTACATCCTGCTCTTGTTTTTCACCTAATTTCTTATTGTCTTATACCTCTGTGTGTGCATCCTGTGGGACAGAGTTTTGGTTTCCCCAGTTTGTCTATTTCTCTTGGATAAGTCACACTCCTGTCCCAGGCCCTCGGGGAGAGGGAGGGGGGTATAAGATCAGGAATGGTCAGGAGCAGGGCCAGGAAGGAGATTCAGACATCCCCACTATTAGGGGTATCTATGAGAATACGGATAGCAAATGGTCCCCTAGTCGAAGGGTCCAATTAGGGACACCAGTTTCCCACAATCCCCACAGTGCCTCGTGACATTATGCGAGAACCAAAGTTTTCTCTGCTGCACATCTAGCAGAGCTCAGTTATTGAGTTGTGTATAACCCCACAACAGTTTTCTGTGTACATTATATAGTGACAGAGAGATGAGCATCAGTGACATGGATGTGGATGGACAAGAAGGCACTAGGCTAGTTGTCCTGTAGTGATAATCTCCTGCTGGTAAAACACGGATTGTATTGAAAAAGCAAAACACAGCCTAGTAGGTGACACATCACTGTACTCAGGCTCTCTACTCCTTCACTCTTTTGGTCTCAGATTGCATAGCAAAAACTTGGTGACAGATTCCTTCTAAAATAATATACAATGCCAATTGCTTTATTACTACTTGAATTTTTTGATCCAATCTAGCCTCTAGTCATATTGGTCATACATGTTTTAGAATTGTGTGTTCTTATAGGTAAAAAAATCTAAAAACTTGACAGTCCCATCCTTATTGCATGCTGGTCATCAGTGGTGCCCAATGATGAGTCAGTGGCTATAATGGGGTCCATTGGATTTTCCACCTTGGTTTCCAAAATTTTACAAATAGTGCAGCATACTGTTTTATTTCATGTTGCAATAATGACAGAAATTGTGAGGAAGGTTCCAATGGAGATCTGAACAACGACTAAGTCCAAAAATAGGCAATGTTATGAATCTCTGCATGTTTTGATTGCATGAAGGGGGAACTTATGTTTCCATGTGGCAGATGAAAACATTTCTGAGCATGTGCATGACGTTTTAGAAACAAGATTCAAAATATTTAACAAATCCATCAAATGACTTTTTTTTGGCTGAATTATAAAGCAAATACCGTATTTTTCGGGTTATAAGTAGAGTTGAGCGCGGTTCGTGGTTCGCGGTTCTCCAGTTCTAGGCTCGAGTGATTTTGGGGCCTGTTCTAGATCGAACTAGAACTCGAGCTTTTTGCAAAAGCTCGATAGTTCTAGAAACGTTCGAGAACGGTTCTAGCAGCAAAAAACAGCTAATTCCTGGCTGGCTTTCCGCTGTAATAGTGTAAGTCACTCTGTGACTCACACTATTATGACATTTCAGTGTATAGTGTGCGTGAACAGCGCCTTCAGATCACTCCTGTTTGTATAATGGCGATCGCCATTTTTTTTTTTTTTCCTTGTCTTCCTTCCCTAAGCGCGCGCGTCTTGTGGGGCGGGCCAGCATGTCAGCCAATCCCAGACACACACACAGCTAAGTGGACTTTTAGCCAGAGAAGCAACGGCATGTGTGATAGGATGTCCATGTCACATGTCCCTGCATTATAAAACTGGACATTTTCCTCCAGGACGCCATTATCTCTTCTGCGTCCTTGGTGTCAGACATCACTGGGGCAGCTCCGTCCTGAGTCCTATCGCCGATACTGCTGTATGCGTTCCATGCACAGCACTGGACAGCTTAGGGAGAGCACTTTCTATCAGTCCTTTTAAGGGCTCAAACCGGCAGGGTCAGAGCCATAGGTGACAGGTCCTGAAAACAGAGACAGCGTCTGTGTAGCTAAGGTCAGGGATTTCGTCGCTGCATTTCCCCATTAGGAGGGAATAGAAAGGCAGGCTTCCTTTCCTCTACCCAGAGCACCACAATCCTGGCACTGTACCCTCCTGTCCTCTGCACACTCCAACTCAATATAACTAAGCCATTATACTAGCAAACACTCAGTGTACCTAGTGGCATCCTAAACGTGGCTATTGGACTTTGCTATAGTCCCACTAGTGCAAAGACATTTGCAGCACCTCTGCCTGCATTGCACACTCCAACTCATTATAACTAAGCCATTATACTAGCAAACACTCAGTGTACCTAGTGGCATCCTAAACGTGGCTATTGGACTTTTGTCTAGTCACACTAGTGCAAAGACATTTGCAGCACCTCTGCCTGCATTGCACACTCCAACTCATTATAACTAAGCCATTATACTAGCAAACACTCAGTGTACCTAGTGGCATCCTAAACGTGGCTATTGGACTTTTGTCTAGTCACACTAGAGCAAAGACATTTGCAGCACGTCTGCCTGCATTGCACACTCAAACTCTTTTTAACTAAGCCATTATACTAGCAAACACTCAGTGTACCTAGTGGCATCCTAAACGTGGCTATTGGACTTTTGTCTAGTCACACTAGTGCAAAGACATTTGCAGCACCTCTGCCTGCATTGCACACTCCAACTCATTATAACTAAGCCATTATACTAGCAAACACTCAGTGTACCTAGTGGCATCCTAAACGTGGCTATTGGACTTTTGTCTAGTCACATTAGAGCAAAGACATTAGCAGCACGTCTGCCTGCATTGCACACTCAAACTCTTTTTAACTAAGCCATTATACTAGCAAACACTCAGTGTACCTAGTGGCATCCTAAACGTGGCTATTGGACTTTGCTATAGTCCCACTAGTGCAAAGACATTTGCAGCACCTCTGCCTGCATTGCACACTCCAACTCATTATAACTAAGCCATTATACTAGCAAACACTCAGTGTACCTAGTGGCAACCTAAACGTGGCTATTGGACTTTTGTCTAGTCACACTAGTGCAAAGACATTTGCAGCACATCTGCCTGCATTGCACACTCCAACTCATTATAACTAAGCCATTATACTAGCAAACACTCAGTGTACCTAGTGGCATCCTAAACGTGGCTATTGGACTTTTGTCTAGTCACACTAGTGCAAAGATATTTGCAGCACCTCTGCCTGCATTGCACACTCAAACTCTTTTTAACTAAGCCATTATACTAGCAAACACTCAGTGTACCTAGTGGCATCCTAAACGTGGCTATTGGACTTTTGTCTAGTCCCACTAGTGCAAAGACATTTGCAGCACGTCTGCCTGCATTGCACACTCCAACTCATTATAACTAAGCCATTATACTAGCAAACACTCAGTGTACCTAGTGGCATCCTAAACGTGGCTATTGGACTTTGCTATAGTCCCACTAGTGCAAAGACATTTGCAGCACCTCTGCCTGCATTGCACACTCCAACTCATTATAACTAAGCCATTATACTAGCAAACACTCAGTGTACCTAGTGGCATCCTAAACGTGGCTATTGGACTTTTGTCTAGTCACACTAGTGCAAAGACATTTGCAGCACCTCTGCCTGAATTGCACACTCCAACTCATTATAACTAAGCCATTATACTAGCAAACACTCAGTGTACCTAGTGGCATCCTAAACGTGGCTATTGGACTTTTGTCTAGTCACACTAGTGCAAAGACATTTGCAGCACGTCTGCCTGCATTGCACACTCAAACTCTTTTTAACTAAGCCATTATACTAGCAAATACTCAGTGTACCTAGTGGCATCCTAAACGTGGCTATTCGACTTTTGTCTAGTCACACTAGTGCAAACACATTTGGAGCACCTCTGCCTGCCTTGCACACTCCAACTCATTATAACTAAGCCATTATACTAGCAAACACTCAGTGTACCTAGTGGCATCCTAAACGTGGCTATTGGACTTTGCTATAGTCCCACTAGTGCAAAGACATTTGCAGCACCTCTACCTGCATTGCACACTCCAACTCATTATAACTAAGCCATTATACTAGCAAACACTCAGTGTACCTAGTGGCATCCTAAACGTGGCTATTGGACTTTTGTCTAGTCCTACTAGTGCAAAGACATTTGCAGCACCTCTGCCTGCATTGCACACTCCAACTCATTATAACTAAGCCATTATACTAGCAAACACTCAGTGTACCTAGTGGCATCCTAAATGTGGCTATTGGACTTTTGTTTAGTCACACTAGTGCAAAGACATTTGCAGCACCTCTGCCTGCATTGCACACTCCAACTCATTATAACTAAGCCATTATACTAGCAAACACTCAGTGTACCTAGTGGCATCCTAAACGTGGCTATTGGACTTTTGTCTAGTCACACTAGTGCAAAGACATTTGCAGCACCTCTGCCTGCATTGCACACTCCAACTCATTATAACTAAGCCATTATACTAGCAAACGCTCAGTGTACCTAGTGGCATCCTAAACGTGGCTATTGGACTTTGCTATAGTCCCACTAGTGCAAAGACATTTGCAGCACCTCTGCCTGCATTGCACACTCCAACTCATTATAACTAAGCCATTTTACTAGCAAACACTCAGTGTACCTAGTGGCATCCTAAACGTGGCTATTGGACTTTTGTCTAGTCACACTAGTGCAAAGACATTTGCAACACCTCTGCCTGCATTGCACACTCCAACTCATTATAACTAAGCCATTATACTAGCAAACACTCAGTGTACCTAGTGGCATCCTAAACGTGGCTATTGGACTTTTGTCTAGTCACACTAGTGCAAAGACATTTGCAGCACCTCTGCCTGAATTGCACACTCCAACTCATTATAACTAAGCCATTATACTAGCAAACACTCAGTGTACCTAGTGGCATCCTAAACGTGGCTATTGGACTTTTGTCTAGTCACACTAGTGCAAAGACATTTGCAGCACGTCTGCCTGCATTGCACACTCAAACTCTTTTTAACTAAGCCATTATACTAGCAAATACTCAGTGTACCTAGTGGCATCCTAAACGTGGCTATTCGACTTTTGTCTAGTCACACTAGTGCAAACACATTTGGAGCACCTCTGCCTGCCTTGCACACTCCAACTCATTATAACTAAGCCATTATACTAGCAAACACTCAGTGTACCTAGTGGCATCCTAAACGTGGCTATTGGACTTTGCTATAGTCCCACTAGTGCAAAGACATTTGCAGCACCTCTACCTGCATTGCACACTCCAACTCATTATAACTAAGCCATTATACTAGCAAACACTCAGTGTACCTAGTGGCATCCTAAACGTGGCTATTGGACTTTTGTCTAGTCCTACTAGTGCAAAGACATTTGCAGCACCTCTGCCTGCATTGCACACTCCAACTCATTATAACTAAGCCATTATACTAGCAAACACTCAGTGTACCTAGTGGCATCCTAAATGTGGCTATTGGACTTTTGTTTAGTCACACTAGTGCAAAGACATTTGCAGCACCTCTGCCTGCATTGCACACTCCAACTCATTATAACTAAGCCATTATACTAGCAAACACTCAGTGTACCTAGTGGCATCCTAAACGTGGCTATTGGACTTTTGTCTAGTCACACTAGTGCAAAGACATTTGCAGCACCTCTGCCTGCATTGCACACTCCAACTCATTATAACTAAGCCATTATACTAGCAAACGCTCAGTGTACCTAGTGGCATCCTAAACGTGGCTATTGGACTTTGCTATAGTCCCACTAGTGCAAAGACATTTGCAGCACCTCTGCCTGCATTGCACACTCCAACTCATTATAACTAAGCCATTTTACTAGCAAACACTCAGTGTACCTAGTGGCATCCTAAACGTGGCTATTGGACTTTTGTCTAGTCACACTAGTGCAAAGACATTTGCAACACCTCTGCCTGCATTGCACACTCCAACTCATTATAACTAAGCCATTATACTAGCAAACACTCAGTGTACCTAGTGGCATCCTAAACGTGGCTATTGGACTTTTGTCTAGTCACACTAGTGCAAAGACATTTGCAGCACGTCTGCCTGCATTGCACACTCAAACTCTTTTTAACTAAGCCATTATACTAGCAAACACTCAGTGTACCTAGTGGCATCCTAAACGTGGCTATTCGACTTTTGTCTAGTCACACTAGTGCAAAGACATTTGGAGCACCTCTGCCTGCCTTGCACACTCCAACTCATTATAACTAAGCCATTATACTAGCAAACACTCAGTGTACCTAGTGGCATCCTAAACGTGGCTATTGGACTTTGCTATAGTCCCACTAGTGCAAAGACATTTGCAGCACCTCTACCTGCATTGCACACTCCAACTCATTATAACTAAGCCATTATACTAGCAAACACTCAGTGTACCTAGTGGCATCCTAAACGTGGCTATTGGACTTTTGTCTAGTCCCACTAGTGCAAAGACATTTGCAGCACCTCTGCCTGCATTGCACACTCCAACTCATTATAACTAAGCCATTATACTAGCAAACACTCAGTGTACCTAGAGGCATCCTAAACGTGGCTATTGGACTTTGCTATAGTCCCACTAGTGCAAAGACATTTGCAGCACCTCTGCCTGCATTGCACACTCCAACTCATTATAACTAAGCCATTATACTAGCAAACAGTCAGTGTACCTAGTGGCATCCTAAACGTGGCTATTGGACTTTGCTATAGTCCCACTAGTGCAAAGACATTTGCAGCACCTCTGCCTGCATTGCACACTCCAACTCATTATAACTAAGCCATTATGCTAGCAAACACTCAGTGTACCTAGTGGCATCCTAAACGTGGCTATTGGACTTTTGTCTAGTCACACTAGTGCAAAGACATTTGCAGCACCTCTGCCTGCATTGCACACTCCAACTCATTATAACTAAGCCATTATACTAGCAAACACTCAGTGTACCTAGTGGCATCCTAAACGTGGCTATTGGACTTTTGTCTAGTCACACTAGTGCAAAGACATTTGCAGCACCTCTGCCTGCATTGCACACTCCAACTCATTATAACTAAGCCATTATACTAGCAAACGCTCAGTGTACCTAGTGGCATCCTAAACGTGGCTATTGGACTTTGCTATAGTCCCACTAGTGCAAAGACATTTGCAGCACCTCTGCCTGCATTGCACACTCCAACTCATTATAACTAAGCCATTTTACTAGCAAACACTCAGTGTACCTAGTGGCATCCTAAACGTGGCTATTGGACTTTTGTCTAGTCACACTAGTGCAAAGACATTTGCAGCACCTCTGCCTGCATTGCACACTCCAACTCATTATAACTAAGCCATTATACTAGCAAACACTCAGTGTACCTAGTGGCATCCTAAACGTGGCTATTGGACTTTGCTATAGTCCCACTAGTGCAAAGACATTTGCAGCACCTCTGCCTGCATTGCACACTCAAACTCTTTTTAACTAAGCCATTATACTAGCAAACACTCAGTGTACCTAGTGGCATCCTAAACGTGGCTATTCGACTTTTGTCTAGTCACACTAGTGCAAAGACATTTGGAGCACCTCTGCCTGCCTTGCACACTCCAACTCATTATAACTAAGCCATTATACTAGCAAACACTCAGTGTACCTAGTGGCATCCTAAACGTGGCTATTGGACTTTGCTATAGTCCCACTAGTGCAAAGACATTTGCAGCACCTCTACCTGCATTGCACACTTCAACTCATTATAACTAAGCCATTATACTAGCAAACACTCAGTGTACCTAGTGGCATCCTAAACGTGGCTATTGGACTTTGCTATAGTCCCACTAGTGCAAAGACATTTGCAGCACCTCTGCCTGCATTGCACACTCCAACTCATTATAACTAAGCCATTATACTAGCAAACACTCAGTGTACCTAGTGGCATCCTAAACGTGGCTATTGGACTTTTGTCTAGTCCCACTAGTGCAAAGACATTTGCAGCACCTCTGCCTGCATTGCACACTCCAACTCATTATAACTAAGCCATTATACTAGCAAACACTCAGTGTACCTAGTGGCATCCTAAACGTGGCTATTGGACTTTGCTATAGTCCCACTAGTGCAAAGACATTTGCAGCACCTCTGCCTGCATTGCACACTCCAACTCATTATAACTAAGCCATTATACTAGCAAACACTCAGTGTACCTAGTGGCATCCTAAACGTGGCTATTGGACTTTGCTATAGTCCCACTAGTGCAAAGACATTTGCAGCACCTCTGCCTGCATTGCACACTCCAACTCATTATAACTAAGCCATTATACTAGCAAACACTCAGTGTACCTAGTGGCATCCTAAACGTGGCTATTGGACTTTTGTCTAGTCCCACTAGTGCAAAGACATTTGCAGCACCTCTGCCTGCATTGCACACTCCAACTCATTATAACTAAGCCATTATACTAGCAAACACTCAGTGTACCTAGTGGCATCCTAAACGTGGCTATTGGACTTTTGTCTAGTCACACTAGTGCAAAGACATTTGCAGCACCTCTGCCTGCATTGCACACTCCAACTCATTATAACTAAGCCATTATACTAGCAAACACTCAGTGTACCTAGTGGCATCCTAAACGTGGCTATTGGACTTTTGTCTAGTCCCACTAGTGCAAAGACATTTGCAGCACCTCTGCCTGCATTGCACACTCCAACTCATTATAACTAAGCCATTATACTAGCAAACACTCAGTGTACCTAGTGGCATCCTAAACGTGGCTATTGGACTTTGCTATAGTCCCACTAGTGCAAAGACATTTGCAGCACCTCTGCCTGCATTGCACACTCCAACTCATTATAACTAAGCCATTATACTAGCAAACACTCAGTGTACCTAGTGGCATCCTAAACGTGGCTATTGGACTTTGCTATAGTCCCACTAGTGCAAAGACATTTGCAGCACCTCTGCCTGCATTGCACACTCCAACTCATTATAACTAAGCCATTATACTAGCAAACACTCAGTGTACCTAGTGGCATCCTAAACGTGGCTATTGGACTTTTGTCTAGTCCCACTAGTGCAAAGACATTTGCAGCACCTCTGCCTGCATTGCACACTCCAACTCATTATAACTAAGCCATTATACTAGCAAACACTCAGTGTACCTAGTGGCATCCTAAACGTGGCTATTGGACTTTTGTCTAGTCACACTAGTGCAAAGACATTTGCAGCACCTCTGCTTGCATTGCACACTCCAACTCATTATAACTAAGCCATTATACTAGCAAACACTCAGTGTACCTAGTGGCATCCTAAACGTGGCTATTGGACTTTGCTATAGTCCCACTAGTGCAAAGACATTTGCAGCACCTCTACCTGCATTGCACACTCCAACTCATTATAACTAAGCCATTATACTAGCAAACACTCAGTGTACCTAGTGGCATCCTAAACGTGGCTATTGGACTTTTGTCTAGTCACACTAGTGCAAAGACATTTGCAGCACCTCTGTCTGCATTGCACACTCCAACTCATTATAACTAAGCCATTATACTAGCAAACACTCAGTGTACCTAGTGGCATCCTAAACGTGGCTATTGGACTTTTGTCTAGTCACACTAGTGCAAAGATATTTGCAGCACCTCTGCCTGCATTGCACACTCAAACTCTTTTTAACTAAGCCATTATACTAGCAAACACTCAGTGTACCTAGTGGCATCCTAAACGTGGCTATTGGACTTTTGTCTAGTCCCACTAGTGCAAAGACATTTGCAGCACGTCTGCCTGCATTGCACACTCCAACTCATTATAACTAAGCCATTATACTAGCAAACACTCAGTGTACCTAGTGGCATCCTAAACGTGGCTATTGGACTTTGCTATAGTCCCACTAGTGCAAAGACATTTGCAGCACCTCTGCCTGCATTGCACACTCCAACTCATTATAACTAAGCCATTATACTAGCAAACAGTCAGTGTACCTAGTGGCATCCTAAACGTGGCTATTGGACTTTTGTCTAGTCACACTAGTGCAAAGACATTTGCAGCACGTCTGCCTGCATTGCACACTCAAACTCTTTTTAACTAAGCCATTATACTAGCAAATACTCAGTGTACCTAGTGGCATCCTAAACGTGGCTATTCGACTTTTGTCTAGTCACACTAGTGCAAAGACATTTGCAGCACCTCTGCCTGCATTGCACACTCCAACTCATTATAACTAAGCCATTATACTAGCAAACACTCAGTGTACCTAGAGGCATCCTAAACGTGGCTATTGGACTTTGCTATAGTCCCACTAGTGCAAAGACATTTGCAGCACCTCTGCCTGCATTGCACACTCCAACTCATTATAACTAAGCCATTATACTAGCAAACAGTCAGTGTACCTAGTGGCATCCTAAACGTGGCTATTGGACTTTGCTATAGTCCCACTAGTGCAAAGACATTTGCAGCACCTCTGCCTGCATTGCACACTCCAACTCATTATAACTAAGCCATTATACTAGCAAACACTCAGTGTACCTAGTGGCATCCTAAACGTGGCTATTGGACTTTTGTCTAGTCACACTAGTGCAAAGACATTTGCAGCACCTCTGCCTGCATTGCACACTCCAACTCATTATAACTAAGCCATTATACTAGCAAACACTCAGTGTACCTAGTGGCATCCTAAACGTGGCTATTGGACTTTTGTCTAGTCACACTAGTGCAAAGACATTTGCAGCACCTCTGCCTGCATTGCACACTCCAACTCATTATAACTAAGCCATTATACTAGCAAACACTCAGTGTACCTAGTGGCATCCTAAACGTGGCTATTGGACTTTGCTATAGTCCCACTAGTGCAAAGACATTTGCAGCACCTCTGCCTGCATTGCACACTCCAACTCATTATAACTAAGCCATTTTACTAGCAAACACTCAGTGTACCTAGTGGCATCCTAAACGTGGCTATTGGACTTTTGTCTAGTCACACTAGTGCAAAGACATTTGCAGCACCTCTGCCTGCATTGCACACTCCAACTCATTATAACTAAGCCATTATACTAGCAAACACTCAGTGTACCTAGTGGCATCCTAAACGTGGCTATTGGACTTTTGTCTAGTCACACTAGTGCAAAGACATTTGCAGCACGTCTGCCTGCATTGCACACTCAAACTCTTTTTAACTAAGCCATTATACTAGCAAACACTCAGTGTACCTAGTGGCATCCTAAACGTGGCTATTCGACTTTTGTCTAGTCACACTAGTGCAAAGACATTTGGAGCACCTCTGCCTGCCTTGCACACTCCAACTCATTATAACTAAGCCATTATACTAGCAAACACTCAGTGTACCTAGTGGCATCCTAAACGTGGCTATTGGACTTTGCTATAGTCCCACTAGTGCAAAGACATTTGCAGCACCTCTACCTGCATTGCACACTCCAACTCATTATAACTAAGCCATTATACTAGAAAACACTCAGTGTACCTAGTGGCATCCTAAACGTGGCTATTGGACTTTTGTCTAGTCCCACTAGTGCAAAGACATTTGCAGCACCTCTGCCTGCATTGCACACTCCAACTCATTATAACTAAGCCATTATACTAGCAAACACTCAGTGTACCTAGAGGCATCCTAAACGTGGCTATTGGACTTTGCTATAGTCCCACTAGTGCAAAGACATTTGCAGCACCTCTGCCTGCATTGCACACTCCAACTCATTATAACTAAGCCATTATACTAGCAAACAGTCAGTGTACCTAGTGGCATCCTAAACGTGGCTATTGGACTTTGCTATAGTCCCACTAGTGCAAAGACATTTGCAGCACCTCTGCCTGCATTGCACACTCCAACTCATTATAACTAAGCCATTATACTAGCAAACACTCAGTGTACCTAGTGGCATCCTAAACGTGGCTATTGGACTTTTGTCTAGTCACACTAGTGCAAAGACATTTGCAGCACCTCTGCCTGCATTGCACACTCCAACTCATTATAACTAAGCCATTATACTAGCAAACACTCAGTGTACCTAGTGGCATCCTAAACGTGGCTATTGGACTTTTGTCTAGTCACACTAGTGCAAAGACATTTGCAGCACCTCTGCCTGCATTGCACACTCCAACTCATTATAACTAAGCCATTATACTAGCAAACGCTCAGTGTACCTAGTGGCATCCTAAACGTGGCTATTGGACTTTGCTATAGTCCCACTAGTGCAAAGACATTTGCAGCACCTCTGCCTGCATTGCACACTCCAACTCATTATAACTAAGCCATTTTACTAGCAAACACTCAGTGTACCTAGTGGCATCCTAAACGTGGCTATTGGACTTTTGTCTAGTCACACTAGTGCAAAGACATTTGCAGCACCTCTGCCTGCATTGCACACTCCAACTCATTATAACTAAGCCATTATACTAGCAAACACTCAGTGTACCTAGTGGCATCCTAAACGTGGCTATTGGACTTTGCTATAGTCCCAGTAGTGCAAAGACATTTGCAGCACCTCTGCCTGCATTGCACACTCAAACTCTTTTTAACTAAGCCATTATACTAGCAAACACTCAGTGTACCTAGTGGCATCCTAAACGTGGCTATTCGACTTTTGTCTAGTCACACTAGTGCAAAGACATTTGGAGCACCTCTGCCTGCCTTGCACACTCCAACTCATTATAACTAAGCCATTATACTAGCAAACACTCAGTGTACCTAGTGGCATCCTAAACGTGGCTATTGGACTTTGCTATAGTCCCACTAGTGCAAAGACATTTGCAGCACCTCTACCTGCATTGCACACTTCAACTCATTATAACTAAGCCATTATACTAGCAAACACTCAGTGTACCTAGTGGCATCCTAAACGTGGCTATTGGACTTTGCTATAGTCCCACTAGTGCAAAGACATTTGCAGCACCTCTGCCTGCATTGCACACTCCAACTCATTATAACTAAGCCATTATACTAGCAAACACTCAGTGTACCTAGTGGCATCCTAAACGTGGCTATTGGACTTTTGTCTAGTCCCACTAGTGCAAAGACATTTGCAGCACCTCTGCCTGCATTGCACACTCCAACTCATTATAACTAAGCCATTATACTAGCAAACACTCAGTGTACCTAGTGGCATCCTAAACGTGGCTATTGGACTTTGCTATAGTCCCACTAGTGCAAAGACATTTGCAGCACCTCTGCCTGCATTGCACACTCCAACTCATTATAACTAAGCCATTATACTAGCAAACACTCAGTGTACCTAGTGGCATCCTAAACGTGGCTATTGGACTTTGCTATAGTCCCACTAGTGCAAAGACATTTGCAGCACCTCTGCCTGCATTGCACACTCCAACTCATTATAACTAAGCCATTATACTAGCAAACACTCAGTGTACCTAGTGGCATCCTAAACGTGGCTATTGGACTTTTGTCTAGTCCCACTAGTGCAAAGACATTTGCAGCACCTCTGCCTGCATTGCACACTCCAACTCATTATAACTAAGCCATTATACTAGCAAACACTCAGTGTACCTAGTGGCATCCTAAACGTGGCTATTGGACTTTTGTCTAGTCACACTAGTGCAAAGACATTTGCAGCACCTCTGCTTGCATTGCACACTCCAACTCATTATAACTAAGCCATTATACTAGCAAACACTCAGTGTACCTAGTGGCATCCTAAACGTGGCTATTGGACTTTGCTATAGTCCCACTAGTGCAAAGACATTTGCAGCACCTCTACCTGCATTGCACACTCCAACTCATTATAACTAAGCCATTATACTAGCAAACACTCAGTGTACCTAGTGGCATCCTAAACGTGGCTATTGGACTTTTGTCTAGTCACACTAGTGCAAAGACATTTGCAGCACCTCTGTCTGCATTGCACACTCCAACTCATTATAACTAAGCCATTATACTAGCAAACACTCAGTGTACCTAGTGGCATCCTAAACGTGGCTATTGGACTTTTGTCTAGTCACACTAGTGCAAAGACATTTGCAGCACCTCTGCCTGCATTGCACACTCCAACTCTTTATAACTAAGCCATTATACTAGCAAACACTCAGTGTACCTAGTGGCATCCTAAACGTGGCTATTGGACTTTTGTCTAGTCCCACTAGTGCAAAGACATTTGCAGCACCTCTGCCTGCATTGCACACTCCAACTCATTATAACTAAGCCATTATACTAGCAAACACTCAGTGTACCTAGTGGCATCCTAAACGTGGATATTGGACTTTGCTATAGTCCCACTAGTGTAAAGACATTTGCAGCACCTCTGCCTGCATTGCACACTCCAACTCATTATAACTAAGCCATTATACTAGCAATTGATGCTGCCAGTTTAAGGGCCGTAGTTGCATTGTCAGGGATATTTATTCTTTATTATTCTGCTGTTAATAAAGCTAGACCACCGCTGCAATCTACACCACCTCTCAATTTTTACTACCACATTTTCAGTGCACAATCTTGTCGCAATCAACATGAGTGGCAAAATGACAGATGCTGGTGGAAAGGGGAAGAGGCGTGGTGGAAAAGGAAAAAAAGGGTTTGTCCGTGGGGAAGGTGGCAAAGCTCCATTATCATCTGCTGAAGATAGACCATCTACCAGCAAAAGTAAGATGTCTACTACTTACCGTGGACAATCCGATGTGCTCCCTTTTTTACGGACACGAACAACAGGAACAAAGGTAGATGATGGCCAAAAAAGGAAAATGCTTGAATGGATCTCAAGTGGTCCAACAAGTGCCCTCTCAGCCACTTCAAGTACTGCATCCAAAAAACACCAGTCCTCTGAGTTGTCATCCCAATCAAACTTGCTTTCTCCCAGCTTTGAAGTCTCCATCAGCCCTGCACAGTATGGTGGAACTGAGATGGCTGAGTCTGCAGAGCTGTTCAGTCACACTATAGCCTGGGATTCAGAGGTCTGCTCCCAAGCTACAGTGAGTACAGAACAGGAAATGGTCTGCAGTGATGCCCAGAACCTTTGTGACTCTGATCAGGCCGTGAGGACCAAGTTCCTGAGCATAATGTTGACCCTTTGTCACAAACTGTAACACCTGTGGTTATAGACAATGAGGAACATACTGATGAAGATGAGACGCAGATACCCGATTGGGATGACAACCTAAATATTTGGTCAGGGCAAGAAGAGGCTCAGTCTGAGGGGGAGGGGAGTGCAAACACAACAATTGATGATGAAGTTCTAGATCCCACCTACTGTCAACCCACAGTCAGGCACTCGAGGAGGTCAACAGAGGTGGTGGAGGAGGATGCAACTGATGACGAAGTTACCTTGAGCCTTCCTGGACACAGTCGGAGTACTTGTAGCACGTCTACAACTGCATCCTCAGCCACCACTCTGCCTCTGAGCATTATTCGGGGTGGATCAACAGGTCGCATGGCCTCTAAGCCTTGCCTAGCCTGGTCCTTTTTTGACATAGAAAAAGATCGCCCAAATTATGTGATCTGTAAAATTTGTCATGGTTCTCTTAGTAGAGGTCAAAACCTCAGCAGTTTGACAACTTCTTCCATGAATCGTCACATGAATAAATATCATATGGCCCGGTGGGAAGCTCACCGTGCTGCAATGCGGCCTAGCGGAGTGAACCATCCACCGCCTGCCCCTTCCAGTGCATCCGCGCGCTCGTCATCTTCTAGGACTGTGGGGACAGCTGTCACACCTGTTTTTCCACCCACAACTTCCACCACTGTAACCGCAACAGGCAGTTTGCTTGGTAGGTCGTCAGTTGGTTTGGAAGGGGAAACAAGTGAGTGTGTACAGCTCTCTCAGACATCGATAGCACCAACGTTGGATGAAGGCAACATCATGTCTCCGCCTGCACTTTCCTCACAAACCTGCATTTTTCCAGGGACACCCTACTCAACACCGTCTACACACAGCAGCCAGATCTCTGTCCCTCAGATGTGGTCAAATTTAAGGCCACTTCCTGCGACCCATGACAAAGCTAAGAGGTTGACTCTATCCCTCTGTAAGCTGTTGGCTACCGAAATGCTGCCTTTCCGCCTAGTGGACACACAGGATTTTAGAGACCTTATGTCTGTCGCTGTGCCCCAGTACCAGATGCCTAGTCGCCACTACTTCTCTAAGAAAGGTGTGCCCGCGCTACACCAGCATGTCGCACACAACATCACCGCTTCCTTGAGAAACTCTGTGTGTGAACGGGTGCATTTCACCACCGATACTTGGACCAGTAAGCATGGACAGGGACGTTACATGTCGCTGACTGAGCACTGGGTAACTATGGTGATAGATGGTGAAGGGTCTGCTGCACAAGTCTTGCCGTCCCCACGACTTGTGTGTCAATCCTCTGTCTGTCCAAGTTCCGCCACTGCTTCTGCATCCTCCACCTCATCTGGGTCCTCCGCCCCAAGCCTGCCTGGTCAGGCCACCAGCGTTCTCACTGCGCAGAAGGAATCACGCACCCCTCATTACTATGCTGGCAGCAGAGCGCAACGGCATCAGGCGGTCTTTAGCTTGACATGTCTTGGGAATAAGAGTCACACAGCTGAGGAGTTGTGGTCAGCTCTGCGGTCCGAGTTTAATAAATGGTTGTCTCCACTCAACCGTGTGCGACAATGCTGCAAACCTGGGTGCGGCCCTTCGCCTGGGCAAGGTGACACACGTACCTTGTATGGCTCACGTGTTGAACCTTGTCGTCCAGCAATTTTTAACACACTATCCCGGTCTAGATGGCCTTCTGAAGAGGGCACGAAAACTGTCTGCTCACTTCCGCCGTTCAAGCACTGCAGCTGAGCGACTTGCATCGCTCCAGAAGTCTTTAGGCCTGCCGGTTCATCGCCTGAAATGCGATGTGGCGACACGCTGGAATTCAACTCTCCACATGTTACAGCGACTGTGGCAGCACCGCCGAGCCCTGGTGCAATACGTCATGACGTATAGCCTGGGCCAACGAGATGCAGAGGTGGGGAAGATCACCCTGATGGAGTGGTCTCAGATCAAGGACCTATGCACCCTTCTGCACAGTTTCGACATGGCGACGAATATGTTTAGCGCTGACAATGCCATTATCAGCATGACGATTCCAGTCATTTACATGCTGGAGCACACGCTAAACACTATTCGGAGTCAGGGGGTGGGACAACAGGAAGGGGATGAACTACAGGAGGATTCATATGCGCAAGACACAACAACATCACCAAGGTCCAGACGTTCATCATCACCAAGGCGCCAGGCATGGGACCATGGGGGACAGGGATCAACAAGGGTGCATGGTAGCAGGCGAGATGTTGAGGAAGGTGCAGGAGAACATGAAGAAATGGAGGACGAACTGTCCATGGACATGGAAGACTCAGCAGATGAGGGAGACCTTGGTCAAATTTCAGTTGAAAGAGGTTGGGGGGAGATGTCAGAGGAAGAAAGAACGGTTAGCACCTCTATGCCACAAACACAGCGTGGACTTGGTCCGCATGGCTGCGCAAGACACATGAGTGCCTTCTTGTTGCACTACCTCCAACATGACCCTCGTATTGTCAAAATTAGAAGTGATGATGACTACTGGCTTGCCACACTATTAGATCCCCGGTACAAGTCCAAATTTTGTGACATAATTCCAGCCATAGAAAGGGACGCACGTATGCAGGAGTATCAGCAGAAGCTGTTACTCGATCTTAGATCGGCTTTTCCACCAAACAACCGTGCAGGTGCAGGGAGTGAATCTCCCAGTTGTAACTTGACAAACATGGGACGGTCTCGTCATCTTCAACAGTCTACCCGTACCAGTAGGACCGTATCTGGTGCTGGTAACAGCAATTTTATGGAATCTTTTCATAATTTTTTTAGACCCTCCTTTGCAAGGCCACCAGAGACAACAAGTCTGATACATAGTCAACGGCTGGAGAGGATGATACAGGAGTATCTACAAATGAACATCGATGCCATGACTTTGCAAATGGAGCCTTGCTCATTTTGGGCTTCAAATCTAGAAAAATGGCCAGAGCTATCCAGTTACGCCTGGTGTCATCCTGGGGACGGTTAATTATGGCGTATTTTTGAATGTGCTTGATGCAAATCTAGCTGTGAAGTGTACAACTGGGGCACAACTGCTGCCACTGAAGGGGTGGGTGTGTGTGGGGCCCAATTTTTGGAAAAAAGGGAGACTCCGCTTGGAGTAACCCTTGCTTACATTGTTTTTAAAAGGAGCGAAGATGAACAAGTCATGGTTCAGCAAAGACTTTGCTACCTACCCCGGTGTCATCCTGGGGACGGATAAGAATGGCGTATTTTTGAATGTGCTTGATGCAAATCTAGCTGTGAAGTGTACAACTAGGGCACAAGTGCTGCCACTGAATGGGTGGGTGTGTGTGGGGCACAATTTTTGGAAAAAAAGGGAGACTCCACTTGGAGTAACCCTTGCTTGCTGTGTTTTTTAAAAATGATCCAAGATGAACAGAGCTGGGGTCAGGAAAGACTTTGCTACCTACCCTGGTGTCATCCTGGGGACGGATAAGAATGGCGTATTTTTGAATGTGCTTGATGCAAATCTAGCTGTGAAGTGTACAACTAGGGCACAAGTGCTGCCACTGAATGGGTGGGTGTGTGTGGGGCACAATTTTTGGAAAAAAAAGGGAGACTCCGCTTGGAGTAACCCTTGCTTGCTGTGTATTTTAAAAATGATCCAAGATGAACAGAGCTGGGGTCAGGAAAGACTTTGCTACCTACCCCGGTGTCATCCTGGGGACGGATAAGAATGGCGTATTTTTGAATGTGCTTGATGCAAATCTAGCTGTGAAGTGTACAACTGGGGCACAACTGCTGCAACTGAATGGGTGGGTGTGTGTGGGGCCCAATTTTTGGAGAAAAAGGGAGACTACGCTTGGAGTCACCTTGCGGTGTTTTACATGATTTTAGAAGGGCGTGCCATGCCTATATCTGTGTGTCCTCCTCTTTTTCCTTGTCCAGCTGTTTTGTTTTCGCATGAGTATATGTCCTTGTCACTTTCCCATGTGTTTGTGTTGTGTTGTGAGTTGTTTGTCACCTTTTGGACACCTTTGAGGGTGTTTTCTATGTGTTTTTATGTGTTTGTGATTGCCTGCCATTGTTTCCTATGCAGTTTGAGTTCGGTTCGTCGAACGTTCGACGAGCCGAACTCGAACGGGACCTCCGTTCGGCGAACCGACCTCGAGCTGAACCGGGATGGTCTCTAGTTATAAGACAAATTTTTCCTTCCAAAAATTTGGCAGGAAAATGAGAGGTGCGTCTTATAATCCAAATGTATTTTACCAAGGGGGTGGTGGAGCGGGGTCACAGGAGGCAGGGGAAATGCTGGGGGCAGTGTGCTGTTCTGCGGGCTTACTATGACCTGTGCGCTGTGCTGTGGGCTTACAGCGGGCAGTGAGCTGTGCTGCAGGCTGTCAGGCAGGGGCTGCTATTCTGAAAAGTTTGGTCATGTGGGCTTCAAATAATGGCGCCCAGAGTCGGCGCATGCGCAGCTGGAGCTCTCGGCTGAAGATCTCATCTGTGAACGCGCCGCCTCCAGACCATTGATCTCCTTGTAATGGACTCAAAGTGAACCTTTTAGGTCCCATATGCATTCTAACCTACAAGCAGGGTGATGTGTGGCCTAGTAACCCCTTCCTACCCATCACTGTGTTGTAATATTGTGTAATATGAATGTATAAAAAAAGTTTTAGAACTTATGTCTTCCCTATGTAAATAAGCAGAGGGTCCGTGGGTGTTTGCGTGCTTTCTGTGGTATTACGCCCCTTGTTGGAGTGATACCGTGGATTTAAATGAGTGACGTCACCGTCAACTCCTGGAGATCCCATGCGAGTGAGCTTGCAATTCGCACAGCCTTCTTATCTGGGTATTTACTTGTTGGTTTCACAAGTGTATTGTGCATGATCAGAAGACTCCTGCGGTTCTGACCATGCGCAGTGCGCATCTAAAGCCGTAAGTAAACACCCAGATAAAAAAGGTGCGCGAATAAGAAGTGCACACGTGCGGGATCTCCAGGAGCTGATGGTGACGTCGCTCATGTAAATCCACAGTATCACACCCACACGGACGTGATACTACGGAAAGCATGTAAACACTCACGGCTCTAAGCGACGCCCAGGGGACTAGACCCTCTGCTTATTTACATAGGGAACATGTAAGTTATAAAACCTTTTTTTACAAATTCATATTACACAATATTACAACACAGGGATGGGTAGGAAGGGGTTACTAGGCCACACATCACCCTGCTTGTAGGTCAGAACTCATATAGGACCTGACAGGTTCCCTTTAAGGAAAATGGCGCCCAGAGGTGGCGCATGCGCACATGAGATCTCAGCTTGTCATTGAGCTGATAGCTCAATCTTCATACATGCTGACTCCGGGTGCCATTTCTTTGAAGCCCGCACCGCCGACAGTTTCTGGATGTTCCTTCTGCCTCAGTGCCCGCAGCGAGCATCTGTGACTCCCACCGCATTTTTCGCAGCATCGCCGTACTCCACCACCATCCTTGCCTGCTGTAACCCCACCCCACCACTGCTGCCGTCCCCCCTTCGGTAAGACACCATCGAATTATAAGATGGACTCCATATTTTTTCCCCCTTTTTTTCTCTATATTTGGGGTGTGCTTATAATCCGGTGCGTATATTAAAACGAAAAATACGGTAAATCACACATTTACATCTTCTTAATATTCTGTATGGTATGTCACATGGTAACAGGATGCCAAGTCATATGCTCATATTTTATATGTGATAATTGATGCTTCTTAACAGTGACAGCTGTGTTTTATTTCTTCTCTAGGTGTTGAATGTTCTACATATAATCATGTCAAAAAACAAAGGCAACTTCAACACCCTCCACTCCGTCCATTTGTGAGATGACGCTGTACAATGGACCATCACGGATCACATTGTGCTATTTTGCTGTGATATCTATTTCGTGATCACCAGGATTATACATTTTCTGGCTTACACAAACATTTCATTTAAATATTTGTAAAATAAACATATTTTTGTATTATACATTCACTTGTCATAACTGTATTATGGATTGTTGGGAGTTCAAAGAATAAGTGAATAAAAATGTAAATAAGCTTTACAATTGCAAAGATTGAAAAAGAGAAGCTATAGCGATAGTAATAACTTTCCCTTCTATAAATCGTTATCGCGTGGAATGTAATCTTGATTTTAATTTAATCCTGCACTAAAACTGCAAACTTATTTAAAATCCAAATTGAAGTGATCTCCATCACATACAGTAAATGATAAAATCCTGGTCTATAACAATATTTGAGTCACTCTATCTGACATATAAAATAACTTTCTGATAGTCATATATAAAGTCAAATCTATAACACCTATAAACATTAAATTATACCAATTTCTGTAGCACCATGAAGTTTGCAAAAAGTGCTTCGAAAATTATAATTCTGCAGACAAGTAATCATCTAATCAAAAATAGATTCAATATTCTCCGTCTACACAAACACCCAAAAAAATATGAATCAAATAGACACCATTTCAATAGTATAATTTTAAAACTTAATATTTTTTATTAAAAAAAAAAATATATATATATTTAAAAAAACAAACAAACATGATAAAAAAGGACAATACCACCAGTGTGGAAGCAGACAAACAAAGCCAATATATTGAAAAATTAAATCTCATAAATACATGTGTAATAAACATCAATAAATAACCATAGATCTCAAGAATATTAATGATACATATTAAATACACAGTACAAAAATAAATAGAATATATAACAATCTCAATTAAATAGTGGTAAAAATTGCTTTACTAAAACAATCTATTAAGTGGTCTATACTGCTATACAATATCACCTGTAATGGCTCCAACTTGGCCTAATATAATACATTATTGATTTTAGCAGCTTACTTCAAAGTATATACATTTTCACCACTATAATATATTGCACTAATGCCCACTTAATACTGTGCACTTACTTAAACAATAATCTCCTGGCTTGTGTGTCTGCCTCCCTCCTCCAACGCACATTTCGTCACCTTCTTCAGGGGGCATGACAAGTAATTATATAAATTGGCAAAAATATAAATAATGGGACCACAGTTGGTCTATGTAACATTATATACCACAGGTGTAATATGTGTTGAACACATCACCAATATTCTTAGTAAATATATTTCTAAAGGTGCTATTGAAATGAATTTCCCACCGGGTGTCAGTAACAACCCATCCAATCACACAGAAAAAGAAATGAAGCCATAGATGTCCATAATTTTAGTCATGTGTAATAATGAGAAATGACACAGGGAGAAGGTATTGAACTATAAAAAGAAAGAGAGGTGGAAAGTTATTAGACCAGCTGAAATCTATCAGTACATGGAAAGCAATTCTGCCCATCAGTGAACATTTATATCAGCTGGTCCAATTGATGGCTTCTATAAAGGTGTCTTATTACCAAGGAGCCACACAAGAAACATTTCATGATGGGTAAAACTAGTGAGCTGTCTCAAGATCTCTGCAACCTTATTGTTGCAAGGCATTGGTTACAGTAGAATTTCTAAACTACTGAAGGTTCCAGTGAGCACTGTTGGGCCACGATCCAGAAGTGAAAAGAAAATAATTTCTCTATAAATCAGCCATGACCAGGTGCACCCCACAATATATCACACAGCGGAGTAAAAATAATTATCAAAAGAGTTATCCAGGAGCCAAGAACCACCTATTGAGAGCTACAGTAAAACCTGAAATCAGCAGGTACAATTTTATAAAATGAAACAATAAGTAATTCACTCAACCTCGATGGCCTGCATGCATGCTCACCACGCAAGACTCCATTTGTGGTACGAAAAGCATGTTTACGGCGTTTATAGTTTCCTCAAAAACCTTTAAACAAGTCTCTGATATGCTGGGAGAATATAGTCTGATCAGATTAGGCCAAAATCGAAGTCTTTGGATGCCATAATACACACCATGCTTGGAGGTCAAAAGGCAATTCACCCCCAAAACTCCAAACTAACAGTGAAGTTTGGAGGTGGGAACATCATCGTGTGGGGCTGTTTTTTATCATAGGGCATAGGCAGGTGACAGTTGAATTTGAATCTCATATCCTTTTGTCCTTTCTGTGTCCATCTATCTAAGACTGGGTTCACATGAGCATATTTCACATCTATATATGAATGCCATGCCTGGATGGACCAGGACACAAGAGGATGTAAGCTTGTCTCGGGAAATTGATAGTCAAACCAGGTATATACGATGTGTGAAATACACTTGGCCTAAGATCAATCCAATCCAATCAGTATTTACTTCTTAACACTGAAATTGCAATAGCAAAAAAAAAAGATTGTTGAATGTTCAGAAATCCTAAGATTGATAGACATGCCAATGATATGCAAATAATGAAAAAATGGAAACAAAATTCAGTAGATATTGATGATTTGCCCAAGTGCATTTAGCATGGCAATACATTATTCAGACCACTAATTAATAGCCTCACCGATAGCAGACAAGATGTGTAAGTTTGGGGATTTCTGCATGTGTCGTTCGTACACCATACTCAACCGGTTCATGACCGGCCGATTTGGCGCTTTCCATTTTTTTTCCGCCATTCTTCTTCCGAGAGATGTACCTTTTTTTTATTTTTCAGTCAATCTAGAAAACAGCAAAAAAATTCCAAATGCGGAAAAATTGCAAAAAAAAGTCCAATTGCGCTATTGTTTTTGAGATATTTTATTCCCTGTGTTCACTTTATGGTAAAACTGCTGTGTCAGAGTGATGCCTGAGGTCAGTGCGAGTTTCTAAACACCAAACATGAATAGGTTTACTTTTATCTAAGGGGTTAAAAAAAAAAAAGAAGTTTTTCCCAAAAAAAAAAATGCGTATGTTTTGGGCCATTTTCCGCGACCCGTAACGTTCTCATTTTTCGGGATCTATGGCTCAGTGATGGCTTAGTTTTCTCGGGCTGACATTTTTAAAAGTAACATTTTTGCACAGATGCTACATTTTGATCGCCTGTTATTGCATTTTGCACAAAATATGCGGCAACCAAAAAACGTGATTTTGGCATTTGGAATTTTTTTGCCACTATGTCGTTTACGGATCGGATTAATTGATTTTATAGTTTGATAGATCGGGCATTTTTGAATGCGGTGAAACCATATGTGTGTATATTTTTTTATTTTTTTAGCCCTTTAATTTTCAATGCGGCGAAAGCAGTGTGATTCGAACTTTTAGGGTTGTTTTTTTAAAATTTTTCAAAACTTTCTTTAAACTTTTGATTTTATTTTACTAGTAACCCTAGGGGGCTATAGGGATCAGCTGTCTGATTGCTCATTCATTTCTCCCGATCACAGCAGCACCGCTCAGAACGGGAGAAATTATCATCTCTTGTAATCTGCAGTACTTGGCTGTTTCTTACAGGACCTGAGTCATGTGAGCTACAGGAGTCATCACATGACCCTGTGCTACCATGTCAACCACCAGATTCACGTGATCACATTATGTGACTTCCGGTATCGGGCGGTGGGTAAACTTCTAACGCGATCGCCATTAAAATGTCGCTGTCACATCTTGACAGCGCCATTTAAGGGGTTAACAGGTATGGGTGGATAGCGATTCCACTCGTACCGGCAAGGCACACATGTCAGCTGTACAAATCTGCTGACATGTGTGCAGATCCCCGTCTGCAGCCCAAAGCAGCAGGTCGAGATTAACACTATGACCACAAGGACGTAATATTACTGTCTGCAGTCGTTAAGGGGTTAATAAAGCGAAAAAAATTTTTTGGAAAATGTCTATATTTTCATAATTGTATATCATTAGTTTGTTTATGTTTATATGTTATGATAATTTCCACAATAACATTACTTTTCCTTCTTGGTGTTACAATTTCAATGTTGAAGAGTGTATTAGACAAGATAAGTAAATCTGTACCAGGGTTGTTGTTTTGTTAAAATCCAGTTTCGTTCATTGATGCAGTTTTTTGAGCAAAAGCTAGAGACTTTCATACACCTAATCCTATTGAATAGATAGAAGCAGATTGATCTGATGTGAATTAACTTTATGTTGATTTTATTGAATTTCTCTATTCCCGGCGAATTGTAATAATTTGTAATTCAATTTGTTAGGATTGCAAAAATAATGTTCATGCGCCATTACACATAAGGATAGAAAAAGCCTTAAAGATGAATTTGGTGTACTACTGCAGTGCTGTGGAAAATTGAAAATGGTAGTGGAAGTCTCAGTCTAGTAGTCTTGATTCCAAAGATTCAAGTGATAGTGAGATGATGGACCTGCACAGTCAGTGTGACTGTAAATTGATTGATGAGTGATATATAGTGATGGGCGAAGCCGGGGCTTATAAGACACCTAGTGCACAGACCCTGAACACGGATTTCTCAGAGAAGTCCGTGTTACTGTTCAGGTTTGGCTGCCCAGATGAAAATACATTTTAAAAAGGAAAAAGGAAGCAAAATGGAATTAAAGCAGGACAATTATTTCCGTGTGGCTGTCATACTGTTTTTGGGCCTGCTCATTAGTTCTTATGAATATTTGTGGCGCCCCTGAGGCTTCAGTCGCCACAGAGGTACTGCACCTCAGCCAGAGGTGTGGTATCCCATCCTGGGATAAGGAAAAGGTCATCCACCGGTTCACAGAAAACACAGACACACTCATTTAGCAGCTTCTCACTGAGTCAGGGTTGGGGCTTGGTGTCATTAATGCTATGTATAACCACCACTGGTGATGGCACCTCCCTCTCCTAATCCGACATGGCCTGGTGGTGGAATCTAGTTAGTGGGAGAAGACTGTAGTGGAGAGTTGAGAGGGAGCAGTAGAGGAGTGAAGACCGGAGGCCAAGGTGACTGCAAGCACCGAGGCCTCATCCGCACACGAATCCGCTGGAAGGTGACCACAGAGGGCCAAGGGATAGAACTTCAAGCCACCCTAACAGGGTCTGCGAACACTGGCTCAGGGGATTGTGTGTGTCGGCATGGGACAGGAGGAGAGAAGTCAGCGCAGGAAGATGACCCAGAAAAGGAACACACAAAGGGTGCAGCGGTATTGACCTCCAAACTACCCAGGATCAGCTGGAGCCCACCACAGTCAAACCCAACTCTCCAAAGGTGGTCATTGACTAGTTGTGTTACCTAGGAACCTGTTACAATGAGTAAAAAACCTTGAGACTGCATCCTTGTGTCATTCCGTTATTCGCCTGGCCCGATCTCTGCACCCCTGCTATCGTAGACTACTACTCCCATCGGCCCTGAGGCCCAGCTCTACCTGTGGAGAGTTATACCACCCAAGCTGCGTCACCATCTGCCCACCCTCTTTCACTAATTTATTAACATCAAGTTGCTCTTGGAGGACATTTTGGTACCATTCTTTATTCATGGCTGTGTTTTTAGGCAAGACTGTGAGTGAGCCGATTCCCTTGGCTGAGAAGCAACCCCACACATGAGTCATTTCAGGATGCTTAACAGTTGGCATGAGACAAGACTGGTGGTAGCGCTCACCTCTTCTTCTCCTAATAAGCTGTTTTCCAGATGTCCCAAACAATCGAAAAGGGGATTCATCTGAGAAAATGACTTTACCCCAGTCCTCAGTAGTCTACTTTCTGTACCTTTTGCAGAATAAAAGTCGGTCCCTGATGTTTTTTCTGGAGAGAAGTGGCTTCTTTGCTGCCCTCCTTGAAACCAGGCCTTGTTCAAGCAGTCTCCGCCTCACAGTGCATGCAGAAGCACTCACACCAGCCTGCTGCCATTGCTAAGCTAGCTCGGCACTGCTGGTAGTCCGATCCTGCAGCTGAAACAGTTTTAAGATACGGTCCTGGCGTTTGCTGGTCCTTCTTGGGCGCCCTGGAGCATTTTTGGCAACAATGGAAGCTCTCTCCTTGAAGTTCTTGATGATGCGATAGATTGTTGACTGAGGTGCAATCTTTGTAGCTGCGATACTCTTCCCTGTTAGGCCATTTTTGTGCAGAGCAATGATGGCTGCACATGTTTCTTTAGAGATAACCATGGTTAACTGAAGAGAAACAATGATACCAAGCACCAGCCTCCTTTTAAAGTCTCCAGTGGTGTCATTCTTACTTAATCATGACTGATTGATCGCCAGCCCTGTCCTCATCAACACCCACACCTGTGTTAATAGAACAATCACTAAAACAATGTTAGCTGCTCCTTTTAAGGCAGTAATGCAATGATGTTGAAATGTGTTTTGGGGGTTAAAGTTCATTTTCTTAGCCAATAATGAGTTTGCAAGTAATTGCTGTTAAGCTGATCACTCTTTATGACATTCTGGAGTATATGCAAATTACCATTAGAAAAACTTAAGCAGTAGACTTTGTAATAATTAATATTTGTAGCATTCTCAAAACTTTTGGCCATGACTGTACACCTGTGATCACCGGTAACCTGACCTCAGGTGACCTTAGTAAATTAAGTGACCTCACTTCTGAGTTCACAGACCTGCATCCCTTGGCAGAAAACAGAGTTTTTGTTGCCAACAGATGCAGATTGGGTGCTGAAATTTTAACACCACATTCCTGTACCCAATCTACACCTCCTGGCAAAAAAAAAATCGCATCACTACCGCATCTGGTTTTGATGCATTTTTTTGCTATGGGGTGTAGATTGAGTGCATGAATATGGTGTAAAAATGTAAACACCAAATTTGCATCTCTTGGCCCCAAAGTGCAAAACAATGGTTTTGATGCCGTTTCAGTGCGGTTCTCTGCCAGGAGGCGTAAATTTGATGCTGAAATGTCTTCACCAGATTTCAGCACCAAATTTCCACCTCCTGGCAGAATACACCAAAATGCTGTCAAAACCAAGTTTTTACATTTTTGGACCAAGAGATGCAAATTCAGGGATACAATTTTGACACCATACTCCTGCACCCAATCTACACCACCTGGCAAAAACTCACATCACTACCGCATCATACCACATGCGGTAGTGATGCATTTTTTTTTGCCAGCAGCTGAAGATTGGGTGCAGAAATATGTTGTAGAAATTTCAGCACCAAATCTTCATCTCTTGGGAAAAAAAAACACAATTTTTCTACCAGGAGATGCACTACTGTGAACTCAGTGAGTTTACTGAGGTCAACTTAGGTCAAGCTACTTGTGGTCACAGGTGGCGTACCATAGGAATCACAAGCTGTGACCGCAAATAACCTGAGTGATGTTACCACTCATCGCTGCTTTTCAGTCTCTACCTGAAGTCCACAGCTGGCAGTCATGTGCTATGATAGCATACTGTGCCTTCAGATGTAGTAGAGGTGGAATCGTTGTGGGACCTTGTGTGGATTACGTTGGACCTGGGTGTCTTGGGGGTTAATAAAGGTGTGAAAAAGGGTGTTTTTGTATTTTATTTCAAATAAAGGATTTTTTTAATGGGATTGTGTTTATTTCTTTTAAATTTTAGATTAGTGATGGAGGGTATCTTATAGATTCTCCCCATTACTAATCTAGGGCTTAGTGGCAGCTGTAAGCTGACATTAACCTCTTATTACCCCAATTGCCACTACACCAGGGCAATTGGGAAGAGCTGGGTAAAATTCCTTGGATTGTCACATCTATTGTATGTAACAATCCTTGGCAGCTGCAGACTGATATTTTTAGGCTGAGGGCCCAACAAGCATGGGTCATCCCAACCTGAGAACACCAGCCCCCAGCTGTGAGGTTGTCAGGCTTTATCATGGCTAGGTATCAAAATTGGGGAGGACAGCATGCATTTTTTAAATTATTTAAATAATAATTTAAAAAAAAACAAACGTGGTTCCTCTTATTTTGATACACAGCCAAGTTAACTGCACGGCTGGGAGCTGCCGCCTGTAGCTGTATACTTTATCTGTGCTGGGTATCATAATATAGGGGGGCCATACAAAAATTTTTCATTGATTTATTTAGTTTTAAATCACGATAGGGACCCACAGACAAAGTCTGTGATCGCACGCAGTCAGACGTCAGACGCTGTCACACAGGCTGGGGGCATGTCTGACTGCAACCAATCACAGATCCTAGGACTGCTGGTGGGTGGGGGAAGCAGTGAATATGGATGAGCAATAATGAGCCACCCCAGAAGAAGAGTGAGCGGCCACGGCAGCAGTTACAGCCGCGCCAGTGACTCGATAAGAATAACGTACTTGCTTGATTCTTATTTTCTTTATTTTTCCTTTTTTTCATTTCTCGAGTTGCAGGATCCAGATCATTACCCCGAGTTCCCTGAGAACAATCCGGGTCTGACCATCACTAATTACAAACTTTATAAGGAGCCTATGCATATATAAAGTCCAAGGCAAAATATTTTGGAAAACAGGCACCAATTCAGAGAAAGAGTTGTAAACAAAATGGATAGGGCTAACAAAGGAAGGTAAGGGCAGTAGTAATATATCATATAAAAAGTGCATGTTAATAATGCCCATGAAATTAGAATCCTTAGTAGAGATGAGCGAACCGGTCGCAGTTCGGCTCGAGTTCAGTTTGCCGAACGGCGGTCTCGTTCGAGTTCGGTTCGGCGAACGTTCGACGAACCACTCGAACCGCATAGGAAACAATGCCAGGCAATCACACATAAAAACACCTAGAAAACACCCTCAAAGGTGTCCAAAAGGTGACAAACAACTCACAACACAACACAAACACATGGGAAAGTGACAAGGACATATACTCATGCGAATACAAAAGAGCAGGACAAGGAAAAAGAGAAGGAGACACACATATAGGCATGGCACGCCCTTCTAAAATCATGTAAAACACCGCAAGGTGACTCCAAGCGGAGTCTCCCTTTTTTCCAAAAATTGGGCCCCACACACACCCACCCATTCAGTGGCAGCACTTGTGCCCCAGTTGTACACTTCACAGCTAGATTTGCATCAAGCACATTCAAAAATACGCCATACTTAACCGTCCCCAGGATGACACCGGGGTAGGTAGCAAAGTCTTTCCTGATCCCAGCGCTGTGCATCTTGGATCATTTTTAAACACACAGCAAGGGTTACTCCAAGAACAGTCTCCCTTTTTCCCAAAAATTGGGCCACACAGACACCCCATCAGTGGCAGCACTTGTGCCCTAGTTGTACACTTCACAGCTAGATTTGCATCAAGCACATTCAAAATACACAAGCATTTACTCTCCCCAGGATGACACCGGGGTAGAAAAATCCTTGTGGATCCATGAATTGTTAATTTTGATGAACGTTAGTCTGTCCACATTGTCACTGGACAGACGCGTGCGCTTATCTGTCAGCACACACCCAGCAGCACTGAAGACACGTTCAGAGACAACGCTGGCAGCTGGACACGACAAAATCTCCAAGGCGTAAGTGGAGAGCTCTGGCCATTTTTCAAGATTTGAAGCCCAAAATGAGCAAGGCTCCATTTGCAAAGTAATGGCATCGATGTTCATTTGGAGATACTCCTGTATCATCCTCTCCAGCCGTTGACTATGTGTCAGACTTGTTGTCTCTGGTGGCCTTGCAAAGGAGGGTCTAAAAAAATTATGAAAAGATTCAATAAAATTGCTGTTACCAGCACCAGATACGGTGCTACTGGTACGGGTAGACTGTTGAAGATGACGAGACCGTCCCATGTTTGTCAAGTTACAACTGGGAGATTCACTCCCTGCACCTGTACGGTTGTTTGGTGGAAAAGCCGAGCTAAGATCGAGTAACAGCTTCTGCTGATACTCCTGCATACGTGCGTCCCTTTCTATGGCTGGAATTATGTCACAACATTTGGACTTGTACCGGGGATCTAATAGTGTGGCAAGCCAGTAGTCATCATCACTTCTAATTTTGACAATACGAGGGTCATGTTGGAGGTAGTGCAGCAAGAAGGCACTCATGTGTAGAGTTGAGCACGGTTCGTGGTTCGAGGTTCTCCAGTTCGCGGCTCGAGTGATTTTGGGGGCTGTTCTAGATAAAACTAGAACTCGAGCTTTTTGCTAAAGCTCGATAGTTCTAGATACGTTCGAAAACGGTTCTAGCAGCAAAAAGACAAGCTAATTACTAGCTGGCTTTCCGCTGTAATAGTGTAAGTCACTCTGTGACTCACACTATTATGAAATTTCAGCGTATAGTGTGCGGGAACAGCGCATTCAGATCACTGCTGTATGGATAATGGCGATCGCCATTTTTTTCCTTGTCTTCCTTCCCTAAGCGCGCGCGTGTAGTGGGGCGGGCCAGCATGTCAGCCAATCCCAGACACACACACAGCTAAGTGGACTTTTAGCCAGAGAAGCAACGGCATGTGTGATAGGATGTCCATGTCACATGTCCCTGCATTATAAAACCGGACACTTTCCTCCAGCACGCCATTATCTGCCTTCTGCGTCCTAGGTGTCAGTCATCACTGGCGCAGCTCCTATCGCCGATACTGCTGTGTACGCACCATACACAGCGCTGTACAGCATAGGGATAGCACTTTCTATAAGTCCTTTTAAGGGCTCATACCGGCAGGGTCAGAGCCATAGGTGACAGGTCCGTGAAAACAGAGTTTAACAGCTACACAAGATGACAGCGTCTGTGTAGCTAAGGTCAGGGATTTCCTCGCTGCATTTCCCCATTAGGAGGGATAGAAAGGCAGGCTTCCTTTCCTCTACCCAGAGACCCACAACCCTGCCACTGTACCCTCCTGCTCTTTGCACACTCAAACTCATTGTTACTAAGCCATTATACTAGCAAACACTGAGTGAACTTAGTGGCATCCTAAACGTGGCTGTTGGACTTCTGTATCGTCCCACAAGTGCAAAGATATTTGCAGCACCTCTGCCTGCATTGCACACTCAAACTCATTGTTAATAAGCCATTATACTAGCAAACACTGAGTGAACTTAGTGGCATCCTAAACGTGGCTGTTGGACTTCTGTATTGTCCCACAAGTGCAAAGATATTTGCAGCACCTCTGCCTGCATTGCACACTCAAACTCATTGTTACTAAGCCATTATACTAGCAAACACTGCTGCCAGTTTAAGGGCCGTAGTTGCATTGTCAGTGATAATTATTGTTGTTTATTCTGCTGTTAATAAAGATAGACCACCGCTGAAATCTACACCACCTCTCAATTTTTACTACCACATTTTAAGTGCACAATCTTGTCGCAATCAAAATGAGTGGCAAAATGACAGATGCTGGTGGAAAGGGTAAGAGGCATGTTGGAAAAGGAAAAAAAGGGTTTGTCCGTGGGGAAGGTGGCAAAGCTCCATTAACATCTGCTGAAGATAGACCATCTTCCAGCAAAAGTAAGATGTCTACTACTTACCGTGGACAATTCGATGTGCTCCCTTTTTTACGGACACGGACAACTGAAACAAAGGTAGATGATGGCCAAAAAAGGAAAATGCTTGAATGGATCTCAAGTGGTCCAACAAGTGCCCTCTCCGCCACCTCAACTACCGCATCCAAAAAACACCAGTCCTCTGAGTTGTCATCCCAATCAAACTTGCTTTCTCCCAGCTCTGGCCGAGTCTGCAGAGCTGTTCACTCACACTATAGCCTGGGAATCAGAGGTCTGCTCCCAAGCTACAGTGAGTACAGACCAGGAAATGGTCTGCAGTGATGCCCAGAACCTTTGTGACTCTGATTCAGGCCGTGAGGACCACGTTTCTGAGCATAATGTTGAGCCTTTTTCACCAACTGTAACACCTGTTGTTATAGACAATGAGGAACATACTGATGACGATGAGACGCAGATACCAGATTGGGATGACAACTTAAATATTCGGTCAGGGCAAGAAGAGGCTCGGTCTGAGGGTGAGGGGAGTGCAAACACAACAATTGATGAGGAAGTTCTAGATCCCACCTACTGTCAACCCACAGTCAGGCACTCGAGGAGGTCAACAGAGGTGGTGGAGGAGGATGCAACTGATGACGAAGTTACATTGCGCCTTCCTGGACAGAGTCAGAGTACTGGTAGCACGTCTACAACTGCATCCTCAGCCACCACTCTGCCTCTGAGCACTAGTCGGGGTGGATCAACAGGTCGCATGCCCTCTAAGCTTTGCCTAGCCTGGTCCTTTTTTGACATAGCAAAAGATCGCCCAAATTATGTGATCTGTAAAATTTGTCATGATTCTGTTAGTAGAGGTCAAAACCTCAGCAGTTTGACAACTTCTTCCATGAATCGTCACATGAATAAATATCATATGTCCCGGTGGGAAGCTCACCGTGCTGCAATGCAGCCTAGCGGAGCGAACCATCCACCGCCTGCCCCTTCTAGTGCATCCGCGCGCTCTTCATCTTCTAGGACTGTGGGGACAGCTGTCACACCTGGTTTTCCACGCACAACTTCCACCACTGTAACCGCAACAGGCAGTTTGCTTGGTAGGTCGTCAGTTGGTTTGGAAGGGGAAACAAGTGCGTGTGTACAGCTCTCTCAGACATCGATAGCACCAACGTTGGATGAAGGCAACATCATGTCTACGCCTGCACTTTCCTCACAAAGCTGCATTTTTCCAGGGACACCCTACTCAACACTGTCTACACACAGCAGCCAGATTTCTGTCCCTCAGATGTGGACAAATAAAAGGCCATTTCCTGCGACCCATGACAAAGCTAAGAGGTTGACTTTATCCCTCTGTAAGCTCTTGGCTACCGAAATGCTGCCTTTCCGCCTGGTGGACACACAGGATTTTAGAGACCTTATGTCTGTCGCTGTGCCCCAGTACCAGATGCCCAGTCGCCACTACTTCTCTAAGAAAGGTGTGCCCGCGCTACACCAGCATGTTGCACACAACATCACCGCTTCCTTGAGAAACTCTGTGTGTCAACGGGTGCATTTCACCACCGATACTTGGACCAGTAAGCATGGACAGGGACGTTACATGTCGCTGACTGGGCACTGGGTAACTATGGTGATAGATGGTGAACGGTCTGCTGCACAAGTCTTGCCGTCCCCACGACTTGTGTGTCAATCCTCTGTCTGTCCAAGTTCCGCCACTGCTTCTGCCTCCTCCACCTCATCTGGGTCCTCCACCTCCGCCCCAAGCCTGCCTGGTCAGGCCACCAGCGTTCTCACTGCGCAGAAGGAATCACGCACCCCTCATTACTATGCTGGCAGCAGAGCGCAACGGCATCAGGCGGTCTTTAGCTTGACATGTCTTGGGAATAAGAGTCACACAGCGGCTGAGTTGTGGGCAGCTCTGGAGACTGAGTTTTGTAAATGGTTGTCTCCACTCAACCTGCAGCCTGGTAAGGCCATGTGCGACAATGCTGAAAACCTGGATGCGGCCATTCGCCTGGGCAAGGTGACACACGTGCCTTGTATAGCTCACGTGTTGAACCTTGTTGTTCAGCAATTTTTAACACACTATCCCGGCCTAGATGGCCTTCTGACCAGTGCACGAAAACTGTCTGCTCACTTCCGCCGTTCAACCGCCGCAGCTGAGCGACTTACATCGCTCCAGACATCTTTCGGCCTGCCGGTTCATCGCCTGAAATCCGATGTGGCGACACGCTGGAATTCGACTCTCCACATGTTACAACGACTGTGGCAGCACCGCCGAGCCCTGGTGCAATACGTCATGACGTATAGCCTGGGCCAACGAGATGCAGAGGTGGGGCAGATCACCCTGATGGAGTGGTCTCAGATCAAGGACCTATGCACCCTTCTGCACAGTTTCGACATGGCGACGAATATGTTTAGCGCTGACAATGCCATTATCAGCATGACAATTCCAGTCATTTACATGCTGGAGCACACGCTAAACACTATTCGGAGTCAGGGGGTGGGACAACAGGAAGGGGAGGAACTACAGGAGGATTCATATGCGCAAGGGACAACAACATCACCAAGGTCCAGACGTTCATCATCACCAACGCGGCAGGCATGGGACCATGGGGGACAGGGATCAACAAGGGCGCATGGTAGCAGGCGAAATGTTGAGGAAGGTGCAGGAGACCATGAAGAAATGGATGACGAACTGTCCATGGACATGGAAGACTCAGCGGATGAGGGAGACCTTGGTCAAATTTCAGTTGAAAGAGGTTGGGGGGAGATGTCAGAGGAAGAAAGAACGGTTAGCACCTCTATGCCACAAACACAGCGTGGACTTGGTCCGCATGGCTGCGCAAGACACATGAGCGCCTTCTTGCTGCACTACCTCCAACATGACCCTCGTATTGTCAAAATTAGAAGTGATGATGACTACTGGCTTGCCACACTATTAGATCCCCGGTACAAGTCCAAATTTTGTGACATAATTCCAGCCATAGAAAGGGATGCACGTATGCAGGAGTATCAGCAGAAGCTGGTACTCAATCTTAGCTCGGCTTTTACACCAAACAACCGTGCAGGTGCAGGAAGAGAATCTCCCAGTTGTAACTTGACAAACATGGGACGGTCTCGTCATCTTCAACAGTCTACCCGTACCAGTAGCACCGTATCTGGTGCTGGTAACAGCAATTTTATGGAATCTTTTCATAATTTTTTTAGACCGTCCTTTGCAAGGCCACCAGAGACAACAAGTCTGACACATAGTCAACGGCTGAAGAGGATGATACAGGAGTATCTCCAAATGAACATTGATGCCATGACATTGCAAATGGAGCCTTGCTCATTTTGGGCTTCAAATCTTGAAAAATGGCCAGAGCTCCCCAGTTCCGCCTTGGAGATTTTGTCGTGTCCAGCTGCCAGCGTTGTCTCTGAACGTGTCTTCAGTGCTGCTGGGTGTGTGCTGACAGATAAGCGCATGCGTCTGTCCAGTGACAATGTGGACAGACTAACGTTCATCAAAATGAACAAGTCATGGATCAGCAAGGAATTTACTACCCCTGTGTCATCCTGGGGAGAGTAAATGCTTGTGGATTTGGAATGTGCTTGATGCAAATCAAAACATCCTGTTTACAACTAGGGCACAAGTGCTGCCATTGATGGGGTGTCTGTGTGGCCCAATTTTTGGAAAAAAAGGAGACTCCGCTTGGAGTAACCCTTGCTTACATTGTTTTTAAAAATGATCCAAGATGCACAGCGCTGGGATCAGGAAAGACTTAGCTACCTACCCCGGTGTCATCCTGGGGACGGTAATTTAGGGCGTATTTTTGAATGTGCTTGATGCAAATCTAGCTGTGAAGTGTACAACTGGGGCACAACTGCTGCCACTGAAGGGGTGGGTGTGTGTGGGGCCCAATATTTGGAAAAAAGGGAGACTACGCTTGGAGTAACCCTTGCTTGCTGTGTTTTTTAAAAGGAGCCAAGATGAACAAGTCATGGTTCAGCAAAGACTTTGCTACCTACCCCGGTGTCATCCTGGGGACGGTTAAGAATGGCGTATTTTTGAATGTGCTTGATGCAAATCTAGCTGTGAAGTGTACAACTGGGGCACAACTGCTGCCACTGAAGAGGTGGGTGTGTGTGGGGCCCAATTTTTGGAAAAAAGGGAGACTCCACTTGGAGTAACCCTTGCTTACAATGTTTTTAAAAAGGAGCCAAGATGAACAGAGCTGGGATCAGGAAAGACTTTGCTACTTACCCCCGGTGTCATCCTGGGGACGGTTAAGAATGGCGTATTTTTGAATGTGCTTGATTCAAATCTAGCTGTGAAGTGTACAACTGGGGCACAACTGCTGCCACTGAAGGGGTGGGTGTGTGTGGGGCCCAATTTTTGGAAAAAAGGGAGACTCCGCTTGGAGTAACCCTTGCTTACAGTGTTTTTAAAAAGGAGCCAAGATGAACAAGTCATGGTTCAGCAAAGACTTTGCTACCTACCCCGGTGCCATCCTGGGGATGGTTAAGGATGGCATATTTTTGAATGTGCTTGATGCAAATCTAGCTGTGAAGTGTACAACTGGGGCACAAGTGCTGCCACTGAATGGGTGGGTGTCTGTGTGGCACAATTTTTGGAAAAAAGGGAGACTCCGCTTGGAGTAACCCTTGCTTGCTGTGTTTTTAAAAAGGAGCCAAGATGAACAAGTCATGGTTCAGCAAAGACTTTGCTACCTATCCCGGTGCCATCCTGGGGACAGTTAAGGATGGCGTATTTTTTAATGTGCTTGATGCAAATCTACCTGTGAAGTGTAGAACTGTAAAATTGGGCCACACAGACACCCACCCCTTCAGTGGCAGCACAAGTGCTGCCACTGAAGGGGTGGGTGTCTGTGTGGCCCAATTTTTGGAAAAAAGGGAGACTCTGCTTGGAGTCAGCTTGCGGTGATTTACATGATTTTAGAAGGGCGTGCCATGCCTATATCTGTGTCTCCTCCTCTTTTTCCTTGTCCAGCTCTTTTGTTTTCGCATGAGTATATGTCCTTGTCACTTTCCCATGTGTTTGTGTTTGTGTTGTGAGTTGTTTGTCACCTTTTGGACACCTTTGAGGTTGTTTTCTAGGTGTTTTTATGTGTTTGTGAATACCTGCCATTGTTTCCTATGCAGTTCGAGTTCGGTTCGTCGAACGTTCGACGAACCGAACTCGAACGGGACCTCCGTTCAACGAACCGAACCCGAGCCGAACCATGACCGGTTCGCTCATCTCTACTCATGTGTCTTGCGCAGCCATGCGGACCAAGTCCACGCTGTGTTTGTGGCATAGAGGTGCTAACCGTTCTTTCTTCCTCTGACATCTCCCCCCAACCTCTTTCAACTGAAATTTGACCAAGTTCTCCCTCATCCGCTGAGTCTTCCATGTCCATGGACAGTTAGTCCTCCATTTCTTCATGTTCTCCTGCACCTTCCTCAACATTTCGCCTGCTACCATGTGCCCTTGTTGATCCCTGTCCCCCATGGTCCCATACCTGCCGCATTGGTGATGATGAACGTTTGGACCTTGGTGATGTTGTTGTGTCTTGCGCATATGAATCCTCCTGTAGTTCCTCCCCTTCCTGTTGTCCCACCCCCTGACTCCGAATAGTGTTTAGCGTGTGCTCCAGCATGTAAATGACTGGAATTGTCACGCTGATAATGGCATTGTCAGCGCTAAACATATTCGTCGCCATGTCGAAACTGTGCAGAAGGGTGCATAGGTTCTTGATCTGAGACCACTCCATCAGGGTGAGATGCCCCACCTCTGCATCTCGTTGGCCCAGGCTATACGTCATGACGTATTGCACCAGGGCTCGGCGGTGCTGCCACAGTAGCTGTAACATGTGGAGAGTCGAATTCCAGCGTGTCGCCACATCGCATTTCAGGCGATGAACCGGCAGGCCGAAAGACGTCTGGAGCGATGCAAGTCACTCAGCAGCGGTGGTTGAATGGCGGAAGTGAGCAGACAGTTTTCGTGCCCTGTTCAGAAGGCCATCTAGGCCGGGATAGTGTGTTAAAAATTGCTGGACAACAAGGTTCAACACGTGAGCCATACAAGGCACGTGTGTCACCTTGCCCAGGCGAAGGGCCGCACCCAGGTTTGCAGCATTGTCGCACACGGCCTTACCAGGCTGCAGGTTGAGTGGAGACAACCATTTATTAAACTCAGTCTCCAGAGCTGCCCACAACTCATCCGCTGTGTGACTCCTATTTCAAAGACATGTCAAGCTAAAGACCGCCTGATGCCGTTGCGCTCTGCTGCCAGCATAGTAATGAGGGGTGCGTGATTCCTTCTGCGCAGTGAGAACGCTTGTGGCCTGACCAGGCAGGCTTGGGGCGGAGGTGGAGGACCCAGATGAGGTGGAGGAGGCAGAAGCAGTGGCGGAACTTGGACAGACAGAGGATTGACACACAAGTCGTGGGGACGGCAAGACTTGTGCAGCAGACCGTTCACCATCTATCACCATAGTTACCCAGTGCCCAGTCAGCGACATGTAACGTCCCTGTCCATGCTTACTGGTCCAAGTATCGGTGGTGAAATGCACCCGTTGACACACAGAGTTTCTCAAGGAAGCGGTGATGTTGTGTGCGACATGCTGGTGTAGCGCGGGCACACCTTTCTTAGCGACAGACATAAGGTCTCTAAAATCCTGTGTGTCCACCAGGCGGAAAGGCAGCATTTCGGTAGCCAAGAGCTTACAGAGGGATAAAGTCAACCTCTTAGCTTTGTCATGGGTCGCAGGAAATGGCCTTTATTTGTCCACATCTGAGGGACAGAGATCTGGCTGCTGTGTGTAGACGGTGTTGAGTAGGGTGTCCCTGGAAAAATGAAGCTTTGTGAGGAAATTGCAGGCATAGACATGATGTTGCCTTCATCCAACGTTAGTGCTATCGATGTCTGAGAGAGCTGTACACACGCACTTGTTTCCCCTTCCAAACCAACTGACAACCTACCAAGCAAACTGCCTGTTGCGGTTACAGTGGTGGAAGTTGTGCGTGGAAAACCAGGTGTGACAGCTGTCCCCACAGTCCTAGGAGATGAAGAGCGCGCAGATGAAATGGAAGGGGCAGGCGGTGGATGGTTCGCTCCGCTAGGCCGCATTGCAGCACGGTGAGCTTCCCACTGGGACATATGATATTTATTCATGTGACGATTCATGGAAGAAGTTGTCAAACTGCTGAGGTTTTGCCCTCTACTAACAGAATCACGACAAATTTTACAGATCACATAATTTGGGCGATTTTTTCCTATGTCAAAAAAGGACCAGGCTAGGCAAGGCTTAGAGGGCATGCGACCTGCTGATCCACCCCGACTAGTGCTCAGAGGCACAGTGGTGGCTGAGGATGCAGTTGTAGACGTGCTACCAGTACTCCGACTCTGTCCAGGAAGGCGCAAGGTAACTTCGTCGTCAGTTGCATCCTCCTCCACCGTCTCTGTTGACCTCCTCGAGGGCCTGACTGTGGGTTGACAGTAGGTGGGATCTAGAACTTCCTCATCAATTGTTGTGTTTGCACTCCCCTCACCCTCAGACCGAGCCTCTTCTTGCCCTGACTGAATATTTATGTTGTCATCCCAATCTGGTATCTGCGTCTCATCGTCATCAGTATGTTCCTCATTGTCTATTACAACAGGTGTTTCAGTTTGTGAATAAGGGTCAACATTATGCTCAGAAACTTGGTCATCACGGCCTGAATCTGAGTCACAAAGGTTCTGGGCATCACTGCAGACCATTTCCTGGTCTGTACTCACTGTAGCTTGGGAGCAGACCTCTGATTCCCAGGCTATAGTGTGACTGAACAGCTCTGCAGACTCAGCCATCTCAGTTCCACCATACTGTGCAGGGCGGATGGAGACTTCAGAGCTGGGAGAAAGCAAGTGTGATTGGGATGACAACTCAGAGGACTGGTGTTTTTTGGATGCGGTAGTTGACGTGTAGGAGAAGGCACTTGTTGGACCACTTGAGATCCATTCAAGCATTTTCTTTTTTTGGCCATCATCTACCTTTGTTCCAGTTGTTCGGGTCCGTAAAAGAGGGAGCACATCGGATTGTCCACGGTAAGTAGTAGACATCTTACTTTTGCTGGAAGATGGTCTATCTTCAGCAGATGTTAATGGAGCTTTGCCACCTTCCCCACGGACAAACCCTTTTTTTCCTTTTCCAACACGCCTCTTCCCCTTTCCACCAGCATCTGTCATTTTGCCACTCATTTTGATTGCGACAAGATTGTGCACTTAAAATGTGGTAGTAAAAATTGAGAGGTGGTGTAGATTGCAGCGGTGGTCTATCTTTATTAACAGCAGAATAAACAACAATAACTATCCCTGACAATGCAACTACGGCCCTTAAACTAGCAGCATAGTTTGCTAGTATAATGGCTTAGTAACAATGAGTTTGAGTGTGCAATGCAGAGGTGCTGCACATAGGTTTGCACCAGTGGTACACTAATGGATGTCCAATAGCCACTTTTAGGATGCCACTAAGTTTACTCAGTGTTTGCTAGTATAATGGCTTAGTAACAATGAGTTTGAGTGTGCAATGCAGAGGTGCTGCACATAGGTTTGCACCAGTGGGACACTAATGGAAGTCCAACAGCCACTTTTAGGATGCCACTAAGTTTACTCAGTGTTTGCTAGTATAATGGCTTAGTAACAATGAGTTTGAGTGTGCAATGCAGTGGTGCTGCAAATAGCTTTGCACCAGTGGGACACTAATGGAAGTCCAACAGCCACTTTTAGGATGCCACTAAGTTTACTCAGTGTTTTCTAGTATAATGGCTTAGTAACAATGAGTTTGAGTGTGCAATGCAGAGGTGCTGCACATAGGTTTGCACCAGTGGGACACTAATGGAAGTCCAACAGCCACTTTTAGGATGCCACTAAGTTTACTCAGTGTTTGCTAGTATAATGGCTTAGTAACAATGAGTTTGAGTGTGCAAAGGGCAGGAGGGTACAGTGGCAGGGTTGTGGGTCTGGGTAGAGGAAAGGAAGCCTCCCTTTCTATCCCTCCTAATGGGGAAATGCAGCGAGGAAATCCCTGACCTTAGCTACTGTTAGGGCCAGATGGACGGGTAGACCCTGGAGGTGGATCCACTGGGCCGAACTCCCGGATGAGGGAAAGGAGTCCGGTAGCCGGAGCACTTTAGGTAGCAGGGCAGTCCGTGCACTGGGAGAAAATGGAGAAGTCCCTGGGACCACGAGGTCACTGATGGTGGTCCGGGTGACGGAGCTCAGGTTCGGAAGCCGAGATGGAGTCAGGCGGGGTCCGGAACCGTTGGAGCGAGATGACGGGTCACCGCAGGGATCCGAGATGATACGGACTGTCAGGATGGCAGATGGGCAGCGTTCGGGGTTCGAGGTACAGCAGAACCGGATGGCGATGCAGGATCGGCTCTAGAAGACAGAGAGGTAAGTATCTCACAGAACACAAGGAGACCTGACTCCTAGCTTGGGAAAACACGAAGAACAGGCCCCGCTCCCTTGGACATTAACCCCCTATATACCCTGTACCTGTGTGCATCATTTCCTGTTAGTTGACACTGGCCCTTTAAGAAAGGGTCAGTGACCGCGCGCGCACCCTAATGCGCATGCGCGCGGCCCGGGTGCCAGAAGCCAGGGCAGGAAGCTGAGAGGAGGACGCAGGAGAGCCGGCCAGGGACTGGGAAGCCGTCGGGCGCCGGGAGCGGAGACCAGGGGGCCTGGGAAGTACGGGCACCGAAGGCTGGAGAGCGGGGAGCGTGGCAGGTGAGCCGGGGAGTGGGGCAGAGGACCCGGGGAACGGAGCAGGGGACCCGGGGAGCGGAGCCGAGGACCCGGGGAGCGTGACAGTATCCCCCCCCCACGCCCCCCTCCCCGCAACCGGGACAGGAAGGCACGGATCAGAGGAGTGCCCACGTTCTCCCTGGGCTCCCAGGACCTATCCTCAGCACCATACCCTTCCCAGTCCACCAGGAAGAACTGTCGACCACGTACGGTCTTCATGGCCACGATATCTCTTACCGCATAGATGTCGTCCTCAGCAATAGGAGGAGGAGCCGGACTGGCGGCAGCGGAGAAGGGACCAAGGACAACCGGCTTGAGCAGAGAGACGTGGAAGGAGTTGGGTATTCTCATCGTGGCCGGGAGCTGCAGTTTGTAGGAGACCTCATTGATCTTGCCGAGGACTTTAAACGGTCCGATGTAGCGAGGTCCCAGCTTGTAGGATGGTATCTTCAGTCGGATGTACTTGGAAGCAAGCCAGACGAGATCTCCCGGAGAGAAACACGGAGGATCCAGACGTCTCTTGTCCGCGTGTCTCTTCATCCGCAGGGTTGCACGTGCAAGGGACGCCTTAACTGAGTCCCAAATGGTTGTAAAGTCACGGAGTACTGCATCAGCCGCAGGGATGTCCGAGGAAGAGGATACAGGCAATGGGACAGACGGCTGAAGTCCGTAGACGACATGGAAGGGAGAACTGGAGGAGGACTCACTGACGTGGTGATTATGGGAGAATTCAGCCCAAGGAAGAAGCGTGGACCAATCGTCATGATGGGCGTTCACGTAGTGACGTAAGAAAGAGGTCAGTATCTGATTGACCCGTTCCACTTGGCCGTTCGACTGAGGATGGTAGGCAGAAGAAAAGTCCAGAGTCACTCCCAGATGTTTACAGAGAGCCCTCCAGAAGCGGGAGGTGAACTGAGTTCCTCGGTCGGACACTATGTGTGATGGAAAGCCATGCAAGCGGAAGATGTGATGTATATAGGCGTCCGCGAGTTCCTGGGCAGAGGGCAGTCCAGCCATAGGAACGAAATGGGCCATTTTAGAGAACCGATCCACCACTACCCATATGACTGTGTGTCCGGAGGACAATGGCAAGTCCGTAATAAAGTCCATCGCTATGTGTTGCCAGGGAACTGAGGGTATGGGCAAAGGCAGAAGACGGCCATATGGCAGGTGTTTGGGAGTCTTGTTCCTGGCACAGGAGGAGCAGGCAGAGACAAAAGAAGCGACGTCCGTGCGAAGGGATGGCCACCAGTAATGACGCACAATAGCACTCCATGTTTTCTTCTGACCTGCATGACCGGCTGTTTTCGAGGCATGGCCCCAGTGTAACACTTTTTGCCTGTCAGTCTCAGAGACATAGGTCTTCCCGGGCGGTATCTGGGCCAGGGTGACAGGAGCCACCGGAATAATCTTACTTGGACAGATGATGGGTTGAGATGTCTCTTCCTCCTGTTCCACGGGCACGAAAGACCTAGACAAGGCATCAGCGCGTACATTCTTGTTCGCGGGTCGGAAATGAAGCTGGAAGTCGAACCGGGCAAAGAACAAGGACCACCTGGCTTGCCGTGGGTTCAGTCGCTGAGCAGTCCGCAGGTATTCCAGGTTTTTGTGGTCCGTGTAGATAATGACGGGGTGCACTGCTCCTTCCAGAAGATAGCGCCATTCTTCCAGAGCCAGTTTGACCGCCAATAGCTCTCGGTCACCGATGGTGTAATTGCGTTCAGGCGCGGAGAAGCTCTTGGAGAAGAAACCGCACGTCACCATCTTCCCGGAGGAGGACTTCTGCATGAGCACTGCTCCGGCTCCCGAGGAGGAGGCATCCACCTCCAAGGTGAACTGGCGGTTTAACTCTGGACGGTGGAGTACAGGAGAGGAGGCAAAGGCTTGCTTTAGAGAGCCAAACGCGGCGTCGGCCGCAGGTGACCAGTCCTTTGGATTAGCCCCCTTCTTGGTCAAAGCGGAGAGAGGAGCAGTCAGAGCCGAGAAGTGAGGAATAAACTGGCGGTAATAGTTGGCGAATCCCAGAAAGCGTTGGATTGCCTTCAGTCCAGAAGGAGGAGGCCAGTTGAGAACGGAAGAGACCTTCTTTGGATCCATCTGCAGTCCGGTATCGGTGATGAGGTACCCCAGGAAGGGGAGAGAAGACTGTTCGAAGACGCACTTCTCGTACTTGGCGTACAGACGATTCTCTCTCAGTCTTTGTAGAACCAGTTGCACGTTCTCTCGGTGGGTCTGGAGGTCCGGAGAGAAGACAAGGATGTCATCCAGGTATACCACCACACAGACGTAGAGAAGGTCCCGAAACACATTGTTCACTAATTCTTGGAAGACTGCTGGTGCGTTACACAGGCCGAAGGGCATCACGCAGTATTCATAGTGCCCGTCGCGAGTGTTGAACGCGGTCTTCCATTCATCCCCTGAGCGGATACGGACCAGGTTGTAGGCACCCCGAAGATCCAACTTGGTGAACACACGAGCTCCTCTGAGCCGATCAAACAATTCGGGGATGAGCGGCAGGGGGTACTTGTTTTTCACGGTGATTAGGTTCAATCCCCGGTAGTCTATACATGGGCGTAGGTCACCCTCTTTCTTCTTTACGAAGAAGAAGCCTGCTCCAGCAGGAGAGGAGGATCTCCGGATGAATCCCTTAGCCAGGCTCTCTGTGATGTACGTAGACATGGCCCTTGTTTCGGCTGGAGACAGTGGATATATCCGTCCTCGAGGTGGTGTAGTTCCCGGGAGCAGGTCAATGGCACAATCGTAAGGATGATGTGGCGGAAGTACTTCGGACTCCTTCTTATCAAAGACGTCCACGAAGGACCAATAGGCTGAGGGCAGTCCCGGTAGGGACTCGGGAACCGGAGGTCGCCGGATAGGTTGTATGGTCTTCAGACACCTCTCATGGCAAGAAGACCCCCATCGAGTGATATCGCCAGTGCCCCAGCTGACTGAAGGCTCGTGTGTCCGCAACCAGGGAAGACCCAGCAGGATTTGATGTGATATATGTGGGAGGACGTAGAGAGCGATGTTCTCGGTGTGCAGAGCACCGATACGCAGTTCAAGCGGCTTGGTGATCCAGGAGATGGTGTCAGAGAGGGGTCTCCCATCCACAGAGGCAATCACAAGAGGTTTGGCGAGTGGAGTAACAGGTACCTGATACTTGTCCACCGTGGCCTGCTGGATGAAATTGCCTGCTGCCCCAGAATCGAGGTACGCCTCAGCCGTAAACCGCGTCTCTCCCGTTGTCACTTGCACAGTCCATGTAACTGGGTCTGAGAGAGTCCCAGCACCTAGGGTGGCCTCTCCTACCAACCCTAGGCTTTGGAGTTTCCCGGCCTCTCTGGACAGGCGCGTAGCAGGTGTGTGCCCTCTCCGCAGTAAAAGCAGAGACCCTTTGCGAGCCGCTCTGCTCGACGTTGCACACGGTCGATCTGCATGGGCTCATGGACGGAGACACCAGAGGCCGTTGACTGGAGTACGGCGGGCTTCTGTGGAGGAGAGGAATGCCGTACCGGACGTCTCTCACGGGACACCTCTTTGGACCGCTCCTGAAAGCGTATGTCCACTCGAGTCGCTAGGGTAATCAGGGCGTCCAGGGTGGACGGTACGTCACGTCCAGCCAGCTCATCTTTGATTCGACCCGATAGTCCTTCCCAGAAGGCGGCGGTTAGGGCCTCGTTATTCCACCCGAGTTCTGAAGCCAAGGTGCGGAAACGGATGGCGTATTGACCCACCGTCTGTGTTCCCTGACGTAACCGGAGAAGAGATGACGCAGACGCGGAGGCGCGTCCGGGTTCGTCAAAGGTGCTGCGAAAGGCCTGCAGAAACTCCTGGAGGTTCTTGGTCATAGGTTCCTCCTTCTCCCACAAGGGGTTCATCCACGCCAGTGCCTCGCCCTCTAGGTGAGACATGATGAAGGCGACCTTGGCTTGGTCGGAGGCAAACAGATGTGGCAGCTGCGTGAAATGGAGGGAGCATTGGTTTATAAACCCCCTGCAGGTCTTGGGATCTCCGGCGTACCGGGGTGGTGAGGCCAAACGCAGTCTGGAAGCATCCGAAGAGGCAGCCATGGGAGCGGGGGTCGTGGCTTGACTAGTGGAGGCCCGGGTCGCTGCAGATGTGACCGAGGCTTGTAGCGTGTTCAAGCGGGCGTCCACGGAGGTCATAAAATTCAGCATGCGGGTCTGGACTTCACGCTGGCGTTGGAGTTCCTCTTGCAAGGCCGCTAGTGCTTCGGCGGGATCCATGGCCTGTTCTTACTGTTAGGGCCAGATGGACGGGTAGACCCTGGAGGTGGATCCACTGGGCCGAACTCCCGGATGAGGGAAAGGAGTCCGGTAGCCGGAGCACTTTAGGTAGCAGGGCAGTCCGTGCACTGGGAGAAAATGGAGAAGTCCCTGGGACCACGAGGTCACTGATGGTGGTCCGGGTGACGGAGCTCAGGTTCGGAAGCCGAGATGGAGTCAGGCGGGGTCCGGAACCGTTGGAGCGAGATGACGGGTCACCGCAGGGATCCGAGATGGTACGGACTGTCAGGATGGCAGATGGGCAGCGTTCGGGGTTCGAGGTACAGCAGAACCGGATGGCGATGCAGGATCGGCTCTAGAAGACAGAGAGGTAAGTATCTCACAGAACACAAGGAGACCTGACTCCTACATTGGGAAAACACGAAGAACAGGCCCCGCTCCCTTGGACATTAACCCCCTATATACCCTGTACCTGTGTGCATCATGTCCTGTTAGTTGACACTGGCCCTTTAAGAAAGGGTCAGTGACCGCGCGCGCGCCCTAATGCGCATGCGCGCGGCCCGGGTGCCAGAAGCCAGGGCAGGAAGCTGAGAAGAGGACGCAGGAGAGCCGGCCAGGGACTGGGAAGCCGTCGGGCGCCGGGAGCGGAGACCAGGGGGCCTGGGAAGTACGGGCACCGAAGGCTGGAGAGCGGGGAGCGTGGCAGGTGAGCCGGGGAGTGGGGCAGAGGACCCGGGGAACGGAGCAGGGGACCCGGGGAGCGGAGCCGAGGACCCGGGGAGCGTGACAGCTAAACAGACGCTGTCATCTTGTGTAGCTGTTAAAATCTGTTTTCACGGACCTGACTGTCACCTATGGCTCTGACCCTGCCGGTATTAGCCCTTACAAGGACTAATAGAAACTTCTATCCCTATTCTGTATAGCGCTGTGTATAGAGTGTACACAGCAGTATCGGAGACAGGAGCTACGCCAGCGGTGACTGACACTAAGACGCAGAAGGCAGATAATGGCGTGCTGGAGGAAAATGTCCGTTTTTATAATGCATGGACATGTGACATGGACATCTTATCACACATGCCGTTGCTTCTCTGGCTAAAAGTCCACTTAGCTGTGTGTGTGTCTGGGATTGGCTGACATGCTGGCCCGCCCCACTACACGCGCGCTTAGGGAAGGAAGACAAGGAAAAAAACCAGCAGTGATCTGAATGCGCTGTTCCCGCACACTATACGCTGAAATTTCATAATAGTGTGAGTCACAGAGTGACTTACACTATTACAGCGGAAAGCCAGCTAGTAATTAGCTTGTCTTTTTGCTGCTAGAACCGTTCTTGAACGTATCTAGAACTATCGAGCTTTAGCAAAAAGCTCGAGTTCTAGTTCGATCTAGAACAGCCCCCAAAATCACTCGAGCCGCCAACTGGAGAACCTCGAACCGCGAACCGCGCTCAACTCTAATCCTTAGGTACCAAAGGCCAATTGCAAAAAGTAATAAAAAGCTTGCATGAAAGAAATGAATGCAGAGACTCTGAAATATATTGCTGGTGGACCACTTTTAGCACAAAGTCATGTGATCCCATGACAGAATAAGCCCCCACCTGTCAGCTTTATTTTGGATGTTCATCAAAACAGGGACTCTAAATAAATTTTTTAAAAAAACGTTGTGGGGTCCAATACAGTTTTGAGACCCAGCCAAGATAAAGTGGACAGCTGAAGGTTGGTATTCTCAGGCTGGGTAGGCCCATGGTTATTGGGCCTTACCCAGTCTAAAAATAGCAGCTAGCAGCTACTCCAGAATTGGTGCATCCATTTGATGTGACAATCCTGACACTTCTCCAGCTCCTGATTGCCCCAGTGCGTTGTCAATCGGGGTTATGTAAGGAGTTAATGACAGCTGTGATTTGTCAAAAAATCACAGCTGCTATAAAGCCTTTCATTAGTAATGGGTAGGGGTCTATGAGAACCCCTATTACTAATCGTGTAAGTAAAAAGAAATAAACACAAAACATAGAAAAATCCTTTATTTTAAAAAAAAACCCTCTTTCTCCAATTTATTAACCCCCAAAATAAGCCCTGCAGGTCTGACGTACTCCATATTGTGACATCCCACAATGATCCCGGTTCTGCTACTTCCTGAGGTCGCAGTGCGTAGTCACATTACAAACCATGACCAATCACTGTGACCTGCAACTTTGAAAGAGGTGGCATCAGTGAGTTCCCCTGAGGTCACATCTGTCCGTTTTCACAGTACCCGATTTTTGACTACAGGTGAACTCATTCAACTCAAGGCTGGATTACTGGATTAAGCTATGTGTGCACAATGAATATGCATCTCCTGGCAGAAAAACACACTGAAACGCAATGCATATTACAATATCACAATTTATACATTTGACTTAAGGCCGCTTTACACGCTGCGATATCGGTACCGATATCGCTAGCGTGGGTACCCGCCCCCATCTGTTGTGCGACACGGGCAAATCGCTGCCCATGCCGCACAACATTGCCCAGACCCGTCACACGTACTTACCTGCCCGGCGACGTCGCTGTGACCGGCGAACCGCCTCCTTTCTACGGGGGCGGTTCATTCAGCGTCACAGCGACGTCACAGCTGCGTCACTGAACCGCCGCCCAATAGAATTGGAGGGGCGGAGATGAGCAGGACGTAGTATCCCGCCCACCTCCTCCCTTCCGCATAGCGTCCGGGAGGCAGGTAAGGAGAAGTTCTTCGTTCCTGCGGTGTCACACGGAGCGATGTGTGCTGCCGCAGGAACGAGGAACAACTTCGTTACTGCTGCAGTAACGATTTTTGAGAATGGACCCCCATGTCACCGATGAGCGATTTTGCACGTTTTTGAACGATGCAAAATCGCTCATAGGTGTCACACGCAATGGCATCGCTAATGCGGCCGGATGTGCGTCACCAATTCCGTGACCCCAACGAGTTTGCATTAGCGATGTTGTAGCGTGTAAAGCCCCCTTTAGACTTTTCTCAAAACTTTCATGAACAGTAAAGTACAGTATAGGGGATTGCAAAAATAACATACTTCTGTTCAGATTTTTTAATAGGGGAGCACTTCAGAAATATCCATAAATTAGAGCACCCATCTACATAGATTTACATTTTGGAGAAAGTACAGAAATGTGCACAAAAATTAAAAAACATGCACGTTTTCATTAATTAAGAATAATTAAGACTGATGTATAAGCCAGTCTTAATAAATTTGATTCTGTACCGCCCCGTGGGCTCGGCTGCGACTGCCGAGCCGCTCGGATCCGTGCCCGCACTACGGGTGGTGGCTCGAGCCTCTCACGGACCCGGGGGTCACGTCACTCTGCAAGGGAGTTGGCGCTACACGCGGGGATTTGGGTGTTTGGTTTGAAATGATAGTTCGTGACGCCACCCACGGGTTGTGGTGATTGTAGACACCACCGCTGCGGTGAAGGTATGGGGACCCCCGGGAGCGGTGTAGTAGCACAGCTAGGTGTTGACCCCTCCGTGGGTAGGGGATGTTGGTCCCGGGGTCCAGCGGGCCGGGGCCCGGGTGCACGGTATAGTGTTGCGGTGCAGCGCGGCGCGGTGTATGATGGCACTGGTGTACTCACTCTGACACAAGACACTGGAGTCACTGGTAAACCAAACGGAGTGATGAACAGGACCCGCAGCTGGCTGCAGCTTTTCCCAGATTAGGTTGGTGGTGTCCGCCTTTCTCCTGCACCTGTGTGTGTGAATCTTGACTCCTGTGCCTAGACACCGGTAGTCCGCTCCCCGACGTGTATCTGTCGTAGGAGCCCGTTTGCCCGCAGACGCTGGCCCTCTGGATCTCTTGCCCTTGGCGGTGGCACTTATCCGGAATGGTTGGGCTGTTGCCTTCAATCGGGATTTAGGTGGGAATGAACCCCTGAGGTCCAGACCGCAAGCAGTTAATTTGACTATGTTGGTGGCTTCTAGCCTAGTTCGGGGTCTGAGTACCTTGCCTGGTGCTCCGGTATCCAGTTGGCTCTCCGGTTCCGGTGGGCCACTACCCTGTCCCGGTCCCTTATGGTTCCACCGGTCGTTTTCCCGGTCTCCTGCAGGAGGCCACTACCGTCTGCCTCCTTGCCAGTGGCGACTGGGCTACGACCCAGCCACCTGGTAGTCTTTGGCAGGCCTGAGCGCAGGTCTGCCTGAGAACTCAACCTCCCTCCTTCACTGTCAAAACTCCTCTGCCTCAACTGGAACTGGACTACTTAGGTTCCCGCCTCCAGGCCTGTGAACTCCTCGGTGGGTGGAGCCTAGAGGGTGGTGACAAGGCTTTTAAGTTTGACTGATGTTACCTAACAGGGATAGGGGTGTGGTGTTGGGTGTGACTACCTGGGAGGACCTGACTAGTCCAGGGCGTCACCTTCCCCCTTGGTTTAATGTACACCGTCCACGGGCTGCCCGTCCATCACCGGTTTATTTTTATTGTAAAACTGCAAAAAGATAATAAACACATGTACATTTATAACAACATATTTATATTTTCAAGAATATGTGGGTTTTTCTTTCTTCTCTTATGGGAGGCACATTACTTTTAACGTTGCAAACATTTTTACCAATGGGTCCATGTCCTTACGCTTTCCACAGTCCGGATCAGGAACTTGGGCAGGCAACCCAAGCGGGGACGGGTACGGTGCTTCGCACCCGGTAGTCACTCAGAGGCCCCACGTCCAGGGGACTCCTGACCCGGAGGATGGTCACCAGTTCCTGTGGTGACCGGACCCCAGCCTGCTCTGCTGTGGGTCCTCCCTCCAACCAGCCTCTCCGGAGACCGGCAGTTGCAGGAAGGGCAATAAGGGCACTATTTACAAGCCCAAACGTTATTGGGTGGCTTGCTAGTGCTCAGCCGTGTTCATGATTACTCATGTCATCAAAAGGGGCAACAAAAGTCCCAACAGGGACGGGCGCTTCAGTAGCTGGTCTGCTACCATAAACAATATAGGTCCCAACGGGGATTTGTAGGTGGGTCCCAACGGGGACTGTCCTTGTTGCAACGGGGATCCGCTACCTCACTCTAACTTTTTGTAAAACTCCGCTGCCGATGCAGCCTCTTCCAGCCACTTTCCCCTGTCCACTTCAGGGCAGCACGGGTCCCCAATGCCACACTTACTCACGGTGGCACTGTCCATAAAGACCCCGTCTTCCACTGCCTGCGGTGCGGGTACGGTAGCCGGGTTCCACTTGTAGAACTGTCCTCGCTCCTTGATCTCCCTGCCGTCCTCCACCAGGGGCTCCGCCCTCTGATAGCGCCCACCGGTCTCCGGTCCCGGCGGCGTTCAACAAGTCATGCAGGGTCCGGCTCCTTCCACCCGGCGTACCGGATGGCGCCCCACAGGAACATGGGGGCGTTCAACAAAGGATTCCGGCACTGGAGGATCGGGTTCTTTAAAACTTGAACTTTAAAACGTTGAACTGTAAAACTTCAGGGGTTAATGCGGAGTGCGGTTACCATCGCAGGGGTCTAGCCCGGCCGATATTCGGGCGATCTACCGGGTCCCCCATCCATGTGCAGTAGGTTCCGGGGCTGTAGGCCGTTAACGGGAACGGCGGCGGGGGTAGCGTCCTCAGTATCTCTTCTTCCATGAGTTGCACCATCTCGAGTGCGGTGCTGCCGAGTCCCGACTCCCAATGGATAAGGGCTGGCTTGGGAGTCTGCGTGGCTTGATCTCGGCGCTGCACAGCTGCAACGGCCCCTTGCTCACGGGCCCACACCACGACGACCATCCTGCGGACCTCCGCCTTCCAATCAAGCAGCTGCTGTAGACTCTGCGCCCTCACCTTCATGCAGAACCGGCCCAGCTCCCACTCCAACCAAGCAGCGGTTCCGGCGGGGAGCTTACCCGGGCCGCAGTCTTCAAAGGCTACTCCTCCTCTACTTCTTCCGAGCCCCGCCGCTCCAGCGGCGGGTGCCCCTCCGCTCCCGTCCGGGGACGCCGACATCTTTCCATCCGTTCCCCTCGTGGTCTTTTTCGAGCACTTCACTTGCTTTTCCACACCGCTCCGCTCTCGGGGGGCGGGGCTTCACTTTCGTGCCTTTTCTGCTCAGTGAAGATGGCTCGGGGGGAACTCTTCGCGCCCAAGATGGCGGATTCTCAAATTTTTCAGCTAGATGCCGCTGACGGGGACTTCAAGGCGCACTTCCACTTGGAAGTGGACTGGTCCAATCCTGTTCGCAGATGCCAGAAGAGTCGATGTGTACCGCCCCGCGGGCTCGGCTGCGACTGCCGAACCGCTCGGATCCGTGCTCGCACTATGGGTGGTGGCTTGAGCCTCTCACGGACCCGGGGGTCACGTCGCTCTGCAAGGGAGTTGGCGCTACACGCGGGGATTTGGGTGTTTGGTTTGAAATGATAGTTCGTGACGCCACCCACGGGTTGTGCTGATTGTAGACACCACCGCTGCGGTGAAGTTATGGAGACCCCCGGGAGCGGTGTAGTAGCACAGCTAGGTGTTGACCCCTCCGTGGGTAGGGGATGTTGGTCCCGGGGTCCAGCGGGCTGGGGCTCGGGTGCAGGGTATAGTGTTGCGGTGCAGCGCGGCGCGGTGCCTGATGGCACTGGTGTACTCACTCTGACACAAGACACTGGAGTCACTGGTAAACCAAACGGAGTGATGAATGGGGCCCGCAGCCGGCTGCAGCTTTTCCCAGATTAGGTTGGTGGTGTCCGCCTTTCTCCTGCACCTGTGTGTGTGAATCTTGACTCCTGTGCCTAGACACCGGTAGTCCACTCCCCGATGTGTATCTGTCGCAAGAGTCCATTTGCCCGCAGACGCTGGCCCTCTGGATCTCTTGCCCTTGGCAGTGGCACTTATCCGGAATGGTTGGGCTGTTGCCTTCAATCGGGACTTAGGTGGGAATGAACCCCTAAGGTCCAGACCGCAATCAGTTAATTTGACTATGTTGGTGGCTTCTAGTCAAGTTCGGGGTCTGAGTACCCTGCCTGGTGCTCCGGTATCCAGTTGGCTGCCTGGTTCGGTTCCGGCGGGTCCCGGTCCCTTATGGTTCCACCGGTCGTTTTCCCGGTCTCCTGCAGATGGCCACTACCGTCTGCCTCCTTGCCAGTGGCGACTAGGCTGTGACCCAACCACCTGGTAGTCTTTGGCAGGCCTGAGTGCAGGTCTGTCTGAGAACTCAACCTCCCTCCTTCACTGTCAAAACTCCTCTGCCTCAATTGGAACTTGACTACTTAGGTTCCCGCCTCCAGGCCTGTGAACTCCTCGGTGGGTGGAGCCAACCGCCTGGCTCCACCCCCCTGGTGTGGACATCAAACCTGGAGGGTGGTGACAAGGCTTTTAAGTTTGACTGATGTTACCTAACTGGGATAGGGGTGTGGTGTTGTGTGTGACTACCTGGGACGACCTGACTAGTCCAGGGCGTCACAATTCTAATTTGTAGTATCCAAATTTAGGGTTTTTTTTACCTGTATACTGCAACATACTCATGTTATAATTATATAATGGACATGGACATAAAGTCCTGACTTTTCACTTTCATGTGAGGGTATGCACATTAAAATTTGATGAAGGGTTTAGGAGTTTCAGCTCCTTTACATGGGCCACCGTGGTTATAAAGGGCCCAAAAGCAATTGGACAGTTGACTCAAATGTTGTTTCATGGGCTGGTGAGAGCAATTTCTTTGTTATTTCATTCTATGTTAACCACAAAAAAGGCCTGGAGCTGATTTGAGGTGTGGTGCTTGTATTTTGATGTTTTTCCTGAGAAGTAAACATGTGGTCACAGGAGCTCTCCATGCAGGTGAAGCAAGCCCTCTATCATATGCGAAAACAGAAAAAAAAACATCCAAGAAATTGCTGCAATATTAGAGTGGCTAAATCTACAGTTTGGTACATCCTGAGAAAGAAAGAAAACACTGGTAATTTCAACAATGCAAAAAGACCTGGATGCCCATGGAAGACAACAGTAGTGGATGATCATAGAATAATTACCATGGTGAAGAGAAACCCCTTCACAACATCCAACCAAGTGAACAACACTCTCCAGGATGTAGGCTTATCAATATTGGTAAGAAAGGAAAGTTTTTTTCAGCTCACCCGTAGTATTATTTCACCTGGCTCCAGGACCCAGAACGGTGCAGGGATATGAATTCCGTGTTCAGGAATATAAAGCAGCAAGTAGTGGAAATTCCTTTCCTGATCCAGCAACACGTCCGAGATGGATGTGAATTAAAAATTCATTTTATTGAAAAATTGTTAAAACACCAATCATCAGAATGACATCCAAAATTTTTTTTCTTTAAAAAGAAAGCGTCTTACGCGTTTCTGGCCATTGTGGCCCTTAGTCATAGACCATTTTTAAAGAAAAATTTTTTTGGATGTCATTCTGATGATTGGTGTTTTAACAATTTTTCAATAAAATGAATTTTTAATTCACATCCATCTCGGACGTGTTGCTGGATCAGGAAAGGAATTTCCACTACTTGCAGGCTTATCAATATCCAAATCTACCATAAAGAGAAGATTGCATGAAAGAAAATACAGAAGATTCACTGCACGGTGCAAGACACTCATAGGACTCAAGAATAAGAAGGCTAGATTGGACTTTGCTAAAAAAAAAATCCTAAAAACCAGCAGAGTTCTGGAAGAACATTCTTTGGACAGATGAAACCAAGATCAACCTCTACCAGAATGATGGAAAGAAAAAATTATAGGGAATACAAGATACAGCTCCTGATCCAAAGGACACCACATCTGTAACACACTGTGGAGGCAGTATGATGGCCGGGCATGGTACAGCTCATGATTCAAAGCACACCACATCTGTAACACACCGTGGAGGCAGTGTGATGGCCGGGCATGGTACAGCTTATGATCTAAAGCTACCACGTCTGGAACATACGGCGGGGGCAGTGTGATGGCTGGGCATGCATGGCTGCCAGTGTCTCTGGGTCCCTATGGTTTATTTATGATGTGACACAGGACAGAAGCAGCCGGATGAATTCTGGGGTTTTCAGAGACATACTGTGTGCTCAAATGCAGCCAAACTGATGGGTCGGTGTTTCATAATACAAATGGACAATGATCCAAAACATAAAGCCAAATCAACACAGGAGTTTATTAAAGCAAAGAAGTGGAATATTAATGAACGGCCGAGTTGTCACCTGATCTCAACCCAAAAGAGCATGCATGTCACTTGTTAAAGACTAAACTTCAGACAGAAAAGGTCCAGAAACAAAATGCAAATGTAAACAGCTGCAGTAAAGGCCGTCAGAGCATTAAAAAAGAGGAAACACAGCGTCTGGTGATGGCCATGAGGTCAAGACTTCAGGCAGTCATTGCCAACAAAAGGTTTTTAACCAAGTATTAGAAATTAACATTTTATTTCCAAGTCTTTAATTTGTCCAATTACTTTTGAGCCCCTGAGATGAAGGGATTGAGTTTATACAATGCTTTATTCCTCACATTTTTATTCAATCATTTTGTTCCACCCAATGAATTAAAGCTGAAAGTCTGAGCTTCACCTGCATCTGAATTGTTTTGTTCAGAATCCATTGTGGTAATGGACAGAACAAAAATGTGAGAAATTTTGTCTCTGTACAAATAAATATGGATCTAGCTGTACTTTAACTCCATCACCCCAGGTAGTTTCGATTTTTCGATTCCCCCCCCCTTCTTTTGTGACGCAGTGGCCTATCAGGTCATCACAGGGTATTGTGCAATCTGCCCTTCTGCACAGTATCCACCTCCTCCTTGGTTACGGGTCCCTGACCTTTGGTGTTGCCAAGAAGCTAATCAAAATCCTAGGAACACTCTGCACCACACCCACCAGACACACCAGTGGACAGCATGAAGGGAATAGGGTCGCCCACTTGCGGGGGTTGGTGAAGGAGAGGTCACGAGTTTTAGGAGCAGAACAGTGTAGTGTTGGAGGTGAAAGTGAGAGGGGGTCAGGAGCTGGGCTCCTTGTTACTACTAGGTGGCAGACGTTGGTCTGGGCCTGGTAGGAGCTGGACCCTGGTCACAGGGGATGGTGACAAGGGGCACGGACTGTCGAGGAGGACAGCCGGTGGCCTTCTTGTGCCATCACCGGGCAGGGGCCAGGGCATGACGGGGTACGTGGACCCTAGGCTAAGATGTAGCTTCAGGCGTCCTGGTAATTTACCCGACGAGGATGGTGCCTTCAAGATCCGTTCTCCACCCATTCCAAAATCGAGGTACTAGCGCAATGAGGGGGATAGGACTTTCCCAATACATAGTCCAGAAAATCCCAAGCATGAACCCTGAGACTAAGCTCACCCAGTTAGCCACACTTGTGAGCGGGACCTGACTAGTTTTATGCTAAAAGGACCAGTTAGAAGAAAAGGTGCCAAGGAAAAGGTCACAGACTAACAGGCAACACCAACGAGCACGGGATCCAGGCATGCTTCCTCCAAGCGGCAGCGGTGTCAAGAACTTTGGTTTACCACAGTTGTCGGTTTCAGCGTTATTGGACTGAGTGAGTACAAAAGTGACCCTTACCGTCCCAATGGCACCTCCCCGTCACCACCACCGAGTCCCGGGGCATTCCCCCTACCCGTGGAGGGGTTAAACACCAGGCTGCTCCCACGATCGCCACCGGGTACTCCCAGCTGCAGCGGTGGTACTCCACCTTACCACACACCACGGGTGGCGTCACGAACGTTCCACATCCTCCCTTGTAAATACCCCCTTTTTTATTCCGAATGGCTGCGCGACCCGGACCCCCGAGTCCGGAGATCACTCGAGCCACCGCGGATCCGGATCCGAGCAGCAGCGGCGGGCTGCTGACACGGGGGGTGGCACACTTCCAAGGGCCATGTTTTATTTTTCCATCAATATAGCCATATGAGGGCTTGTTTTTCTGTGGGACGAGTTACCACATATTGTACTGGAAAACGGGAAAAACATTTCAAGTGTGGTGAAGTTGGAAAAAAGTGCAATTCCACTATTATTTTTTGGGCTTTTTATTTACCATGTTTACTATACGGGAAAACTGACCAGACTTTATGATTCCCCAAGTCAGTACGGGTTCGTACATATCAACCATGTATAGTTTTACTTTCATCTAAGTGGTGAAATAAGATCAGAAATTTGACAAAAAAAAGAATTGTGCTCCTGTTGCCATTTTCTGAGACCCATAGCGTTCTCATTTTCTGGGATCTGGTGCTTATTGACAGCTTACTTTTTGCATTTTGCACTGCCATTTTTAATTATTCCATTTTGGCTAGATGTCATGTTTTGATCGGCTTTTTTTCCATTTTGATGAAATGTTGCAGCAATCAAAAAACGTAATTTGGGCATTTGGAATCTTTTTCTCGCTACGCCCTTTACCGATCACAGTAAATTATTTTATATTTTTATAAAGCTGCCATTTCTGATTCCAGCTATACCAAATATAGGTTGTTGTTCTTTTCAATTGTTTTATTTTCAATGGGGCAAAATGGCGGTGATTTGATCTTTTAGTTGTTTATTCAATGTTTTAACTCATTATTTTACAATTTTTGTTGATTTTACAAGTCCCCCTATGGAACTTTATGACAGTGTAGCACCCTGCAGATCCTCTGCGTCGTCACGGGGTGGCCTGGCCCGGTTTCATGACCCCGAGGCATACAGGAGGGAGGGAAGGGAGTGGACGGGAGGAAGGATGGAGGATGGGGGTGGTAGTGATGGTGAAGAAAGTCATTTTAGGTTGGGACGCCACCTGTTGTATGCGGCCAGGGATGGGCCACCGCTGCGGGTGCTGCTCTCCGGGGCTGATGGTCAAGGTCGCAGCCGGGATGGTGTCGCTCCCCACAGGTGGAGCAGGGTTACACCAGGGAAAATTATGGAGGACAGACGAGGGGTGGTGGTAGTCCCCGTTGGTGCTGCAGCACTGGGCAATGGCAAATGAAAGGCCGAGGCAGGGGCTGCGGTTCCAGGTCTTTTACTCACTGGTAGTTCAGGCGCTGCCCCAGAGTACGGGTCTCTGCTACGATGGGCTCCAGCCGATCCCAGATAGTTGGTGCTCACCGCCGATGCCCGTGAAAGTCTTTCTAGTGAAGTGGTCCTCAGTTGCTATCCAGAACCCAGGCTGAGCCTCCAGCTCCAAGCCACTGGCCTATGGAGAAAGAGAAACACTCTACTCCTGTTGTCTGTGTCAGATTTAGTCACAAGCTGTGCCTGGGAAAGTCTGCTCTAGTGAGATGGTTGTGCCTACTTCTTACCCCAAGTGGAGCCCGCTCCCAGTGGTTGTCCTAGCAACCGGGGAAGTCCCATGCTTCGTGATGGCTAACCACCCTGTCTGCCCTAGTTCACCCCCCTGTGGGAAAGCACCTTACTGTTGTATGTGTGTGTTTTTGTGAATGCACCAGCAGTTAACTCCCTCCTAACCCGGGATGGATATTACCCCTGAAATGAGGTGTAATACCCTGTGGCGCCTGAAGCCCAGGGGCACCAAAACAGCACAGTCTGATCACTTCTTAGTCTTTTAGCCACACATGTTTGCTAATCAGCTGATCAGATGTGTTTGCTACACATCAGATCACCAGACATGTTCCCGATTGAATGTGGACTCATCGCATGAGCCCACGGTAACCGGAGGGAGGCAACCTAGGGCGTATATACATGTTCCAGGTCATGAAGGGGTTAAAACATTTTTTTACATGTTTTATTGATTTTAATAGACCCCTTGAAGGACTTAAAGCTTTCACTGTCCGATCACTTCTGTTGTTTAGAGCGATACTTCAGCATCAGCACCGGTCTGTACAGAAGAAATATTGATCTTCTATGAGTGCTGGCTCTCTGCTGGCATTCACAGGAAGCGTGCCATGACAGCGACAGGGGTCATCATGTGACCTCACGCTGTCATGGCAACCAATCAGCACCCTGTAATCATGTCATGATGGGGGCAGGGAATGGTGTGTGCACCGCCAGCACGTGTCACATTGTGTTGTCAGAGTTTGATAGTGTGATCTAACTAGTTAATAAACGTGGATGGATCTCTGATTCACATATGTCTATTTGGTGTACATGTCAGCTGATCAGAACAGCCAACATGTGCAGAGAATAATGAAGGCTAGCCTTGCGAGCCCACATTAAAGAGATCTGCACAACAAAGGATATATAGGTACGTCCTTAGTTGTCAAAGGGCTAAATACGCATGCCATGTCACAATTGTATTTTGCTTAGATACAATTTGCTTTTCCCCATTTATATGTTCATAAAGAGGAGAAAGCTATCCAAAACAATCTCCAAAAAGTTGCAAGTCGTTATTATGGTTAAGATATTTTTGTAGTACTTTCATAAACCGCAAATTATTGAGGATTGCTAGAATAATCTTTATCTCTTTAGCTTTTTTGTTAGAGTAATGGAGGGGGATCACTCCAGAAATTGCCCTAAATTAGAGAGCAAATCTACAAAGATTTAAATTTACGGAGCAAATGGACCAAAAATTATTAAGAAGCACGGACCTTATTATTCACTTGGCTCATTACACTCCAGCACAATTTCAGTTTAACTCTGGAGTATGAAAGCCAGTCTTAATAAATTTCCATCTAAGTGTTTTGTAGCAGATGAATATTTTATCAAACCTTATTATCTTGTATGTTGAATACCACATTTGCATTTACTTCCTGAGATGAATTAGTGTCGTAGTGCGCTATTATATTATTTTTATTGTCAAAATTCCATAAACAAAGCAGTATAATCAATATTGGATCGACGTGGCTGGAGTTACAAGTGTTTCAGGAGCAGAGAAAACAGAACATGTACAAGGTTGCAGCAGCAAATTAAACTGCTAAATAAGATTAAGTATATTTAGTTACTGAAGATTATTGATAATATGTCATGCACGCCAGATTGCACACGGAACACCCGATATAATAATACCACGAGAATTAAATAAAGGAATTATTGTTTCTGTCTTTTTATTTAAATATAAGAACAGGCAATAAACAATATTTTTGGTATAAGAACTTAAACCTATGTTTGTTTGAAGTTAACACTGGGGTCTAAAAAGATTTTCGGAAGGTTGTTCATATTGATAACGTTTTTTGAATTTGCGTTACTATGGTGGTGTTTACAAAGTGTGCTTTCTTGTAGACCGAAGATAGTTCTTACTTACCTATCTCAACACCAGTAATGATGCTTGCTCCCTTCTCCTTTGGCCGCCTTCCTCTCTTTGGAAAAGTCCATGCAAGGTGTCTCAACCTCAACAAACTCCTCTGATATACAGTGCCTACAAGTAGTATTCAACCCCCTGCAGATTTAGCAGGTTTACACATTCGGAATTAACTTGGCATTGTGACATTTGGACTGTAGATCAGCCTGGAAGTGTGAAATGCACTGCAGCAAAAAAGAATGTTATTTCTTTTTTTTATTTTTTTTTTTAAATTGTGAAAAGTTTATTCAGAGGGTCATTTATTATTCAACCCCTCAAAACACAAGAATTCTGTTTGGTTCCCCTAAAGTATTAAGAAATATTTCAGGCACAAAGAACAATGAGCTTCACATGTTTGGATTAAATATCTCTTTTTCCAGCCTTTTCTGACTAATTAAGACCCTCCCCAAACTTGTGAGCAGCACTCATACTTGGTCAAAATGGGAAAGACAAAGGAGCATTCCAAGGCCATCGGAGACAAGATCGTGGAGGGTCACAAGGCTGGCAAGGGGTACAAAACCCTTTCCAAGGAGTTGGGCCTACCTGTCTCCACTGTTGGGAGCATCATCCGGAAGTGGAAGGCTTATGGAACTACTGTTAGCCTTCCACGGCCAGGAAAGCCTTTGAAAGTTTCCACCCGTGCCGAGGCCAGGCTTGTCCGAAGAGTCAAGGCTAACCCAAGGACAACAAGGAAGGAGCTCTGGGAAGATCTCATCGCAGTGGGGACATTGGTTTCAGTCAATACCATAAGTAACGTACTCCACCGCAATGGTCTCCGTTCCAGACGAGCCCGTAAGGTACCTTTACTTTCAAAGCGTCATGTCAAGGCTCGTCTACAGTTTGCTCATGATCACTTGGAGGACTCTGAGACAGACTGGTTCAAGGTTCTCTGGTCTGATGAGACCAAGATCGAGATCTTTGGTGCCAACCACACACGTGACGTTTGGAGACTGGATGGCACTGCATACGACCCCAAGAATACCATCCCTACAGTCAAGCATGGTGGTGGCAGCATCATGCTGTGGGGCTGTTTCTCAGCCAAGGGGCCTGGCCATCTGGTCCGCATCCATGGGAAGATGGATAGCACGGCCTACCTGGAGATTTTGGCCAAGAATTTCCGCTCCTCCATCAAGGATCTTAAGATGGGTCGTCATTTCATCTTCCAACAAGACAATGACCCAAAGCACACAGTCAAGAAAACCAAGGCCTGGTTCAAGAGGGAAAAAATCAAGGTGTTGCAGTGGCCTAGTCAGTCTCCTGACCTTAACCAAATTGAAAACTTGTGGAAGGAGCTCAAGATTAAAGTCCACATGAGACACCCAAAGAACCTAGATAACTTGGAGAAGATCTGCATGGAGGAGTGGGCCAAGATAACTCCAGAGACCTGTGCCGGCCTGATCAGGACTTATAAAAGACGATTATTAGCTGTAATTGCAAACAAGGGTTATTCCACAAAATATTAAACCTAGGGGTTGAATAATAATTGACCCACACTTTTATGTTGAAAATTTATTAAAATTTAACTGAGCAACATAACTTGTTGGTTTGTAAAATTTATGCATCTGTTAATAAATCCTGCTCTTGTTTGAAGTTTGCAGGCTCTAACTTATTTGCATCTTATCAAACCTGCTAAATCTGCAGGGGGTTGAATACTACTTGTAGGCACTGTAATAACTAGGGATGAGCGAATGTATTCGCTACTATTCGGTATCCGTCGGATAATGGGGTATTCGAGGTATTCGGTAGCTAATATAGTATTCACTCCGATATTTTCATTTTCATTTCTGGACTTCCTGTTGCCTTTTTCCAGCCAATGAACACATCTGACGTTGCTTGCCCTCACAGTAACGCCGCAACCATCTTTGTTGTGGTGTTACTGTGATTGGCTTGGCCGCACAGCGTCATAGGGGCTATATAAGGCTGCCGCCATTTTGTGAACATGCATTAATTCCTGAGATGCCGGTTTAGCTAGACTGTACTATGTGCGGGACAGCGTTTCTCCAGCCAACTAATACTAGTCCTTCTAAGGGCTGAAGCTATTTAGCATTGGCTGTTAGAGGTTGTATAAATCATAGAAACAGGTATAGGGACAGTGCAGTGCATTCTATGAGATAGCGTTCCTGCTGCACAATCCAAAATAATCCATGTAGGGGCTGAACAGTGTCCACTATGTGCTAGCGGCTGTGTAAATCATAGAACTGGGTATAGAAACAGTGTTAGTGCATTGCTTATTTAGGTGACAGCCGTTCCTGTTTTAAACCGGCCAAAAAAAAAAAATCCTCTTATTAGTGGTGCATACGGTCTGTTACTGCAGTGTGTGAGATAGGGAGAGCTTATTCACAGGTAGGGAGAGATTTAAAGCTGTTCTGACATCTGCTACTAATAATCAACAATCTCAGCACTGCTACATTCCTTGTGTCTGTTATACTAGTAAAAGGTATAACAACTTGCAAAAAAAGGGTCCCAAAATTGTAAAAACAACGGGTTCAGGTGTAGTCAGTCACCATCTCAATTCACAGTCTGAGTGTTACCAAATTTTTATTAATACTAGGTGTCAGTGGCACTACTTGTGCCTGAACCAAATACCTTCATAGCACCAAACTAACCTAATTTGGGGGATCTTCATATCTTGCACAACTTAGATAGTGGCCTGCTGCCACTAACACACAGTCTCAGTGTTACCCAATTTTTATTAATACTCGGTGTCAGTGGCATTACTTTTGCCTGAAGGCCAGTACCTTCCTATCAGCAACCTAGCATAATTTTGTGGGCTTCATATCTCACAGAACTTAGAAAGTGGCTTGCTCATATTAAAACACAGTTTCAGTGTTACCCAATTTTTATTAATACTTGGTGTCAGTGGCACTATTTCTGCTTGGAGCACAATACCTTCATAGCACCAAGCTAGCATCCCAGTGGTGGCATCTTCTTATCTTACAGAACCTACATAGTGGCTTGCTCATATTAAAACACAGTCTCAGTGTTACCCAATTTATTTTAATTCGTGGTGTCAGTGGCACTACTTCTGCCTCAAGGCCAGTACCTTCCTATCAGCAAACTAGTGTAATTTTGGGGGTTTCATATCTCACAGAACCTATATAGTGGCTTGCTCTTACTAAAACACAGCTGAGTGCCAAAAATCAATACTAAAATAAAATTATTGTCAAACCCTGTTTTCTTTTGGGGCAGAAAGACATTCACAACATCTTTGTCGACTCCTCCAGGTGGTAGTTTGTCCAATAAAGGTACCTTTTGGTTTTTAGACTTACAGAAACAGCTATCGTGAGAAACTATTAACACAAGTTTAACAACCCGGCATAAGTGTTGTTCCACTGCCTGTAGAAAAGGTCACGTTACACTATTCACCTTCAAATAATCAAACCAAAAAAGAGGGGGTAAGGGCCGTGGACGAGATGGTAGTGACAGTGGTGGTCGCCCAAGCAGTGTGATCAAGCCAAAGAAAAAGGTTCCTGCTTTATCTACCTCTGCCTTCCTATCCCAATTTTCTTGTCCACGTGGGAAGGCACTCTTGCATCCTGAACAGTGCAAACAGGTAATGAGTTGGCTAGCAGAAAATGTCTCCAGTTACTTGACGAGTAGGAAATCCCAAGGGTCCACACCAGGGCCAGACTGGGACTAAAATACAGCCCTGGCATTTGGGAGTATGTGACGCCCTGGCCTATCAGGTTGTCACAAGGGTGCCGTGCAATCTGCCCTTCTGCATGGTACCTGCACCTCCTTAGTTATGGGTCCTGTCCCTTTGGTGTTGCTAAGAACAGGTATACACAGATCCTGAGGAACACTCTGCACCACACCCACCAAACACCCATTGGGCAGCCTGAGAGGAATAGGGCCGCCCAAATGGAGGGATGGTAGAAGGAGGGCCAGAAGTGTCAGGAGTAAGAGAGAGGAGTTGTTGGAGAGAAGTGCCAGTGAGCAGTGAAAGGAAAGGTCACGCTGCGGAGCTGGGCTCCTGTAACCGTCCCAGGTGCCAGACGTTGGCCTGGCCTGGAAGGAGTTAGAACCCCGGCCGCAGGGACTAGTGATAGGGGGCACGGTACTGCCACGGAGGGCAGACTGGCAGCCTTGTGCTACAACCGGGCAGGGGCCAGGGCACGACGGGGTACGCGGACTCTAGGCTGGGAAGTAGCTTCATGCAGCCCAGTAATTCACCCGACGAGGACAGAATTTTCATGAACCGCTCTCCACCCGCTCCAAAATCGGGGTACTAGCGCAACAAGAGGGATAGGACTTCCCAAAACCATCCAGAAAATCCCAAGCGTGAACCCTGAGAGCAAGCTCACTCTGCTAGTCACGCAGGTGAGCGGAACCCGAGTAGTTTTAAGTGAAAGGGATCCACCAAGTGTAAACACGGTGCCAAGGGACAAGGCTTCAGACCAACCAGCAACACCAAAAGGGCACAGACCCAATGTGCTCGGATTAAGGCTGCAGGGCATTCAAGACTTTGGTTTACCTGGTGTCAGTGTCAGCATCTCTGGACTGTGTTAGTACGTTGTGCCTCTTTTTGGTCCCAATGGGTCCCCAGCCTGCCAGCACCGAGCCCCGGGACACCTACGCCTGCCCACGGAGGATTTAACGTCAATAGCTGCCATTCCATCGCTCCCGGGCGCTCCCCTCTCCCCTAAACGCAGCAGCGGTGGTATCTCAATTTTTACCACGAACCGTTGGTGGCGTTACGAACATTATCCAATCCACCCTTTCTACCCCCCTTTTATTTTCGAGAGGCCGTGCGACACCGCCTTGGGTCCGGAGACCCCTCGAGCCACTGCGGATCCGGATCCGAGCAGCCTGTCGGCTGTCGCGGGGGCAGCACAGCACACAGGCCCACTTTTCGTGTGGTGAATGTGTAATATCTTTGTGCACTTGTAGATTGTGTAACACGACCATATAGCGGAGTCACGGCTGCATCCAGTATTACAGCTCAGGCCTATTTATTGCTCTTAGTAGCAGGACCTGTTGAAGCCACTAGTTTCCCTACAGAGCTGGGTCTCGCAGATAATGAAGAGGATGCTGCTCTCCATATACTGCTGCGGTCACATAGCTGACGGACAGGGATACAAAATCACATCCCCCTGAACTAATATTG